>NC_134012.1:82329737-82637045 GCF_047716275.1 Strix uralensis | reverse complement strand
ATTTCCTAATCTATCTAAATTTCCACAAATGTCAATTTACACTATTGAAGAAAACTTACATTATAAGGAACAATTTTTGAAGTAAGTTTGGGTTTCCTTTCAGGGAACAGAGTCATCCATGGTGCAAATTTCTGGCTGGTTACAGAACACTGAGATTCCACAGTGCTGCTCAAGTAGTACTTAAGAAGTACACCTTCATCAAGAACAAAGATACCTTCAGAAAATATGCTTCCCCATATTTTGCATACTACTTTTTCATTAGATAAGTAAACATTAAGTAACTTTAAAAATCAGACAAAAATGGTATACTTTAGGAAACAACTCAATATGGTGATCAGTTCCTAGAAGCAGCTAAGAACACACCACAGACCTTTGATTTTCAGTGTTTGGTTTGTTTGTTTTGAAAAGGCAGAGATCCTAGTAGAGTAACTGTAGCACTGCTTAGTGAGCACAGAGGTTCAAGCAGCATAGATCAATGTTAATCCATGATCAACAAGCATTTTTAACCAAGACCTAGCAATTTCGGAAGATTTTGAACTGTTCGCCAACACTCAACAAACTTTCCTGAAGAAGCCTCCCAACTTTCCTCCTTACCACCAGCATTTGAATGAGGATACTCTGACATACCATATTCACACAGCCTGTATCTTTGATAACTACAGCAGTGTAACATCTCAAAACACTGAATTAGTATCTCCATTTAGATCACCTGTATTGGTCAGAGAGGTAAATTCAATCTTATAGTTTAAATAGCAAAGTCAAGGAGGTCCTGACAGATTGGAAATTGGCCAATGTGACGCCCATATATAAGAAGGGTCAGAAGGATGATCCGGGAAATTACAGGCCTGTCAGCTTGAATTCGGTGCCCGGAAAGCTGATGGAGCAGCTCATCCTGAGTACCATCATACAACACATGTGGGACAACCAGATGATCAGGCCCAGTCAGCACGGGGTTATGAAAGGCAGGTCCTGCTTGACAAACCTGATCTCCTTCTACGACAGGGCGACCTGCTTATTGGATGAGGGAAAGGCTGTGGATGTTGTCTACCTTGACTTCAGTAAGGCCTTTGACACCGTTTCCCACAGCATTCTCCTGGTGAAACTGGCTGCTCGTGGCTTGGATGGGCATACACTTCACTGGGTAAAAAAACTGGCTGGATGGCCGGGCCCAAAGAGTTGTGGTGAACGGAGTTAAATCCAGTTGGCAGCCGGTCACGAGTGGTGTCCCCCAGGGCTCGGTTTTGGGGCCACTCCTGTTTAACATCTTTATTGATGACCTAGACGAGGGGATCGAGTGCACCCTCAGTAAGTTTGCAGATGACACCAAGTTGGGTGGGAGTGTGGATCTGCTCGAGGGTAGGGAGGCTCTGCAGAGAGACCTGGACAGGCTGGAGCGATGGGCTAAGGCCAACTGTAGGAGTTTCAATAAGGTCAAATGCCGGGTGCTGCACTTGGGCCACAACAACCCCCAGCAGCGCTACAGGCTTGGGGAGGAGTGGCTGGAGAGCTGCCAGTCAGAGAGGGACCTGGGGGTGTTGATTGACAGCCGGCTGAACATGAGCCAGCAGTGTGCCCAGGTGGCCAAGAAGGCCAATGGTATCCTGGCTTGTATCAGAAATAGCGTGGCCAGCAGAGACAGGGAAGTGATCTTACCCCTGTACTCAGCACTAGTGAGGCCGCACCTCGATTTCTGTGTTCAGTTTTGGGCCCCTCACTACAAAAAGGACATTGAATTACTCGACCGTGTCCAGAGAAGGGCAACGAAGCTGGTGAAGGGTCTGGAGCACATGTCGTACGAGGAGCGGCTGAGGGAACTGGGGTTGTTTAGTCTGGAGAAGAGGAGGCTGAGGGGAGACCTCATCACCCTCTACAGCTACCTGAAAGGAGGTCGCAGAGAACTGGGGATGAGTCTCCTGAACCAAGTAACAAGCAAAAGACAAGAGGGAATGGCCTCAAGTTGCACCAGGGAAGGCTTAGACTGGATATTAGTAAGTATTTCTTTACAGAACCGGTTGTTAGGCGTTGGAATGGGCTGCCCAGGGAGGTGGTGAAGTCCCCATCCCTGGAGGTGTTTAAGGGTCGTGTTGACATAGCTCTGAGGGATATGGTGTAGTTGGGAACTGTCGGTGTTAGGTTAATGGTAGGACTGGATGATCTTCAAGGTCCTTTCCAACCTAGATGATTTTGTGATTCTGTTTACAGACTAGGAGGAGCATGCTCCTTCAAACTAGGGAGCATCTTTCAACCATTTCAGCAAAGGTGGTTTCTAACAGAATGGTAGCAAGAACTGCTTGCCACATTACTGTGTCTAGCACAGTAACACAATTTCAGGACATTTCATAGGCATTCTACTTCTTTCCTTGTACAAACCAAGATGAGTTGCTCAAATCTGGATGACCTTATGGAAATAAGCATCATACAGTTGGTGCTCTCAGCACCTTATGTACACCTATTTTCATCTTAATGATGAAGATCAGCAGTTGGAAAAGGTCATGACTGAGACCTCCCAGGATGATGAAGAGCAGCTGCTAATCATGCCACAAGTTATGCAACTGCTGGGGGGGGAGTTCAAAAACCAAAGCAGATTGCTACAAAGACAGGCCCAAGTACAACAGATATATATCTATATAACTGTAGGGATAAATACTTACCTGTATGCACAGGAACATCAGACAGAGCCAGACACCCTTCTCCTCAGGGGAAACTCGGGGAAAATGAGACACTGTGAATTTTGCTCTACATGACCACCACACACCTTCCTATATACCTCCGAGGTGAACACTGGGATCTGATTCAGATTGATGAAAGACAGATTAGCCATGTTAATATTCTGATAACATTATGTCAATAGGGTGAAAGTATAGGAATAGGAATATATATAGGAAACAAAGGGGGAATATTTCTATAGATCAGTGCTTCCTTTGCAACAAAATTCTGGGATATTGAACTCCCTGAACAGAAACTCTTTTTCTATAGGAACTTTTCCATTCAGGTCATTGAATACTACTAATCAATAAACAATTTTCTGAGGACAGTTGAAGAACAAACACCCAGAGCAAAACATGCCATAAAATGGGAGTTGTTTCTTCTGATGATATGGTGAAATATTCCAAATGACACAAATGTCCTCCTACAACTCTTTCTGAACTTAATGCCAGGACATGTTTGGTTACTGCTTGTCGAGTTAAGTTCATTTTCTCCTTTCAACAAGCACCTCATACAAAAAAAATTCTTATTAATTAATGTTATTATTCCATAGCAACTTCCTTTACACTGTCACAACAAAGATCTGCCCATCATAATGAGATTACGTAAAATATGCATCCTCCTTAGTTGTATAACACCACCTAAAATGGACTTTACATAAGCTTACATAAGCTTCTTTTACCAGTGAATCTTTTCTGAACGTGCATGCCTTCTGGACAACCAAAAATCCAAAGTTGCTTTCTTCAGTTTAAGAAAGCTGTTTTTATGGTCTTGCTGCTCCTTAACTCCTTAAAGGACTTATTAGCATTATTCAAAAAGTTGATAAAGAACATTTAACTGTTTAACAATACTCAACAGACAGTTGATTATAGAAAGACATGTCAGTGCACATATGGCAGGCGGATAAATTATGCACATCTGGATTACTTTTGGCAAGAAACACAGCTAAGTGTCTAACGCCAAGTTTAGCAATCTGTCACTATCAATATGTGCATTTATTTAAAAGACATCAAGGATTCAAAGTCATATTTTCTATTTCTTCATAAAAGTTCCAGCGCTTCATGAGACAGCAAAGCAGGTGATAAAACACACTGCTTAAATTGCCAAAGGCTGTATAAACAGGGATAATTCTGAACTCACCATACATATAGGAGTAGCCAAATTTTCAAGTCAGCTCTATCCTTCATTAGTTTATACTAATATCTAGAGTAGGCATATAATGAAGTTCTGAATAGCCAACCTCAAAAATTAGCTGAAAATGGTTAAAACAATTTCAAGTTCAAAGAAAATTAAACAAAATTAAATGATCAGAAAAGTTGCAATTACAACCTCATTTGTAACAGTAATTGATTATTTTTAGTGACAGTTTAATGAGAAAATATGCCATCCCATATATAACTTTCTTGGCCAAAACAAAATAACAGATTAGTGGTAGATAGAGCTTACACCATCTTGAAAGGCAAGCATAAAACTGAAGGTTGAGAAGTCATGCTTGTTCTTAATTTAAAACTAATACAAGTAAACAAAACAGAAAAACTCCAATAGATATGGATTAGCATTTGCCACAGACACCAACAGTTTTATAAAAACAAATTATGTGATTAAGAAGACAGAGTTATTTTTCTCGGAAGAACAGAGAGCATGACCAAGAAGGCCTTCATATATCCAGAATTATTAAAAAAAAAAAAAAATCAAAATCGGATTTTGTGGCAAAAAGCCTACTCGCTTTCTTATACATTAAAATAATTCAACTCATACTAAACACAGGGGAGAAGGGAAAGCAGTATTAACATCGCCTATCTTTTTTCACGTTAAAAAAGCTACAAAAACATGTAAGAATTCCAAGACTGCCCATTGCCTAAGAAAAGGTGAAAACCCCTTTGGCTGATAGTGCTGTTTCTTTGCTGTAATAAATCCCATTTAGCTCTAGCTGAATGATCATACCAGACTCATCGACAGTCCTCCTATGATTTGTATTTCTGAGGGGAATAAAACCTCATTCTGTCTCATCTGCACTGGCTAGATGTACAGAGAGGCAACATTAAGCCTGCATAAGTAAATTTAAGTCTTATCTTCAAATGTTTGACTTCATTAAAAAAAAGTTAATTTTTGTGTTTTGTATGCAACAGAGTAACTCATTTTCACACTCTTATTGGTATATGAATACATGAACTATAGGAAGGTTTTGATTCACAGTTGTAATGGAGCCTTAATCATATCAATAAGAAATGGAAATTACTCAAGATTTATAATAATATTTATTCAAAATACTTAATCAAAGTTACATTAATATTTGCCATAACAAAACAATTTTGGAATATATTTCAGTACCTAAAACTTTGGCATGTTATCTATAAAAGTAGTCCCCATTTAGATTTTATTACACACACACACCCCCCGACACACGCACACAGAGGTAAATAACCAGCCACAGCTGGTTACATTTTAAAATAAGGACTTGATTCACCATCTTATTAAACAAGAAGCTAAGAGTGAGTTTCAACCTAGTCAAACATGAAAAAGAAAAGCTGGAAGAAACCTGCAAAGAGACAGCAGAATTATTTCCCTTCCTGATGGGCAATCTCTCCTCTGGTAGAGGAAAAAGTATCACGCTGCTGGGGCTGTTGCGACAACAGATTTCATACCAGTCTCAGGACAAGCACACTAGGCAGCAGGAATTCACAGGTCTTCGAGACATTCACTTGAGGTACTTTTTTGTTTTTTCATTTGTATTTTCCTGCTGGTTCACTTCTTAGTGGATCATGGTACCTGTTTCTCACTGTGAATAATCTACTTCTCTTTCCTCCAGTACCATTAAAAATTTGCATTCTTCTTCACAAGTACTTAAAGCAAATGTGCAAAATTTGATACAAGTGTTTCCCACCACAGAAAAAGAACCTGAGAAATTCTCCTGACAAGCATGCATACAACAATATTTTAAGCAGATTATTAACTAAATTGAATTGAAAATCTCTTAAAAAGGATAAGTGCAAAGGGTTGCTTACCAGTACAAAATTCTAAAACACCACTGAAAAGAGTAAACAACCAACTGAACAGTGCCACAGATTAGGAATAATACAAATTGACAATACAGTGTACGCTCTCTATTAGGCGCTTGACATGAACTACTTATGTGCCAGCTAAAATGAATAGACAGGGAACTTGATAACTTCAGATATTCTGTATTTCACTTTAAAATTCTTTCAGTAGATTTGCAATAGTTTATACTGTGTAACAGTGGCTTTTTTATTGGGTAAACATGTTCAGACTCAATCAAATTTACCTCAGTGTCTAGATACACTGAAATGTCTTGAACATTGAACTCTCTACCAGCAGAGGGGGAACCTCTATTGGGATTTCTTTCTTTCCACGCACTCCAAAGGCAGTCTTCTGAACCCATTATTTAGCTTGTAATGCATTCTTTTTATAAACCTCATATATAAGACTAGGCAAATACTCCTATTTCCCATGGGCATTCAAGACAGAAAACTTAAAATTGGCTGATTGCTCTTGTTGCTTTGATCACACCATGAGATAGCATTCCTAAAGCTACTTCTAAAATTTCAATGTATAACAGCATGAGCGTATGTTAAAGGAACTGTATACACTCAGATCTCTCTTGACCCTTGTTTTAAATGACTTCGTATCAGTTTGCATAACTCATTTCACAATCAAAATTTTTGGAGCTTTGTTTTTCTATCACAGAAATCAATGTTTCTTCCACCTGTACTTGGCTATCCAAGTTATTCAAACCTACAGATTGTCATTATCATCCCAGAGCATTTAGAAGACTTTTCTCTATGAACATAAGCTGGACTGCAGAAATAACTTGCTTCCACAAAGTCAACTGTAAACTTGTGCAGCAATTCCACAACAAAGACAAGAAATGATGTATTTCCTAACACCTCAATAATTGTAATGACCTCTCCCACTGTAAGTAACAGTTATTTCTCATCTTAGTTTTTCTCCCTCAAAAGTCTGCCTTGGATTAAAGCAAACTGTTTGTGATATCAAATTAAACAACTGGTAATTAGCTTGTATGATGAAAAATAATTATATTATGGTGTATTAGTTGTAAAAAAATGTAACTTGTTTCTGCTGATAGCGACTGAAAAATTGGACAGTGGACATTTGCTGGAGAGTCATCAAGTTGGAAACTTTATATATAGAAGCATCTTATGGATTAAAATATTTTAAATATACACAGTTTTTATTTCATTTATTTTGTGAGATGTCACCCACAAAAGATGCTCTAGATTGGAGTTTATCATGAAGTGGTAGTAGCAGATATAAAGCAAGAAACTCAGATCTAATGTAAATCAAGGAAAATACTGTAAACAGATTCTTCCACTTTTTTTTTTTTTTTTTAATGGAGCTATTATTAAAAGTGGCCTTAAAAACCCACCTCAAGTAAAGTTCTATTTCAAGGGGTAAACATTTTAAGGAGTAAAACACTTTTCTCAGTACAGGATGAGTGCCACGTAACACATACACACACAAAAAAAAAGACCGAAATCCCTGGCTAACTTTGCCAAAATCTAATCTGAGTGCTTAACTGTGTCATTAGTTTGTGCTCAAACAAAACTTTGATCATAAATTCCTTTTCAGAGACCAAAATGAATGACAATAGGAAAGCAGGTTTCTATGGCAGGGCAGCTCTGTTAAAGCTTTCAATAACCATGTCAGCTCCCAGGGGCTTTAATTTGATTCTGTGGTGGCCTTTGTTTTTATCTTTAAAGAATTCAGTAACTACATGACATACACGTACCTAATTTTTTTTTTCAGTATTCTTTGGTAAAATTTTAATTGCTCTCAGACACACATTTGTGAGGTGCAGTGGTCACCGGGGCAGATTTGCAGAGCACCACAGACAGGTGAGGCTCTGAGCTTCAGACAAGCCCCAAATCTCAATTCTTTTGGGGAGGCAAACATGCAAGCACAGCTCTCATTTTCTGCTTTTTTGCATTCTTCTTCCCACTCAATGCTTGGTGACATTAGCTGGCACGCCCTGTCCATAAATACTTTTTTTTCTGCAGAACTAGTTTCATGGGGGGAAAAAAAAGAAAGAAAAGAAATTTTCTAGGACTCTAGTTCACTTTTCTCCTCTTCATCTCTTCTCCCTTGTTAAATTTAAGATGAAATACTCGGGTCTGCAAAGACAAGCAGGAGATTATTACTGCATGAAAAAAACAAACCTTGTATTTTCTAACAATAGACTGCCAGCCTCAGAGTCAGACTACAAGAGACACGTGGCTTGGTCCTTCCAAGAGAAAACTTTAGATACTCTGTGTAAATAATAATGTTTCCTTAGTGCTATGAAATACAAAAAAGCGGTTATGGCCCTAAAATATAGTACCTAACACAGTAAAACTTTGTACGATCCAGTGCCCAGCACACAATTTAAAGGAGAAGTAGTATGGGGTTGTTGGAAGGGTTTTGGTATTGGTCCATGATTGGCATAGAAAATTATGATGATAAAGTTTTATTTTGGAAATTAGCCTCAGTGCCTCAAAGGTCATGAACACAAAGGTTATGATGGTGGTATCCATAACTCTTCTTCTGTAGGAACAGCAAGCATTCTACTAAAACAGTAGATAGCTAAAATTCTAATTTAAAATCAGAGAGGTTTTAAATAAGGTGACAAACATAAACTCTTTTTGAAAGACAACTATTTTCAATAGCCATGAAGTAGAAATTTGCTCAACAAGAACAGACTTCAATTTTCCTCCTATCACCAGAAATTAAGACTTTCAGAGTGTTTCCAAGTAAGGTAACTATAAACATGATGGTAATAAATAATTGTTCACATCTGTCCCAGCAACAAAAGCTGCAGATAAGAAAATGTTTCTCTATTTCCGAGCACTGCACAAAGTGCCCATCTAAGCAAAGTCTGAAGATGCAACAGAGAAAATAGAGGTTGTGAGACTGATGGTCCTGATCAGATCTATCGCTGCTGTAGAGGGAGGGCAGTTATGCAGAGTGCAGTCAGCTGAAAAATGCTAAATTTGTGGAATCCTGTGGTGTTTTGCAGGACTTCTGGCAGAGTTTTGCTACATTTCTATAGAAGTACATGGGTTTCTTGCTGAGTCTTTTGTGGAGCTCAGTCTGCAAATTCCTTTAATAGGTACAGGATTGCCACACTTTTCAGCAGTAATACTTTATACCACTCTTCACAAAACTCCCATAAACTTGACTCCTGAAGAGACTGGTCAGTCTAAATTAAGAACAAAGTAACTGATGAAGTAACAATTAAGGTCCAGAAAAGAGAACTGGGAATCAGATTTAAGCTTTCTTTTTCACCTCTGGAAAAATTCACTATTTTATCAAAGCTTGCAAACTCCATTACACAAAGTAGCTGAGGCTACTTTTTGCCTATTAATACAAAATTAAGGAGCTGTTATCTATCAGCACTTACATTCTGTATATTAACACTTATCTTCTGAATATTAGTACCTACATTCTGGTTTACTAATTCTGAAATACTTCCAAATAACAACAACTTTTTTTTGCACACAAGATGAATTAAAACTCCATTAAGAACATACAATCAAGCAAAAGAAACAGAAACAAGTGAAATAATCTAAACAGTAACAGTGAATCTTAAATCTACAAGATAAAGGAAATTATGGCCTTCAATGGGTATACTAGCAAAATGATCATTTCACTATGGAAATTCCACATATCTAAAAAATATTTTATAAGAATACTATTCCTGCATTCTTTAACACCACAGCCGAATGAAAAAGGAAAACAATCACACAAGTAGAGAATATTAAATTGCCACAGATCTCAAAAACATTAAACTCGGAGAACGACCCAACTGTTTCTAGATCAGACACCCGTAGTAAGAAGGTAGTGAAACTGACTGGTACATACCGAAATGAATGAAATATGCAGAATAATTTCTTTACAACAGATAACTATTTAGGAGATACTGTATATTATCTATGTCTTAGGTAACTCAGGAATGCCATTTCACAACTTGACATTGCTATATTTATTTCCAAATGTTACAATAAGAGAATCCAGACCAATATCAAATAAAATCTTTTTCAAAGGATCAGAAAAGATTTTGAATGACATAGCCCTCAAGTGTCAGAGCAACATCACTATCTCTTTCAATGAATTTGCAGCTATTGCTGTCAAAACAGCTTACAAACTGACAGGTTATATAAGTACACTAAAAGCTGTATTTTGAATATAAATATAAATTCAAAGTTTAAATCCAATCTTAATTCAAAAAAACGAAAATTAATTTTCAGTCACACTAAAATAACCCAATGAACTTTGGCACATTTTTCCAGCATTCAATGTGTTTTAGACCGAAGACTAACACAGTGAGTCTCTGACTGATAATCCTGAGCAGGGCAAGCCAACTTTTCCTCCACTGCCTGATCACAATACCCTGACAAGGCATACTGTATTTGCAAGCGTTTCCAGTTACTCATTACAGGGTCTCAGAATACTTAAAATTGTACCTTTCAGAACACAAAATTGTAAAGTCCCAGGACCACAAAACTGTCATACTAGTCTATTGCTTAAATGATTTACACAACTTCTCCAGTCAGAGAAGACAGTACCATGACCATAATGGCAACGTATGTGTGGTGCAGGACTCCTTATGACAGCAGTTCTTATGACTGATACCACAGTTCTTTCATTTGTGCATATATGCATAAAAAAGCACTGTGATACTGGCTGAATCAGAGCCATCTTGGAAAAGGAGAAAAATGAAAATATTCAATCATTAGAGTGATAGCACCAGTTGGGACAACATAGCCTTGTTTTCTGTTCTGTTTGTCCAAACTTTTGCATTAAGCTCTCAGTTCCTGCTTCAGATTCAAACTCTCACTGGAATCACCAATAATTAGATGGCCATTAGCTTTGTGGTTGCAGCTGACAGTCTACCAGTGCCTAAATTCCTGTAGAATGAATAGCAGACTGTTTCTTTACCTGAAAGATGACAAGCAAGTACATTAAAAGACTGACATGTTCCAAGACTACACTAGTCTTTCAGTTAAAGACTAGGTATGGGGAGTAAGATGCATGAAACCACCCAGACAGCCTTCTGCCTAAAAACCACGAAGGAAGGGGCAGCGCAGTCCCAGATGTAATTCCAATCATCTCTGGTAAGACAATTTGTAACTAAGGTCTCTCTTTAATTCAGTTTTTGAGTGTCTGAGAAAAAAACTGAGTGGACAGAAGTACAATTATGAATCTGAACCTTCCTGAAAACGACAGTTTTGCAAATTATTCTGCATCCAAGCAGCTTGATTTCTAGTCTCCTCTCAGCCATGGTTCTACCCAGGACATTAGTCAAGTTCCTCCTCTTACATTGTATCTGTTTCCTCCCTCCAACGCCCCTCTGCCTGAATGGGCTTCTACAACAATGTTTTAGGGCACGGTTCTTAGCTATGAGGTCTCCTCCCCAGGAGAGTGTTGATTACAGCTGCAGACTCTAAATGACATTTTTATCGAGTGATACTTAACATACACTACTCATTTAATCTTCAAATGCCTTATGGAGACTCAGATCCATGCACATCCTCTTCAATAGTACACAGAAAAGGATTCAAACACCAGACCACAACTGAATCAAACTAACAGAAGGAGGCTCCATGTGCTCCACTGCCAGACATAGTAGATTTTTAAATTGTCTCAGCTCCGTTCTAGTTCTATCAAAAGTGGAGATGCCACTTCGCTGATGTACTCTTTGAACACAGCTCACTTCAAAGCATCCATTCTCCTGCACAGGGGTCTGGAACTTGATGATCTGCTGCCTTCTACACGCACAAAAACCATCAGCCAAAACCTGGGCCTTATTGCCTGCAAGAGCAGACCCTTTAAGCTTTGACCCAGTTTGGCCACTAACAGCCATCTTCCTAACTCAACCATGCTGTCAAGTAAATGTCAACAAACTAACATATAACAAAACAAAAACTTAATTCAATGTTCCTGATTTCAAAACAGGCAGTCCTTCAGTAAATAAACATTCCATCTATGATACAAGTAAGTGAAAGGTGACTAACAGGCAAAAGACTTTTTAAATGCCTGGAGAGTTTGAGAGGGTTTGGAAGGAATAAGTTTGCCAGAAACTGCTGGCAAGCACACTTCCTCCAACAGCCGGCAACGGGATATCCAAGCATGCATTTTTGCTTCCTTTCCCAGACATAGTATTATCACCCCCACCTTCTTATTTATGCAGGGGAAGGGTGGCATTATTGAATTTATTTTTGTAGTTAAGCAACAGTTTTTCCTATTGCACAGAAGGAATTACTTCCAAAAGGAGAGGTAGCCAAATACATCTGGGGAGCATTTTAAGCCCATTTCACAGTTTCTAAAATCTGAACTGTCAGAGTCCATTGGCATAGCATAACACTCCATTTTTATGCAACATATTAGCTACTGCATTCCCAGTTTAGAACATTTTTAGAGGTATATTTCTCAAATATAACCCAGAGACACAAATAACGACTTAAGAGAAATGTAAGAAGGCACACCCATTTTCTTTAGTAAAAGAGCACCTCCAACTACTTTTGTATTTTGTTTCTCCCATTTTGCGTCCCATCTATGATGTAGACTAAATCGCAACCACTTCACACCATTAAGGGTTTTACAGTGGATAAGCTGCAGGAACTGTAGCTTAACCTGCAGGAAGGTCTAATTTTTTGCTGCAGGTTATATATCACGACATATAGATAAACAGAATAAACTTCTATGTTGCATTTTAGTACCTATATCAAAAGTTAACACCTCTGTCTTACAAGAAATGCGTTCTTAAAAGGCAATTATGAACTGGAAGGAAAATTTTCCAAAAGCCCACATTTGGCCATATCACCTCTTCTTTTGTGACCAGTCTTCCTGAACCCAGCAACAATATTACCATGAGAAAAGATCTTAATCTTTTCATATAACACCTGGCAAGTTTATGTGAAAACAGATTACATGGAGGTAAGCTTTCCATGTTTTTTAAAAGAATTTCCAGACAGCATGTTGCAAAAACTATTCACATCTTTAAGAAAGCCAACAAGAATATATGAAAATTTACCATGTTCTTCAGATGGGTAAGTAATATTTATTCATCCACTGCCTGCAACTGACAGTATCAGTACATTAATCTACTCTTGGAATGATTTTTGTTTATAAGCCAATTTTTAAATACTGCTCCAGTGTCTTGATTCCTAAACAAACACCCTCAAAAATTAGTCCAGTGAGATGACATTAGTTTCTTCTCACTGAGCAAATGCTTTGTAATAACCAGATTGGCAGAGATGACTTAATTCAAACACACTGAGTAACTGAATAATTAAATCAAATAGAAGAGCTAATAAAGAGTGCATAGGCACTGCACAGACAATGTTATTTAGGGAATGGAGAAAGTCAATGGAAAGAGAATAGTAGTAACGCTTAAGTGTGTTTTGATTCAGTATTCTGATTTGTTAAACATTTTCCCATCATTTTATGCCCTAATAAGTTTCCATTGACTAACATGACCTAAAGCTACAGAGAAAGCTAGTCAACTGCAGGGCTTCCTAGAACGCATCTCCAGCAAGCTGCTGCAACTAAATATCAGTTAAACTAATTGAGAAAATGGAAATGTATCCTGCTAAAATTTTTTGAGACTAGTCTTTGAGTCTAGTAACCACTAAGCTACTTTGGACACTATGTTGTTTCAAAATAAATTAACTCTATATCAAAATTCTAATAATGAATTAATTTTACAATGTGGCAAAAACAGGAGTGACACAGGGAGAAAGTAATTGAGAAATGTGTCACAGTATATAGAAAATATACTTTGTTTCCCATGTTCAACTGTCATGCAAACTTCAGTTTATCAGGAGGTAAAACTATACCATATGTTCACTGCAAACAAAAGAGGAACAAGATAAACCAAAAAATAATCTGGCACCACATATTAATATGTAATCCAATGCAAGTAAATACTGAAAGTTAATGTTCAACATGATTAGCCTGACATCCTATTGTCTTCTCTCCCTTTTAATCAAGAAGAAAGACGCCCTTAATGTCAATTAAATTATTTCAATGATCAAGTGGGGCACAGTTCCTTAAGTCAGATAAGAGAA
Source organism: Strix uralensis (assembly GCF_047716275.1). NCBI lineage: Eukaryota > Metazoa > Chordata > Aves > Strigiformes > Strigidae > Strix > Strix uralensis. The sequence continues at coordinate 82,623,255 of NC_134012.1, read as the reverse complement.
ATTCTTTTAATTATGGTCAACTGTTTTCAGATGTTTAACTCTGTGTATTTACTAGTCTTAATGAGACACACAAAGATCAAGACAACAAACTCTGTCCACGTAGTACAATCTAAAAGTTAACACAGTTGTATACCAGTTGTGGAAAACTGATATTTGACAGCCAGCAGGAGTAAGAATCAATTAGTGAAACTTCTGGTAGCAGACAGAAAAAAGTACCTTACCCCTAAGACCACCCATTTGTTTTATTACCTACTGCTTCAATGCACAATGATAATATAGCTAAAAGGCTGCACTTTGGTTTTTACTAAAGCCAGACAGATCAGAAATAGCAATGACAAGAGTTTGCTATGAGTTAAAGGCTATCAATGCAACAGCTTAAAAGGATATTCTGCATGGTAGTTGTACTCTTCAAATCATGGTGATTCAGGCCACTGTCAAGTAAGTGAATAAAATAGAACAGGAAATGTAAATTCAGAAATAGGCAGCTCCAACTTCTTCTTTTTGTAATGGTGAAGCAGCAATAAAAAATTTGCAAATATTAACCAAAGATGACAAAGTATATTAGCCTGTCTTAAACCAGGCTATCAGGTCTAATTCAAGTGTTAGGAAGCAACATCTACTACTAGGAAAAATAATTATTCAGAACATAAACAATAGTTTTTTTAGTCTCTGCATTTGTAAATGTAAATTTAAGATAAATCTGTGTTCATTTGATTACCAATGGCATGAAGATTAGTGTTTAATGTTCACGCCAAGAGAAACAGTAAAGGATATGAGAAAAAAAAAAAAAAAAACAAAACAAAACACATAATATGCTGCAGAAGACTCAAAATCTGCATTTCTGGGCAACTGGTGCTAGAATTTTATTTTTACATACATACACATATGTGTATATATATGTGTGTGTATTTAATAAATACACATAAAAATTATATATTATATGAACATGCGCACACATACACTCTACAGATCTCAAAATAAGCAGCACGGGCACATAATTAAGGGGTCCCCAGGGCTCATAAAGAAAGTGCAACGACCTTGTTAGTGTTTGGCCTTTCTTTCGCACCCAGTCTCATTGTAAAACAGTCAACCATGAAAGTACTTTAAAAAGCTGGTTTTCTTTTTATATTTACAGCATGATTTTATAACGTACCTTTCACGTTTTAGAGAAGCTGGTACTTCTGTATATCTTCCTGGCAAATTTAACATGAACCACAAACTTCCCAATTTACAACTTTCAGAAATCTGAATGCTTTTGAATACCAGGATTTTCAACTTTGCAATTTAATGACAACCCTGCCTTTGGCCTTTCCTGACCCGTTGTGAAGTAAATCAGGCACACTAATGTGGGCTAACAAGTCTTTTTCACACTGTTCGATCACCCTGCATCTTTTTTCTCCACAGACACCGCCCCTCTCCCACTCTCTGTCTAGCCATCCTCCCTCAAAGCAAACAAAATGGTCACTGTAACCCTGCATTACTGCTCATTAGATCACAGGTTAGTCAAGTGGAACTGCCCGAGGTTCCCAAAGGAGAGCTATACTTCAAAAATCTGTCCATGTCAAATGAAGAAAAAACCCCTGAGCGTGGGGTCACCCAGATCAATGATCAAAAGAGACTGAGAATAGTGGAGGGAAAAAAAGAAAAAAAAAGCCCTTTTTTGTTAAAAAACAGCCTTCTGTATAATAAATCAGAATACAAAGATACTAAGCTTTTCCTCCCCCTTAACAACACTCCATTTTGGCTTTAAAATGGAATACCTTGTTGTTCAGAATATTCTCTACGAGTAAGATTATTTTTTAAGTGCTAAGAGTGAGATATCAATAGAACTCAAAATTACCTTAAGAAAATTAGCAAGAGAAATAATAATAATAGAAAACATTGGGGATTTCCTCTCCATCATATAAATATCATTCAAAAATGTAGTTTAAATCAATTTTCATTCTATTATGACTTTAATTTAAACAAAAGATGCATTCTGAACTTCATGAGAAATGATACAGGTAGTATGTCCACAGAAGAAGCAGTCAACCAAAATTATATAGTTTGAACTCTTCTAGTACATGACAGATGTGCAGGCACGTGCAATACTTGGAACAATGTGCAGTTTCTGTAGCCTCTGTTCATGTAGCAATTTATTAAAGACAAATAAGAAAAACACAGAAAAGTCCAAAACAAAAAAAGATTTTATAATGAAGTAACAACTTTATCTGTAAGTAATGAATTTTGATACACAGAACAGACCAAATTAGAATGAAGACTACTGGCTGTTTAACAGTTCTGTGCACACATGTGCTCCTGAAAGCAACACTGGATAGTCACTACTTACCCAGAATGAATGAAATATGACAAGTTTAACTTACATAATGCATTTTAAAAATCACATCGATAACTCTACTTATTCAAAATGAGTTGCATATTTTTAACACAACAAACACACATTGTGCCACCAGTGAAGACACTGCTGCAGCTAAAGAGATCCCAGTGTTTCTGCAATACCAGTGACAGAGCATCTTTCATTTACAACTCTGAAGAGCTTTATTTTCCTGCAGTAGAGAGCAAGTCAAATTTCATACTCCTACTTCCTCTATCCTCAGCCATGAGTAAAGGCATAATTAGGAAAGGGGAACAAAGGTATCTAAATCGGAACAGAATATTTGGTAGTAGATTTGTAGTTAATATATGGTCTGTTGCAAAAGCATTACTGCAGTACAATGCTATAGGAAATTGAAGGAAATAAATCCTTAACATCCTCAAATGTTTCATACAATTTCAGTAAATAATTTCTTAGCATTATTACAACAGTAACATAAAAAACAAGATGAGAATGCACATGGTGTGATAACGCATTATAAAAAAATACTCAAAAAAGTTTACAGAACCTGTAATGACAGAAAGACAAATGTGACAACTTAATTTTAAACAAATAATGCATTTATAGCAAATATATAACAACATATGCAGTAATCCCAATTATCCTCCTCTATACAATATGTGTGGATGAGATGAACAGCCTTTTAAGAAGAGCTCATTCAATAATTCAGGTTGGGGTTTTTGTTGTTTTTTTAACAATTTTCTAGATGCCCTGCAGTATTAATACCTGAATGAGGAACTTCAGCATGCATTAACTTTAAAAAGGACCACAGGCAAATATCAGGTCTTTAGTTTTTAGACTATTTCTGAACCTTGCAACTCCACACCTGAGCAGAATCTGAACAACCAAAGATAACAGTGAAGATCAGAAAAGATACTGAGAAATTTTGTGTATGCATCGCCATGGATTATTCAATGCACAGTTAATACTCTTCTTGTGAACACTGGGGGAAAAAAAAATGACCTGTGTACAACTGAATAATGCATTAACGTATTTCCAAGAGAAAAAAAGATCAAGTTTTGCCTTTTTTTTTTTTTAATGTTTCCTAGTTTATTTATATGATCCTTCACTAATAACTCTTTTCCAGACTAACTCAAAATTTTGGGCTGTTCAGACTCCAGTAGAACAAATTACTGTTTCATGTCAGACTGCTATAATAGATTTTCTAAACTTTTAAACTATTTTGAGGAAACATTTACACTTATGAAGATTCCAGCATGACTAACGACATGCTGCAGTATCAACAAATCATCACTAGAATAATGTCATTATATTCAAAATTCTGCTTGTAGTCTTATGAAGACAATTATTCCCAGATGCTAGAGAGTGGATAATACACGTTTCTTCAGGGGTATGTCTGCACCTGCTCCTCAATCACTGCAAGGAGGGAATGGGAGAATGGTTTCCTCTTTTTGAACCAAATGCCATTATGCACAGCACAGAAAAGATTTCTGAAGAAATAATGGATACTGTTCTCAGCATACATCCCTACAGAGGGCGGCCTCCAATGGACTGCTATAAGCAAAAACTCAGCAGTACTCCATCCCCATTCTCCCTGAACTGTGGAACCTTTCACCACTTTTGAACTTGCTGAACTCCTTTCTGGTTTGCATTTCTGCTTCAACCCAGAATCACAGAATCACAAAATCATCTAGGTTGGAAAAGACCTTGAAGATCATCCAGTCCTACCATTAACCTAACACCGACAGTTCCCAACTACACCATATCCCTCAGAGCTATGTCAACACGACCCTTAAACACCTCCAGGGATGGGGACTCCACCACCTCCCTGGGCAGCCCATTCCAACGCCTAACAACCCCTTCTGTAAAGAAATACTTACTAATATCCAGTCTAAGCCTTCCCTGGTGCAACTTGAGGCCATTCCCTCTTGTCCTTCGCTTGTTACTTGGTTCAGGAGACTCATCCCCAGCTCTCTGCAACCTCCTTTCAGGTAGTTGTAGAGGGCGATGAGGTCTCCCCTCAGCCTCCTCTTCTCCACACTAAACAACCCCAGTTCCCTCACCCGCTCCTCATATGACATGTGCCCCAGACCCTTCACCAGCTTCGTTGCCCTTCTCTGGACACGCTCGAGTAATTCAATGTCCTTTTTGTAGTGAGGGGCCCGAAACTGAACACAGGAATCGAGGTGCGGCCTCACTAGTGCTGAGTACAGGGGTAAGATCACTTCCCTGTCCCTGCTGGCCATGCTATTGTTGATACAAGCCAGGATACCATTGGCCTTCTTGGCCACCTGGGCACACTGCTGGCTCATGTTCAGCCGGCTGTCAATCAACACCCCCAGGTCCCTCTCTGACTGGCAGCTCTCCAGCCACTCCTCCCCAAGCCTGTAGCGCTGCTGGGGGTTGTTGTGGCCCAAGTGCAGCACCCGGCATTTGGCCTTATTGAAACTCATACAGTTAACCCAATTGCTCTCTACTCATCTCTTGTGCTTTACTGCCAGTAAAGTCTTGGGAAGTGGTAGGGAAAGAGGTGCATGAGATTTGTCACCTGTTTCCTTCCCTACCTCCTGTTACTCCTTATCTCTGGATTATCCCATTTTCAAAAACTACAATGTACTCAATAGCACTGAAGTTCATAACATGGGAACAAGCTTTGACTTTTGGCTTCCCTCACACCCACAGAGCCATCTGAGGTTTTTTCAGAAGCATAATGTCTTGAAGGAATCCTCAGGGGAAAAAAAAACATTTCAGAACTGAGAATGGATAGAAAAGATTTAGTATCTCCTTATAACAGTAGGTCTTTCCTTCCTGGTCTTTGACAACTGCAGCATCATCCCAGTAACATGCATCCAGAATGCTGATGTAAAGATGATGCTTTCCCTGTCCTGTCACCGGGAAACACATCATTGTTTCACAAAGTCTCACACGTATGCCATCACCTCCATGTCCAGAGCTGCATGGTTCATTCCTGCTCATAGGAATTTTATGGTCACCCACCTAACGAAGCTTCAGCTTCTGATGGGCTAATGATGCATCAATTTTCAGTTTTGCTTTCGCTCATGCCACAGTTCAATACTCAGGAAATTTCCCTCAAGCATCCTCAGAAATGCTGAGTTTGAAGAGGCACCAAAAGCATCCCATACCCAAGCTGAACTCTGAGCACCTTCTATTTGATGCAGGTTTAAAGAAACTCTGCAAACACATGCTCCCAGCAAGCTTTTTGAGATGTTGTGAATTACAGGCAATATTAATCTATGTTACTTCACAGTGCAAGTAGCACTAATGCAGCTGAAAATTTTCTGCTTTTGAGGCACATAATTAAATACCAACTTTACATATCTACAAGGATATGAAATGGATAGATTTTCTCCTGTTGCAGTTATTTTTGAACCTCTCTGGCATGGCCAATAAAGATGGTCGTCATCATCTCTCACGGAATGTGAGTATCTAATTCTTGCAGAATGGACTGAGACCAGAAATTCATTTCATACACTGCATGCCTACTCTAATGTAATGAAGATTATGTGATCATAATCAAGTTGAATTTTTTGCTTTTAATTTACTTCAGCTATATTGAGTACCAAATATAAATGATACAGAAAAGAGTTCAACTACTCAAAATCAGAGAGCCTCTTGCTTGGTAAATAGAAGAATCACAATACAGTTAACTTCCCTTCAATCAGTAAACTTATTTTAACATTAAAGACTTCTTATACTTTCTCTTTTAAAAAAAATCAAAAAGAGAAGGATATGTCCTCATCATTTTCAAAAGCAGCAGCTTGTGTTCTTGCACTCAAGAATTCATTCTAATAAATATAAGAATGTCTCAAAGGAAAACACATCCTAAATCACTTATACAATAGTAAGAGTTTTCACAAACTTGATCCAGTGCATTACTAAATACTTTTCCATTCTTTTTCATCTGATCCTGAGACCTTTTTTATAAAAACTGTAGAGTTGTACTTGGAAAGTAGTTATATAGCTACTATTTTGTTCCATTTGAAATAGTTATTTATTCTGAAAGAAGTACATCTCTTGCTCATGCAAAATGTCTCACACAGTAATTAAATTTTTGAGCACTCGGGAATTCCTCTAAACTCACAGACATAGAGGCCCAAAAGGATCATAACGATCATGTAGTCAGATTTGTATCCAAGAGGCCTCAGGATTTCATTTAATTCTCTACTAAAGCCCAGCAACTTTTGACCAAGCAAAAAAGGTTTCAGAAAGAACTCTAAAAAGCTGCACTCTTTGCAGCTCCAGCGGTCTTTGAGCATTCTAAGAATATAAGTATTCCTAAGAATACAAATATTCATGAAAAGCATTTAGTAAAAGATGAATAAATATTTTTGTATCTGAAAGCATTTGAAAGCTTCTCTAATCACTTTGTTTTTTATTTATACAGACTATGCTCTACCTTCACAGTCACTATGTTTAGTTCTGTAGGCACAACCAACTCCTTCTCTTTGAACAACAATTGCTTTATTCTTCCTCGGCTAGGGAGACAATAAGGACGTTTACTTTTCAAAGCACATAGTGAAAACAAATGCTTCTTTCATATGTCTCTCCCAACCCCAGTAAAACTACTTGCACACCTACTCCAGAACCTTAGTTGTTAAGTAATAGGAAAAAAAATATTTCCCAGAACTTCCTGCATAACCTTCCTCTACTGAGGTTCACTATAGTGGGATAAACAAAAAAAGGTGAGTGAGAAAGGTGGCAAGGAGAAAGGTCCAAGTCTCACTGGATTTTAGAGTTTCACACCACCATTTCTCTGCACTAGTACCACTTCCACTCTCACCTTCTTCCCATCTCATTTGTGCCTGTATACTTGCTTATCCAACAGTCTTGTGAGCTGTCTGAAAATAAGACCAGGAGGAAGGAGGGGAGTAGATAAATAATTTTTACGCCCAAACCAGTTCATCACATGGTCACTCCAACAGTTGGACTGTCACACGTTGAAGGATGGGATAGGCAAAGAGGCCAGCATGCCAACCAGTACTGTTGATAAAAGAAACACTTCAAGTAAAACTATCTAAATACATATAAAACAACCATTTACAGACACAAAAAGTGCTTTAAAAATCAAGTTACTGATGCTGAAACTATATACAGCAATCCAAAATCTACTTCAAAACATGAAGCTTTCTCACAGACCCAATGGTACTGACACCATTAGCCGCAAGGGGCATTCAAGAGATTTACTTCTCTAAGGACAGTCTGATGTTGTGAAGCTGGTGTATGCTGAACAGTACACTTCCACTTCTGTGTCTTAGCTACTCTTGTCCCATTCTTCAGTTCCCCGTACATTGTGCAATAGGTGCACATCTGGTGGTTTGACCTTGGCTAAATGCCAGGTACCCACCAAGTCGCTCTATCACTTCCCCCCCCTTCCCCTTTTTTCACAACAGGGCAAAGAGGGGAAAGACAATAAGATAGGAAAAAAAAACCAACCTTTGTGGGTAAAACAACAGCAGTTTTAATATAAGCAAAGCGAAGCAAAGGTCCGTGCGCGGAAGCAAAAAAAAAAGAAAACAGATTTATTCTCTACTTCCCATGAACAGGCGATGTCGGGCCTTCTCAGGAAGCAGGGCTCCAATACGCGTAGTGGTTGCCTCGGAGGACCAAGGGTGACCCCACCCCCTTCCTCCTTTCTCCCAGCTTTATACTGAGCAGATGTCATGTGGTCTGGAATATCCCTTTGGTCAGTTCGGGTCAGCTGTCCTGGTTGTGTCCCCTCCCAAGATCTTGCCCACCCCGTCCCACTGTGGGGGGGAAATGTCAGGAAGAGCCTTGGTGCTGTGTAAGCACTACTCAGCAGTAGCCACAACACCAGTGTGCTATCAACACCCTGCCAGCTCCCAGCATAAAACACAGCACCATGAGGGCTGCTATAGGGGAAAACTAATTCCGGCTCAGCCAGACCCAGTACAGCACATTTGCAGGTGTGATCAAGCATTTCTGTATCTTCAGGAGGGTCATTCCAATTCAACTCCTTCAACCCAGTTTCTTGCAGATTTACTTCTTTGTCAAGAGCAGGGCTAGGAATTTACTATTCAGAGATATACTTTTCTTTGTTAAATGGGCCACATACATTGGTACAGCACAGTTATTTGTAAGCTGTATTACTCACCTAAAGATTATCAACAGTTCCAATTCATCTTTCAATCTAATGAAAATATATTGGGGATTTTATCTGCCATGGCTTTGTTTATTGTAAAACATAATTGAAACAGAAATCCATGTAAAGAAAAAGTATGCTTACTGGTTGGATTCTTCATGTCACATTTTTATAAAGGGATTTTCACAAAAAGTAGAGCCATTCTAGATATTAGAAATCCTTAAAACAACTTTAAAGTTCCTTTTCAGATCATCTTAATTCCTTCTTTGCATTATTTCCTCCCATGCCAGTGACTTAAAGAGAACAGATAAATCCAGCTTCACCCAACATTTTCAGTTTCTCATTTTAATTTCTTCATACAGTCACTTGCATTTTGCAGTAATAACTATTTAATACCCAACCTGTTATTAGTATAATCATTCTAACTATGCAATGATTAAAACAAACCTACCTACTCAATATTTACATTGAACACAGTCTTGCAACTGTATGAAATTGCTTTGTTGTTTACATCTAGCTAGGATGTGGATGTATTCACAGATTATTTTTATTTAAACTATCTTTTTATATTGTATTTTAGTTACATTATTTTATTTTAGGATATTTTTATATCTACATTATCTTCGTAACAGGTCTGAAGAAATTCTTTAACCAGAATGGGAGTTCCTATGAGACATGTAAATAGGAGTTATTTCTGCGTTGTTCTAAGCATGGTAAAACTAATATTTCCTAAACTTCAGTTTAATAATATCTTCTTCTCCTGCAAATGTGTTCATAACTGAAGTCTGACAAATAACTCCTCTATTCCCACAAAGGCCACAGTTGTGAATGAAGCAGCCAATACTCAGAATAGCAGAGTCCAGCTCCAAAACAATCTTCAAATATCAGGGGATACACCTTGGACGAAAAGAAGTATTTGCGGTGAGGGGATTGCAAATATTAAGGTCATTAAGGTCACTATGACCTCAAAACAGGGTAGGAATCCATATTTTGGCTATTTGATGCAGTAATCTGAAAATAAATCATTTCAGAAACAGTTTCCTGAGGAACCAAAAATCTGCCCCCAGTTTAACTTTGCTATGGACGTCCCTGTCAGAAAGTACACATATTTGAAACACCTGGTCTTTAAGAATTCAGACAGGTGAACTAATGTGAGAGGCTTGACCAGGGTGAGGATGGGACAGACTGCAGAGAGCACTTTGATTTTCAATCTCGGTTTCGTGCTAAGTTTTTGTAGTACCTGCTGCTGGAGACAGTATCTGCTCAAAACTGTTAGCTGAGACACTGCATACTCTCTGAAGCTAAACCTCCTCATGTATCACTGTTCAATGCTGTTTTTCAGATTGTTAGTAATGACATCTAACTGGTACGTCAAAAGGATTTCCAAAAAGAAAACATTTTCCCCTAACTAGCAGAAACTACAGAAGGCATTTACTATAGCAAAATAGTAAGAAGATGCCAAAAAAAAAAAAAAAGAAGTAATTACATCCTGGAATTAAGCCTGTCATACGCAGCCAACTCAGACCATAAAGCATCAGCAGACCCAGAAAGTGCAGCTTTTAGAGCGCTCCAGCTCCCTGGCACCAGTAAGAGCCTCCACAGATGCTGACAAACCTGGACATTCTCCTGCAATGCTTATTTAGCTTTAAGACACTTAAGGCATCAAGAAGACATTGTTTATCTACAAAATTATTTCCAGACATAAACAAAAGAGAAGAAATTGGCAGAGAAACAGATATTAGCCCTCACATCCCTAAGGTGGCTCTTTTCACCCTCCACTTTTCTGCTAGCAGAAAACCAAATTAACTACTGTTCACAATTCAAAACCCAAATGCCTTAAAATATTCTCAAATAAATACATCACCATCTATGTAAACATGGGATCAACCTTTCACACTTGCTTATGAAAATACTGTTTGCATTTCAAAGATATTTTTAATCTTGCTCTATCAAAGAAAAAATGAAAATAGGAAGGACTTTGCTCTGGAGTTTCACACACCTATCAGTACTGCAAATTTAAAATAAGATCTTGTATGCAAGAGAAAGAAAAGCACTTGTGACCGCTGCACTACATAACCTTTTCACCTTTTTTTCCTGACAATACTTAAACAGATAAAATATTATCTTAAAACAGACTGAGAAGACTTTTGATTCACTGTCTACTAGTAAGTCTACACTAAAAAGCTCTAGTATATTTTGAAACAGGAATTTAGAACATATCTTCAATTCCTTCCCCTGATACTGGTGGTCAGCAATTTATATGCATGAAAGAAATGTATTAATTGCCTGCACTTTTGGATAACTAAAGGAAAACCCACCAACAGGTTACACTTGAAGAATGTCTTCACATACATGATCTTAGAACAGAATAGTTCCGTTGGAAGGGACCTATAGTGATCACTTAGTCCAACTGCAATCTTGAAAACAGCCTTAAATATAAAAACCAAAAAATCTCTCCAAAAGCAACATGCTGCCAAACATGTAGCTGCTTCACCACTGAACTGGCCAAGTTTCATGGTTTGATTGGGTTTCTCTTTAGGTCAGTCCTATGTGACTTCCAGAAGTCCTCAACAGATTCAGACAAGTGTTTGCTCAGCACAGCCTATTCCTAAAATACAGCAGCTATGGACAACTTCCAACGCATCCTATCTGCGAGTCCTAAATATTGCTCTGACCTGGGAGGAAAGCAACTCTCCATTTGCATACTGGTTCAAATCACAGGAATCCACTGCAATATTCAGCTTCCGATATTATTACACAAAGAGGCATACATTCCAAAATAAAAATCAACAAGTTGGGAATCATAGCAATGCTGCTGTTCCCTTACAAAGCAATTTACAGTGCTTTTATCACCATAAATCTCCTGTAATATTTTAAGCCTGTAACAGAAATCTGACTAATCAAAACCAGCTGTTATAATCAGAAGCACTTTTGTGATGGAAAACCAAAAGCACACTCCGTCAGCAAGATACTTATTAAAAAAATACATCATTAGGTACACTGTTTTAGAATTACATCCGGTATTTTGGAAATAGTGGCCAAATTGATCCGCCACCATCTTCCCATCTGCTGAGTAACTAAATTGATTTTTCACTGGTAACTATTTTTATTAATTCAGAAGGTTTCCATAAGGGCAGTAAGAACTGACTTACATATGATTAATTCTTCATTACTGTGATTGTAACCTAAAATAAGATTATCTTGTGGCATACCTATTGACTCAAATACAACTGTCGAAGTTTTACAGTCTGCTTAATATATGTAGTCTTTATTTCAGCATTCCTCAGTCGAAATCACTTAGCAGCTATTTGAAAACACTTAAATTCGCTACTGCCACAGGAACAACACTGTAACTTACAAATATCTTTGACATTGGAATGTGGAATAAACACCACAGAAGTTGACATAAGAGAAATAAGAAGCACAATATTTTAAATGTCATCTTCATTTATAGTTACTAGAATTAAATTTACTTTCTTGATTTCATTTTAAAAATTAAAAAACTAAGAAACAACGAACCAGCAACTGAACACAGAAAAAAATTATTATATTTACTAATTAGTGTTATGACTTAGCTTCTCCTGTATTTATCCTGATTCCTTCAATAATATGAAGTATATTGTCGAAACATGCCTAACAAAATTAATTAGGTTAAATTACATCTCATAAATTAAACAAATTATTGCGATATTCTTACAAATAGCCATTATAGTTTTGAATTATACTATTCATTGCATTGCTTAATACTTACAGCATGCAGCTTCTACAATATCATTTCTACTCAAGTAATGCATGGAGAAAACACATTAATATCAAATATAAAATCCTGAAAACCTGAAGCAACTGCACTTTCCAACAATAGATATAACTAACATCTGTTGCAGAACTGCTTGGCACTTGTACAGTTTTGTGAAGGATTTTTGTTGTAGATAAACATTTTTCTACAATTTTTATTATGCACCACTCAGATATTTTCTGTAATTATACTACAAAAAGTCCTTTCATATTCATTAGAGAAAGGCAATTTGTTGCCTAAAAGAATGCATAAAAATTTCAGCTGTGATTCATCTGCCTTCTGACACATAAAAAAAGCAACGAAATACCTATAATTAATGGACTTAGTTCTGCAAAAATGCCTAATAAAATTCTGAGTGCTCAACACATTAGTTTTGTTAAATCCTTAAATATGCTCTTTTTGCAATAAGGAATGGTCTTATGCTTCAGCATTTTACTTTCATTTCATATCTCAATAATGAGGACAACAGCACAGCAAAGCCTTTAGGAACGCAACAAATTTCCATTTTAACATCGGCAAAATTGACCGAATAAGGCTCCCAATTTCCATACACAGCAAAACCACAGGACTTCATTTTTTCAGCTACAGGATAACAACTTTGTGACATTCTCCTCTTTTTCTTTTTTGTAATTTTGTTGTCCACTAGTCTTAAGTAGAGAATTTCAACAACATACACTGAGCTCTGATACAGGGGGTTTTTTTCCTGAAAATATGCATAAACTGTGCACATTTAACAAAATTCTTGCATTCAGCATTTCATGCAGACTCAAAGTAGCAATCAAGACTTGTTTACTATGATAATACACTGAAAGGTTTTTTTTTAAAGACCATGCAGCAGAAACATATTTAAATGCTATTGTAAGCATACAAAGATCTACTCCTCTACTGAGATATCAAGCAACAGGTAATGAGAAGAAAATGAGGGTACTGTCAACAAAAGAGAAGAAATGCTATCTCAAAATATAGAACAAATTCAGTTCAGGCCCAAAAATCTATCCACATGGGCTCAACTGCAAAATGGAGAGTTACATTTCTAATTTGCTGTAAACTAACTGGCATTGTATTCACTATTCTTATGAAACTGGACAAGGCATATTTCTTAAATGATATTTATAATCAAAATTCTCAATTATTTTTAAAACAAATTTTAAAGAGGAAAAAAGTAGTACATTCTGTTGATGGAAACTGTAATCTGTACTGACCTATGAAAAAAGTAAAAATCAAAATACATTGGGCATATTTGGATGAATAAAATGAATGTGTCTCAGGATATTGACATTTTTTAAGTGGAAGGTTTAGGAATACATGCTTTGCTTTTACATTACACAATAAACTAGAAGAAATTAATAAACGGATATATAAAAATCCATATTACATTTCCTTTAAACATCCATTACTTCTTCCTAAATCTGTTTTAAGATGAACAAGACTTAGAACTTGTATACTCTACCCCTGCATCATTTCAATTTACCTTTTTATGTAACTTGACATACTAAATCCCAATTCCTTTTTCTTTTTTTTTTTTCTTTTTCCTAAGCATGGACTGTTGGACGAAAGGACAAACAATCTAATAGAATATTTCACAGTGTAACTTACGCAGTTCTCATTATTCTCTTCCTCTCCTATTAAGAACATTGCTATACTCCAGTCACATTTACATTACTCCTTTTTAACACATAAGTTTAATTTTTTACCTTTTATTTATTTTTGGCTAAGAAATGAGGCATAAATAGCAATAAGACAGTACAGAAAGTACATACAACTATACTGCAGTTATCCTGCAGTAAGTTTTCCACTGAATTGGATTGGCATTCTTCAGAAAGATCATATTAGACAAAAGTGCATCTTAGAAAGCAGCAAGTTTAAATACAAAGCAGCAACACAGTAAGGTGCTGAAAAAGTTTTCACTCTGCTGTAATAAAAAACATGACTCACAGAATAAACAGGAGATTTCACATACAATCTTTAATAGGAAGAGTCCTTTAAATGACATTTATGAACAGAATGACATAACCAAATTTTAACTTCTCCCTACAACTTCAGAAGAATAAGTAGAGTTTCTCATGAAAAATCAGTAACTTTCAGCATTTCCTCAAAGGTATGTGAGATGATAGGAATGTAGGTAAGACGAATTTTTCAGAAACTTAAGAGCAAAAGGTACACTGAATAGAACAATTCTATAGCTTACTATGTGATAGCTACAAATTAGACAAAGACATTACTCCTTAAAAGAAGAAAATCAGAACAAGTTAAGGACTTCAGAACAGAAACTGCAACTGTGCCCTCACATCAGTACATAGCAGTTCAGAAAGAAAAGCTTTTACATAAAAGACAACCTACAGCTGCAATCTAAGGCTTTAAGCAGTTGCAAAGAATGAAGTAATGCAGGGTTAAAACTAATAGCAAATAAACAACCAAGTTAAACAAAAAATCACTGTCCCAGCAGCTTTTGATAAGAGTAGTTTAAAACCGTCTTTTCTCCCTTAAGCACAACATGGTGAAAGCAGGAGAACTGTTTGGATCCAAGTATTACTTGTCTGTTTTCCAGAACTAAGCCTGTATAGAGTGCATTGGATTAAGTTCTTAGGGGCTGGGACTGTTCTTGGTCTGTGCACTTACAGCGAAGAGTAACTGAGGCCAGTCCTTAACTAGGATGTCAGGGTAATAAGTAATACTGGGTTAGTGGTGTGCAGATAGTAAATACAAACAGGCAAGATGCTGCCATGTTAACATACCTCTTGTACGGAGCGAGCTGCTGGCTTGTCTTGATGATTGGCCAGTATTAAAAACGGCAAAGTACATAACTGTGGGTGCTGGAGAGCAGAATGCAGTTCATTCCTAGCAGTTTCTAGATCATCTTCAGAGGAGGCACTGTCTAATACAAATATTACCCCTTGGGATCCTTGGTAGTAACGACTCCAGTATTTCCTGATATTGTCAGCCCCTTTCAAGACAATAATAAGAACTAATTAAAACAAGAATAATTAAACAGATTTAACACTTGTATTTGAAAATAACCCTTACTACTTGGAACAATCAAAGCAATGGACTAAATTTTCTCCTAAATAATTATCACTGAAAGAATAAAAAGGAAAAAAGCAACCATAAACCCAACACAAATACAGAAATGTCAATTTAACACTGTTTAAATAAGGAAGGAATTTGACTCAATGCAGTTGTCATCCCTGAAAGTTTCTGCTCCATTAATGAGTACTGGCAGAACTACCATGCGTTCAGTGACAGTCTAATTCTATACCTTCTCACTGAAATATCTTGGTACTAATACCTAAATCTTTGCCCATTCTTTTTTATTTAGCCCTGCAGCTCCTTGCCATAACCTGTAGCTTCTGTCATGGCAGTTGCTCATTTCTGAGCATGATAAGATCTTTCAGTTCACCTCCAAATCATGAGGCAAACACTTCATAACTGGCGAAAAAAGGTGTCAGGAAAGCCTATTAAACTAATTAGATACCTAATGAGGAGAATGGTGATACAATATTGAGTTGAACAGTGAGTGAGGAGCTATGGTAACAACATGCAAAGGCATTCATTTCACCTACTTTTGCTCTGTGAACCACACTAAGGATTCTGGAAGACCCCAAGAGTAGACACATGAGTGACTGTACAGGCTTATGTGCCACAGTAATTTTTAGGGCACAGTTCAGCAGCACTCAGCCATCTCAACAGAAGCCAAGCAATAAGGTTATCTACAGAAAGCTTTTGTCTCCCCTGGAGAGCAGCATTTGTTGTAACATTGAGGTAGGGAAAAAAAAATTGTATTTGACAGCTGTCAAACTAAAATATGATTTGGATATGGGCTATTCTTTGTATGTCTGAATCCAGTACGACACTCATGGGGATTAACACTAAAAAGTGAACAGCAGCAGCAATACTCCAGAAGAAAATATGACATGTCTGCGAGAGAGTGATTTGCAGAAATGTGCTGAAGGTATCCTTTACAGACACTTTTCTTACTTCGAGATAGGGAGAAGTGAACTTTAATATAGACACAGATACCAAGTGCTGATAATAATAAAACTCCATTTTTTAGTGAAACAAAACTACACAAAAGTTCCAAGCAACATGTAGGCACAAAATGAGAATATAATGCAACATAATTACTATAACATTGATAAGATACTTAAAATATCCACTTAATGTAGACATTGTGCAACAGAGAAGACAGTCACTAAACAAAGGTGAAGAAACAAATATCTAGAAAGGAATTTACACCATGTACTTCAGGCATCCAACTCAGAGTATTCAAATCTCGCCCCATGGAGTTACTATCTTCTCCGTACCGGCCACACTGGAACCTTAACCACTCCAATTTAGGTGGCTAACAAACATTGCGAACACACACTTTTTTCTACAGAGAATACTGAAGTAATACCTGAACAGTTTTTTTTCTGCAAGAGATCTAAAGAGTTGATTACTTAAAGGTAAATGGTCATGGGATTTAGTAAAGACCTTGCTTAATTTCTCTATTAATTTAACCAGACTGAAAGTAACAATGCACAAATAGGACAGGTGTTTCATTTATTTTATCATCAACTTATGAAGATCAAATACAGAAGAGGGACTGCACTGAAAGCTAGTTCTGATTCGGTACCACCAGAATATCTAACAATTGTACTTGTAAAGAATTTCATAGCATCTGCTAGATGTCACAGTCTTTCCAAACAACCATCTATGTCAGAATGAAGTACGCAAGTTGTCAGAGGGATACTATTTACATAGCCACACACTGCAGTCTTAAAGGCATCTGAAGTATCACATTACTTTAAAAAATGGTAGAGAATCATTTTCAATGAATTTAAAGGCCAACACCACGATCAGTTCTTTGAAAGTCTTTTTTTTCTTGTAGCAACATAACAACTGTCTTCAGCCAGCTACTTTCCAATCACATGTCGCTGCCAGACCCTGAGTTTTATCTTTGCAACCTTACTATTTCTAAAGAGAAAAATTGTGTGGTCAACTGCAAAGCATTTGACCCCTTGTATACACGCACATGGAAGAAAGCATCTCACAGATCCCTACATGGGACATTGGAGCCAGAAAAGCAGTATGCTCATTTGTTGACCTTATGGTCCTGTCTTTTTGGTCCAGGTTCTTTGGCGGCTCAACATTGTATCTCCACATCAACTGTCCCAAAAGAAACACCACCAAAGCATTGTAGTCCTTTTCTCTCCAGCCCTGGCCAGACATCATGGCATAGTTATAAGAACCAACTAATAATGTCCAACAAGACTTGGTGTTTCCTTTGGGATCTTCCATTACAATAATGACCTGTTCTGAACTTGCTTACATTGCAATTCTGAGAAAATCACAGCCTGATGTTTAAGAATAAAAAAAATTTGCACTAAGCAGTCAAGAAAAAAGAATGAGAAAGTGTGTACCTTGGGGTGTTATTTTAACTCATTTTTTGGGAAATGCACTTGAAAAATAACTCTTGGCACCAACAAGCTATCAGCAACTGGAAATCACCATTTCTACAAGACAAATACGCTTAGATTTTTTTGCCTTAACTCTTCATATCTAGGGAGCATAACCTGCTCTCATCTTCTTTCTCCAGAGCATTAGGTAGTATGTCATGGTGTTATCCTGGGCAGAAAACGCTGGCCTGTGAATAGTGATCCAGCCATCACACTTTACAGCATGACAAATTCAGTCTTATAGAGCAAGCAGTTGTTTTTAAAGGGGCAGTTTAGCACAGACTAGCCTATGAACTAACCTTTTCATTTATTCCAAAGGTTTCTAAGACAGGGAAATTCAAAGTCTGAGTTCTTCAGCAATTCAGAATGTAATGTGCATCCATTAAACATCCTTTGGCTCTCAGAGACTGCTGAGATAAACCTTAACTTGGGTACCTTAACTGGTACCCAAAATGTCCTTTCAATAACACTCAAGACACTCAAGCATTCATTAGGTTTGTCAGCCTAATATCATGTGTTTCTCTAACAGCTTTGCAAGCACATGATTCTTTCTTCAACCACTCTGTGCCTAAACTAAGATAAATAAATAAATAAATATATATATATATATAAACTAAGATAAATAAATAACTCAGGTAAAAATCTCCAAAACATCAGAAAAACATAACAACAATTCACATTAGAGCTAAGGAACGTGGGGAACGTGCTGTGCGAAAGTTCACTAAAATGTGACATTCAGCGTAGTATTTTCATCAGATACAAGCAAAAGCCATGACTCATGCCTAGGCGTATGAATTGTTTCCCTCAGTAATGAACCCACAGGAGTGGGTTGAGTCCTGTGATGTGACTAAAACATCCCATTTACAAATAAACTGGGAAAAAACCAAAACAAAACAACAACCCACTCTACAACACAATCACACTACTTATTAGAAAAGACAGTATTCAATCAAACATAGGCTTGAATTATTTTTTAAAAGAAAAAAAACCCCTCTCCCTCCAGAGAAATGAAGGGTGCTGTAATTAATAAACCCCAATCAGTCAACATTACTACAGGGCAGTTTTATTCAACTAACTGTTCAAAATTTTAGTAAGTTTTCATCTGTAGTTTTTTAAATATCAAATAAATTCTTTTGATTATCAGCCAAGGGTATAGTGTGTCCATATTAACACCATTTATGATTTGTATCAGTGTCAACAGTACCCTCTCAAATGTCTATTGGAAGCTGAAGGGAAGAGTTTGAGAGTTATGCGTAGTTTAATACACATCCAAAACAGTTCGCACAATTACGCACCCCTGTAAATATTACGCAAATTGCAGAGCTGCAAATCTTCCTTTCAACTATGAATACCTCTGTTTATGTCTTCATCCACAGCAGTTTGAGGCTACCTTCAATTCCCTCCTTTTCAGTACTTTCAGAACAGAACATAGTATTACAGAAAAAATCCACTGAAAGCAATTTAAAGGTGTCAAATTTGTTACTTGTCAAAGTTGCAGCAAGCCTCCAACAAAAGCACAATGAATATCACGCAGTCCTTGCTTTAAGATAGTCTAGCCTGTGCATGAAAACTCTTGTTCACCTCAAAGTGCATCACAGCTTCAGAGAAGTTGTAGTCTCATATCCAGGAAAGAACTTTTTTTGTTCCCACCAAAAAGAGTTAACCTGGGGCCATGAAAGAATGCAGGCTGCAACCAGCTTTTCTATCACTTTAAATATAACATCTACTCACCTGAAATAAAGACACCTACTATTTTGAAGGTTTTCTAGTTGATAAAATATAGATAATTCCTCTAATTCCTCTAATGATATTAAATTCCTCTAGTGATATTAAAAAGATAATTCCTCTAATGATATTAAACAGACTGTTTCTAATTAGCAAAAATGTGAAAAGATGACAAGGAATGTGTCAATTGCACCACAAAATCTTTTTGCATGAAAGACTGGCCCATGGGTGGGGGAGTAAGAAGGAAGGGAAGGGAAAGGAAAAAGAAATCTCTTGTCTGTTTTTCAGAATCTTTAAATACACCCTACCCTCCCACCCCAAGAAAATCTTATGAAAAGAATTTTGAAATAACTTTCTAAATTTGCATAGGGTTTATAACTTCCCAATCATTTCCTCACAAGGAAAACAGATTATTTTCTTAGGTAATCAGGAATATGCCTGAAATCTTAGAAATCTTAATACATTTTTAAGAGATGTGGCTGCTCCTTATCTATCGTGGGCATACTCTCTACTTAGGTGTCCCAGTACTCCTCTTAAATAAATACAGCATACACATTTATTTATTTTTTAACACTAGCTAGTTTTTAAACTGTTAGCTTATTTTAATTACAAATAAAGTTATAAATCCTTTCTAGGATACCCGTTTTTGTATGTACATGCCATTTGTCCACACTGACAGACACACACAGATACAGAAGTTGTTATCACAGCCTGCTTTCTCTAGCCTTTCAGGCAGGGCACTCCTGCAATCATACACAAGGCATGGCAGCAAAACATTGGCAGTTTTTTTCCTGAAAGAAAGTTTTGAGATTGCTAGATCAGCTATACTCACAGCAGCAATTCAACAATAATCTGAACAAACATCATTAAAGAAAAAAAAAAATTGAGGAATAAATTTTCTGCCTTTATATTCAATATGTACAAAAATCAGAAATACACCTAAGTTTACTGTGCTTCTTTTTATTTTTCTTATCAAACTGAAGTTTATGGAAATCATCTCTGTCATTTCTTGTCTGCCTTCCAGGCTTCCCCAGTGAGATTAATCTGGAAGCCAAGCCTGCAGTATTTTCCCTATTAGCTAACTTAAGTGCCATCTCCAACTATGAATCTCCACCTACTCTGATATTTAAAACTTAGAACAACATTTAGGCTGCAAGCACTTGGAAGTTTTAAAAACACTGTATTTACACTTGCCTGCAGAAAGTCACTTTGATCTACTTGAGTGTGTGTATATTACTACCATTTTAAAATAAAACATAAAATTTGAAACAAAAATTTCCTGTTCTTGTCAGGAACATAAAGTTCATTTTAAAAGTTCATTAAAAAACCTTACATATTATTTCAAAAGAAAGATAAGAAAATATGTGCCCTGCAATATGTTCTAACATTTATTTAAGCCAGAAGTCTGAAGCTTTAATAGTTTGCAACAGGTGGCATACCACACTAAACTGGACTTCATGTATGACAACCATTCTCAAAATCACCCCTGCTTCTTTTTCTTTCTTTTTTTTTTTTTTTTTTTTTTTAAAGGCACAAACACACAGTAAGTCCTCTAGGGCTAGCAAAGAAAATCACCTGCCAGTTTCCTCTCTACACATTACCCCATCTCTGCCCTCCTTCCACTTCTGCTGGAGTCAATAACAGCCAGAATCTCAGAACCAGCAGCTCAACTCCCCAGGCTGATGGTTGCTGCCAGCACTCAACAAGGCTCAGATGTACCCTCCTCTGAGCTGCAGTCACATCTTTGGTAACAGTGCAGGTAATCTCAAATAAAGCTCAAAATGCATCTTATATGGCACTTAAGACTAGTAGGCATATAAAGAAAGGATCAAGTCTACCACAGCCGCTATTTCTGTCTGTTTAGCCCTTCTGCTCACTGGCTCACTAAAGTTTGAATCTGCTTTAGCCTTTGAAAGGATCAAGGCCTTTTCTGTCTAGAATCAAAAATAAAAACTTTTTTTCTGTTTGTTTGTGGAGGAGTTCATAAAATGTAGGTATCATTTCTGATGCTAAACTAGGTTGCTATACTCTACTCTTTGATTCAGCCTGAAGAAATGGAGTTGCAAGTCCAACAGGAGACAGAGGCTTTTTAGCAAAGGTTCTCCTTTTCTCTCCTCGAAACATCCCATCAAAAAGAACAAACAGCTCCCTGCCCCACAAAATATGTAACTAGGAAATTTTGTGGTTTGATTACCATATTGTACATAGCTTTGATAGGCACTGCTTGCATGGTTCCTACTTGTTCTGCATAGGACAGGCAGCAGGTTGTCTATTCACACTGAAAAAGCTAATTGTAGAAAAAGAACAGTATTTCCAAAGAACAGTGGAAAGATTGCTACGCTGAATCCTTATTGGAGCTTCCTCAGGACTCATGTTAACAAGATCCGTACGCAAGTGTAAATGATCTCTCTTATCTATGAAATGAAAAAACTATGTGACAGAGCCTGGGCTTAGGCACCATTTGAACAGCAGGCTGAGTATGATTGATAGCAAACAGATCTAACTTTAATGCTTTCAGAAGCTGAATGTCTCTGTGCAACTCACAGCTTGGACAGCTCATCAGGGTCATCTAAAAATTTCATCTGCTAAGACGTTCTGTAAACTGTTAGACGCAGCTATGTCGCAGATGGCATTGCATGTACTCCACAACCAGATTTTGTAGAGGTGTCAGCTGCCTTTTAGTCAAATACAGTACGGAGATTTTATTGCTTTGCGTTAGTTTGTCCCTGTGAAGATGACTTAGGCTGGCATTTACTTGTGGGATCGGTTTTCTGATGACTAACTAGATGAAATTTTAGCTGCTCTGCCAGGCTATGTTGCTAGAAGGGTGTTCAGTACTCCCCTCTACCTCCACAGAGCAAAGGAGGAAAGTGGTTTCCCATAACTATTTAAATTTTAAATTCTAATTAATAGCTCAATGTTATTTTCTCCCTCCTCTCTCATTTGTTCACAAGGTAGATACTACCTGACAAATGTTGCTGTCTTCTCCAGGGGTTCATATTTTCCATTCAACTTGGATTGCATGACAGTGTGACTCCCCCTCCTACTCTCTCTTCTTCTGCGCTCTTTACTTCCAAATTAAGGCAAAATCCGCATGCTTTGTTTAACCAATACTATTTAAAGTTAATTGTTCTCAAGCTCTCACCTAGACAATTAATTCAGCTGGCCTAAGGATGTGAATTTACTACTTTGGTCATGAAGCTTACGAAGGAACAGCAGTGGGGAGGACAGTTCTCATTTCTCTTTTCCTGGGCATGCTCAACCAAATGGAGACTTCAGCATCCCTGATACTAACCACCCCACCCTTGCTAAGCTCTTAACACATTTGCCTTAAATGAAGTTCCAAAGATCACTATACAACATGTTGATTGTCATGCTTGTGAAAAAGGCCTTTGGGTGGATTACAAAAACGTAACACAAACATATGACAACATATTTTAGTACATAATACAGAGAATGTTACTAAACCCTGTATTGGGTTTTTAGTATTTTTAAACTTGGTAAGAAGAAAAAGAGCACATCCAGAATCATTCTTTTAAATTTGACCAGGTTCAGTACTTGGCATCTCACCTGTAGTTTCTAAGGCTGCATTTACAAGATAACAAGCTAAATTATAAAATAAATTTATTCTAAAAAAACAACTGTAAATTATTAGTTGACCTCCAGAATGGACCTAAAATCTTGATTTAGGCCTGACTAAGTATCTACATCACAACAGACACTACGACTTCACATTCTGTTTTGACAGCATTACAACAGCAAATGACTGAATAAACACACTGAATAAATGGTGGTTTCAGGCACTGTGTCTCCAGGCTGGAATTTCTTAGAACCAAATAAAAAGCTTCCTATTGCCTTTGCACCTTCATTATCTGTCTTGAGAATAAACCTTAGCATCCCAAACTTCTTTCAGCAAAACACTGTTAGAACCTTTCAAACAACAAATGTTATCACCTGCCTTATTTTTCCAGTCTTTTCCCATTCTCCTGTATGTTCATTGTACACAATTTCATCCTCAGTTCCCACCAGAGGTTGCTGAACTGTAACAGGAAATCATTAAGTCCATAATTTCTTTCTCTACCATTACTCAGCTGAGTTGCATAATATAGAGAGATATTTCCAGTTATCCTGGTTAGAATACATTTTGAAAGAACATGGACTAGGGCACATCACATTTCCACATTAATCTAAATTACACGCATTGTTTTATGGACTAAATTTGTTGAAAGAAAATGTTGGGGTTTTTTTTTAATTTTTCAGGGAGCAGGAAGGGATTATTGGTATATCAAACCAGAAACTTAGAGAACGGGCAGTTCAATCTGGTCAGTAAATAATGCAAGACCTCCTTTAAAAGTAATTCAAGCAGGCGTATCCTTGATTTGAAAGCTATATATATTCTTACTTATTTGGGATCAAATTCAGTGTTTTTAAACAAAACATTTATAAAATCAGATAAAACCCCTATTTTCTGGTAGGAAGGCACTCTAACTTAGGAAACAAACACATTAAAAAAAATCAGAAATAGGATTTTTAAAAAAAAATTCTTGTATCATGTACTTCAAAGAAAAATTTCTGCAAAAAGAGCACAGCAAACTTTTCTCCATGTCCTTAATCCTAAAGGCTAATCAGACCAGAAAGAGACAAAAGAAGAGAGACTGTTTTCATTACACTTTGCGTGAAAATTTACAATCCCTACAGAAACAAAGAAATAAAATCTGGCTTCATTAGTAGATCCAGAAAGCAACTAGCACAATAAAAAGTAGCACCATCTTCAACCTCAAGGAAGGATACTGCTTCAACGAAACAAAAGGATACTATATAGTCAAGATCTGTTTCACATAACTGCCTAACTGCTGAATAGAAGAACTTAAGCAGCATGCCTTCCGCTGTAAGTTTTTCAAATATTGGCTGTTAATACATTGCTGTAAGAAGACGTACGAAGCTTTCAGTTACCTAAACCTAAAAGACAATTTTAAAACCGAGTATCAAAAATTAGAACTATATAGAACTTCACCCTTTGAATAACATACAACAACAGTGATTGTTAAAAACAGATGCCTTTCTGGATAACACCTCCATACTACAGTAAAGAGAACTTAGATATCAATACCATAACAACTGAAGGCAAAAACCAAGAATAAGAACAAAAACTTAGGCTTCTCTTCAACAACAGAAGTAGAAATTCCAAAATAAAATTTAGGTGTGATTAAATATATAAAATGCTTTATTTTCATACAGCAGCAAGAGAGAAACCATGCATACTCCTGAAAGTTCAAGTTCTACCTTCATAAAACAGTAACACGTCTCAACTAGAAGATTAAACATTGACCACCAACTTTTGGAAGAAAAACAAACTTTTGGAAGCTTGCCTTAGCTCCCTTACCTAGGCACTGAAAGGCTATCAGAATTGGCATTTTTCTCCAATATCTCATAGAAAAAAACAGATGATACCATTTCTAACTACAGACATGTAAACACCCATAGTTAAAGGGAAACGAAAGAAAAACGTGGAGTAAAAATATTCTGACAATCCTTCTGTCTTTGGGAAGAGATAAATGGGTGAAAAAAACAAATCAAATATTCTGGATTACTTCAAGACATCCTGTCATGAGACATCAAGGCACTCCACCGAGTTAAGGTTTCTCATAACACGTATACCTGCATAAAATAAAAGCTGTATGATAAGAAATGGTTAAGGAAGAGACTTCAACGAGGATCTGCTATAGAATACTCAGACTCAGTTCTTGATGCAAAAACTGCAGAAGAAGTATAAACTGGGCTGCAAATGATTCACCCTACTTCAAAAAAAATCCCCAAAGTGACCTAAGTGCACATTATGCAGCTAACACACTCAAGCAGAACCAACACTATCCCTGTGGAGTGGTCCCTTTATCAAAGAAAACTTCTGCTTCTTTTACAGGATACATGCTCAAACAAGAACATGTGTGTTTAAATCCATGGATCAATGGTAGTAAAGAAGAAATGCTATCCTTTTAAGAAGGATTATCTCAAAGCCTTCTTGAAACAGTTTCAGATAAGACAACCGTCATGAGACTTGATTTCATCTCATGAAACTTCCTTCAAGAACCAAGTTAACTTCTACCCCGGAGCATTTAAGAGAGGTTTCAACCCTGCTGAAAATCTAATGAACTTCCTCAAGATTCATTCGACTATGTTTACATAGTTAATAAATAAGATCTACAGAAATTCTAGAATATAAAGAAGATCTACATGTTTTTTTAATTAGAAGAACATTAGATGAAATTAGACTCCACAAGAACTCCCACTCGAAGAGTGTTTTCTTCCTTTTAACAGAGCTACCTCTTGATTACTTAAGACTCAGGGTCAGAATTTGGCAGCCAGATAGCTTACCTGTATACAGACAACTAAAAAAACACAACCACTAAATAACGACCTCTCCAAAACCCAACAAATCCAACAGGAGAATAGATCTCAAAGAATATAGCTAATTGGAAGTTGGCTGCCTTTACAACACTTTCAGTGGTGCAGCAAATATACTGGTTTTGCCAAATGTTCACAGAGTTATCTGAGCCAGTGCCCATAAGTAAAAGCTTACATGTACAATAAACACAGACAACACATTTCATTGAGCTGCCACATAAGCCATACTACAATTACAGTCCAGTTTGTATTTCTGTATAACTTGACCACTGCAATCAAAGAAATTACATTAAGGAGATAAACCACATTTATTCACCTTCTGCTGCTCCTGCTTTTTACTTTTTGTTCTTTGTAGTCAGCATTTGTACAATTTTTCTCAACTTTATCTGTTGTGATGAAACACAGGTTTTAAATTCCAGCCACATTGGTTTATCACTTTGAAATTTAAAACAACTAACAGATTGGTATGATGAGACTTAGGTACTGCATGTTTTTATAATCAAATTAATAAATGCTATACCTCCAAGTTCTTTTACGTTCAAGATGGCATTCTGGAATGGCACCGCTTTTATACTAAAACCTAAGAATAGAAATAAAGAGTATTAGTAAGTTATTTGTTAAAAAGGCCATTTGAAATCAATTGCATACATTCAGAAAAGACTATTTTCTTCATCAAAAACCAGGATTTTGCACGTGAAATTCTGTTTTGAGATGATGTTTAATAATATCAGTTGAGGGGGAATAAATAAGTATGAGCAATGAAATTTGTAACGGTACTACTGAATGGCTGGCACACATAAAATTCAGCACAAAACTTCCATCCAGGTCATCTACCATTTGCTAAGGAGTTAGTATAGAATATACCTTTATAAAATAATTTTTTAATGCATCTGTAACTCAAGTTTAGATTTTAGACTACCATAATATGAAGTGATGCTTCTGCAATTTTTACAGGTTTTGGTTATGCCTAGAGTATTAATCCTGTCTATAAATGTTATTAACAGATTGATCCTTTTACAGACCTAAGTGGTATGTATTAAAATGATTACAAGCACACTAGAAGCGTCTATGAATATCCTCTACTAGCCTGTTATACGCTTAAAACTAAAAAACCTTTTTAAAAGTGGTATGTTTTCCCTTAATTGAAAATTCAGACAGCCAAGAGAAAGGGAATCTGAAAGACTCCCAGCAATACATCAGCATACTATATACTAAATTCTGCATGTTTAGTACATACGCATGTATAAGTGTATATACTACTTTATATCAGAAAAATCATGTCTGCCCTTTCAGCATAGTGTCCAGATAGGCATTAGATTTATTTCCATCTAGCACAAGCAGTTTCAACATGACTACATACCTGTGAACTGAGTAAAGAAGTTTTGAAAAAATGTGTTTCACTGCAAGTTTAATAGCTATCATTTAACAGAAACAAGATATTTTTTATTCCAGATCAGACCAATAAGATATTCCAGTACTCCAGTCATGGTCAGTGCTAAATGTAGTAGAGGAAAGTACTAGGAAATCTGAAGGGAATAATTATGAAATATTTCTGTTGTTGTCTTAAAACAAATCCTAAACTCTTCCTAGAAAGGAGAAAAAACTAAATGGACCTGAGTGGTGTTGATGAGAAAAGCAAAAATACAGGTTATCCTTTGAAAACTGAGTGGAGAAGTTGTCATGTTGTATTCCTGGATTCTCAACAATATTTTCTGACATAGCAAAATATGGTACATATGGGTAGATTTATTACAAGATGAATAGCCTAGATATGCATCATTTTGGTCTCGATGCTGCCTAGTTTTCTCCAGAGTCCATTTTTATTCCTCAGGTTGCCTAATTAAATAATGGTATTTTGTTGCAACTATCTATAAACATGTAAGAAATTTAATTTTTAAATTAATCATATTTCCATTATTTCCTTTGATAGATCTATACTGCTATTTACATTGCTACTTCTTTCAGGGTCTAAAGCGTTAAAGCATAATTTGCACTAATTACAGGTGAACTCTAAAGATAAAACTCAGAAGAGGGGGGAAAAAGGAAAAAAAAAGGCTGAACTACTCTACAATTTCCATCTAACTTTTTGAGTTATGCATTGACACCTTCTCCACGTAATGAAGTGTCAGATCTCTTTAATATTCCCAATAACACCAATGTGAAGGCAATGGGTTAATTATTCATAGCAGAAGAAAACTGGTATTTTCTTGTACCTGTTTTACTTTGTTTACTTGCAGTTGTATTAAATAATTTTATGCTCTTGTAATTTAAACAAAGATACACTGAAGACCAGTTAGGGTTGCTAAGGGACAATCATAAAATTCAACCCCATGAACCACAGCTACAATATAAAGCCATGTAACTATAAACACAAGTTACTCACACACCACTATCTGTTCCCTCAGCAAATCAACCTCAGTAAATCGCTGCGGCCACAGAACCAGATTTCTTCCATCTCTATGATCTAATCTGTCCTCTTTCTGAACTTTGCAGCCAGGTATTCCTTTTCCTCACTCCACATGTTTGTTTCTGTTTTTTCTGGTGCTGTTTTGTTGGAGGTTTTTTGTTTGGGGTTTTTTTTGTTGTTTTTTTTTAATCAAAATACCCTTTTCAGTATTAGGCATTCTGCTTCATCTGCATCAGCATGCATACCCAAACTTTTTGGACCTAAGATACATTTTAACTGTGTTTTTGTGTCTGTTTCTATGTATCTTCTCCATGCCACAAACTTTGTAAACTGATTCTGTGATCTCAGTCTGCCCTTACTACATAAACAAGCCTTTTTGCTGATCTAAAAAGAAAGGATTATCACCAGAAATAAACATTTCCATTACATTTATTCTTTTGGTTGCTAGCATATACCACAAGACAGTACCATCCAAGTATGAGATGAAATAAATCCCAACTTAAGTTTCAGAGCATCACTGTCCCATTCTATTTTAAAACACATCCTCCTCTTTTCTGTCCATATAACAAGACTGCTTAAAAAACGTAAGTAAAAAAGAAAGAAACCTTTCAATGTGTGTCTGTGCTACTGCTACTGTATGTTTCCAATAGTTCTACTTCATTACACCACGATTTGTCTTTAAACACATTCCAAATTGTATGTTTTCATGGTATGGATATTCCCCAATGTATGACCAAACACTGAAAGAGTCAGTAGTGGCAACTTCAAAGCAATCCATTAGGTACTTTCAAAAGCAAGATAACTTAGCTGAAGTTCTCTACCACCTTTGCTAAAGGTGTTTCAAACTCAAAAGTTACCTTTGGGCAACCTTACAGCACACCATGGAATAAAGGCAGCATCCTACCTGTGGTAGACACTATGTTCTCCGGGCTTTCACTGCAAAGCTGTGACAGAAGACTTGTCTTGCCAGAACCAGTGAGGCCTATGCAAACCAAGTCATATTCGGGTCGTGGTGGTGGCGGTCCCTTGCAGCAGAGTGCTCTAAAACACTGCCAGGGTAGGGAAAAATAAACAAAACAAAAAGAAATTACATTTTTTTGCAAATGTTTATTCCCCAAGGTTTTAAAAAAAAAAAACAAGTTTATAAATTTAAAGGCATTGGAGAGAAGAAAATTATTATTACAACTTACTGCTTTGACAAAATCCACAATAATAGACTGAGACCACCTCAACTAAAATCTAGAACAGCCTTATATGAAAACATAAATATACCTGTTAGCTTTTCACCTAAACCTCATGGAGCTGGATTGAGGAAAGTGACACCCATTTCCTGAGTGGCATAATGCAGTTACATATGCATGAGTTTGCTTCCTGTGCTAATTTCATGCAATACCTGGTGTGAACATCAAAGCAGCTCATGAGCAGCTGCTGGTCAGGCTCTCCCTGTTGTTACAGGAAAGAATCAGAGAACTTTGCTCCACTGATATCTTTCCTTGGCTTGCTTTGTCATGTGTTTTACCTTACAATATCAGCTGTTGGAGAGTACAGCTTGTAAAGAAATAAATTTTGCTGGACATAGCTCTAGTCAAAAATAGAGAGACTCCTCACTTTCTCTGGAACAGTATAAATTAATCACAATATAAAGAATAAAAATTGCTCGCACGAAGCCTGGAGTTACGCTCACATCTCTTAAACAGTATTGCCAAAGTAGGCCAAGCTCATCCAAAAGGTCCTTTAAGCCTTTAGTAAGGTTCATCAGACCTTTCTTTATATGTAACATGGAAAAGTTTTACGTAAAAATCTAAAAGCGTACTATTCTGGGAAAGCTAGGAAGTTTGTATTTAAGGTATAGGGTATCATTACCCACTAAAGTCCAAGATAGACCTCCACCACCCCAATATATATACCTTTTTCCCGCCAAGTCTGCCACCTTCGTATCAGAGGAATACATCTGCTATAACAAGGAAGGGAAAATATGTTTGTGCAATCACTCCTCTCTCACACATTCTGTCTTTACATAGTCCCAGCTCTTTTTTTTCCATCTTAATCACAAGCCAATCACTGCATTAGGTAGAGAAATCCAGTCTTTACAACCTTAACCTACTTCATCTACACAACTACCCAGGATCTCTCACTGAGCGCTACTAGAAGAGCCGAGAAACTGAACAGATGTCAGTAAGGCACTGTTGCAAATAGTGAGGTCTGGCTCTGTAAGCAAGTCATCCAAAGAGAACGTGATTATAAAAAGACAGCTCACAATGCAGAACTTTTATTGGATTCTTTCCATATAGATGGTAAGTTATTACACATGCTGCCAAAACAGTCTGCATTGGTTTAAAGAAGCAAAAGATAAGTTCAGGGAAAGTTACAAAATTCCTTCAACACCTTTTAAAAATATGAAAGGAAGTATTTTAGGAGTAAAAACATTTACAGTAGTAGTTAAACTGAACAAAGGCAACAGATTTTAAAAATAAAAGTTTTGCCTCTATTAAAATTTGATTCAAAAAATATTTTTTCAAGAAGGTTTGCCCTTATATGTGTGTCCATAGCTAAACAGAGTAAACGTGCCTCTCTTTATTCACTGATGTCAGTTTATACTTATCTCACAGATTCTACAGCAAATACTCTACTCTGGTACTTAAGTGAGAAAGGCCAATTGAGTCCATTGCACAACATAAGCTCCTTCAAACAGAGTTTCCACTTAATGGGTATCAGGCTGAAGGCCACATAAAATTCTTCAAAGCTTGCCAGAGCTCCTGAGGCTGTGTGTCAGGCCCTTTGCAGCCAGTCTTTAAAAAGAATTCAATTTGTCCCCATCAACACAGCATCTTTCCAACACCTTCTTGATGTCATATTAAAAAAAATAGAGGAATAGATGAGCTGATGAAGTCTGTGCTTCTCTCTGTCCAGACAGCGTGTCAGTTGTTATGCAACCAGACACAACTGTCATGGCCCTGACTTAAGAACTTAATAACCTGCAGTTCTGTCAAAGATAATTATTGCTCTTTGTAGAACACATATGGAGGCTCTGTGGGTGACAGAGGGGCTCCACAGTCTGGTTTTGTGAAGTTCAGTATCTCTTCGGTGCAGATTCTTTAAGTCTAACTTAGTCTGGAGAATCTTTACATGGTGTTGATGAAACATATGATCAAAAATCCAGGTCAAATTGCATGTCCAAAGCAGCATACATAGCCCTGCCATCCACTCACTCATCCTTCACCAGTAAACACAGTTAGGTATGAAAATTCCTGAGATACAGCAGACACAGAACCCCAGCAGACAGGGAAATGGCTCCCTCCAGACCACTCTCATACTTTATGTGATATGATTCCCCTATCTTTGTTATATTTGTGACTTTGTTCTTCTGCAAGGCTAATTTCCTGCAGTAGACATTTTTGTTTGGTTGAATAAAAACAGACTTTAAATATTCTAGCTTCAAAAAGTGCTGTGTATAGCACTTACCACTGGATGACATGAGAAATTCTACAGCACCTTTTAGGGGATACTTGGAATAATGCATTTAAATTTCATGTACTTGTTTTGCAATCCTCCTTACTCAAGCTCAGTGAACATCTCTTCCATTGGAAATATCACTATACAAACAGTCTGATCACTGCCTTCCTGTTCTCTCAGCAGCTTAAAAGTTCCTTGGCCCCTAACAAAGTAAAGGCTATTTAAGCATTTATAGAGACTAAACCTCTATTGTCACAACTTTGGCAGCTGCATCTAGTAGCTGTACAAGATCTGTGGAGAGTAGAAAATTCAGAGGTCACTGACCATGCAAATAAAATTACATCCTATATTCTGCTTTTGATTATGGACAGGAAATGTGTCCTGAAATATTTTATAAAGCATGGACTAGAGCTACACCATTATTTCAGACGTTGCCACGTATTACAGTACAGTCTGAAATGTACAGAACTGGAAGAAATGTTTATTAGTATCTGAATCTCCTGATATCCAAAATACAAATCTATCAAAAACATTGAGAGCTGTTCAATTCACAACTAGCACTCAGTCCTTTCCAAAACCAGCGTACTTTCCACTCCATTTGGGCAACCCAAAGGGCATAAGAGAAACCTGAAATAACAGCCTGGCTGGTCTTGAAACATTTGTCAGATATGGACCTAGAAGTCTCTTTGATTTCACAAACCTGATTTGCTTGATGAGTGACTGTCGAATAAAAGGCTGCCTTTTAAGTATTATAAAACAAACTCCAAACCTAAATGAGGCCACTTGGAGGGAGTGCTGGAGAGGACAGAAAGAAAACATTTGACTACTGCAAATATAGGGCCAAGCAGAGCTACCTGGCATAGTCACTGAAGTGTTGTGCAGGCTATGGTCATGCATTTCAGCCCCACTGCTAGCAAAAAAAAGGAACATTTTTTGGAGTCCTTTCATCCTATCAGGGTAAGACCTTACTGGCTTTAAAGGGAGAGACATGTCAAACAACGTGTCAGTTTTCGTTATTTTTAAGAACATCACACTGAAAACTCTTTATAGACATTGCATGGGGAGAAGAAGCAGGCAAAGAAAGGCAGACAGGGAGAGTCAGGAGTTAATTTACTATTTTTTAATGAACAAGCAGACTTTAAAGTACTGAAAATAAATGAATACAGTATCTTGAAAAAATGGATGCATTTAGCCAGTTTTGGAAAAAATTATTTATCTAGAAGACTAGGAGTAATTAGGTGCTGCAGTCTGCAGAAAACTGCAATATTCATCACCACTGCTACTTTCATTTTATTTGCATGTGGGCATGCATGTTGCACATGCACATGTAATCATATACATGACTATGTATGTGGAATGAATGGAATCATATGTATATGATTATGTAATGGAAGGAATTAGCCAGTCCTACTCCTGCTTAGAGATTTCTATCCCAACCAAATGATTCCAGTTTTAGGTAGATCAGTATTAGAGCTGACAACCCTAGACAGTGTCCCTTTAAAGCCCTACAGAGATTTCTTCTGGGAAAAGCATTAAATATTGTGTCTATAGCTGGTATGGCCAAGACTTCTGATACGTGCCACTCAGAGATCACAGATTGAAGCTTTGGGCAGCAAATATCCCTGAATTACTACTCTCTCCAACACATTACACTGCCTCCGGCCATTGAGTCTGTCTTTGCCTACTCACTGTACTTCTCATTTCACTCTCTTTTTTGGGGTGAAATACTCCATTATTTCTGCTTTGTTCTGGACCCATCTCCTGTCTGTTTCTTTTATTGCCACTATTTAATAGGGACAAACGGAAGCAAGAGATTTCATGCTCAGTTGGTTAAACACACACACTCTCATGCAAAAATACCCTAAGTTAGTACAATATTAATGCTAACAAACCAAGCATTCAGAGCTCTTGAAATCCAGAATTAAGGCTGAAAGATCAACCATAACTCTGCTCCACTTCCCTCCCCCTCCTGCTTACACTTATGAATATGGTCTCCCTTTGCATTTTATTTTTCAATTGAAGTATCTTTGAACAAACAGACCTCTAGTACCCAGCACACATTTATATCCAGAAGGCTAGTTAATCATCTGAAGCTGCTGATGAAACCCCAATGAGATTATTTTAAAAAAGTCAAATTTACACACAGCAGGCTCTACAGCTCTGATGTTGTACGAGATCACACAAGCACAAAGCAATCTCAAACCTTGACGAGATAATGTGAAAGGTAGGGGAGAAAACAAGGCACTTATAATACTAAAGATAGGAAACAACTGGGGACAACATTGGTATAACTGAATGCAAATAATAAAATACTCAAGGTACCTGAATGAAATTACACACAATTAGGAGAGAGGGGGGAAAGGGACATATAAAAAGACCTGAATTTTATGTGTATGAATTTTATCTCTATGAATATTTTATGTTGTACCAATGTTAAATTGGTACAACAGAACCTACGCATTTGACCATGTGAGCTAAAGCTGCTGACTCTTCAGTTTCCATCCTGCTGCACAAGTGGTTTTAGCACTACAAAAAAAGGGAGGAAGAGGAAAAAACTACCAATTTTAAGGCCCACAACCAGTGACACTGCTTTCTTCTCTTCAAAACATCATATTGATAAAGTTCATCTTAGTCGATATGACAAGAGTAATATGGGGACAAAACCTAACAGATTGCTATTCATTTTGAGGCTACCAACAGAGATGAATGAATACTCACATAGCCACTGCTATCCCAAAGTGATGTTCCGCACAGGTGAAAACACTAAAATCATGACTAGTCACCTTTTCTGACAGCCCACAACCTCATTAAACAGTGACTGCTATACTCAAGCTCCTCTGTCCCAATACAGATAATGATCCCAACTCCAGTAGAGGGATCCCAGCTCAAGGACTGCTAACCTACTGCACCACTCCCTCCACAGGACAAAGTACTCCTTTAACCTGGCTAATCTTCATGAGCGCATGCTCAGCCCACTGATTGAACCCAAAAGCACTCTTGCTCTACATGTGCCCACACATCTTCAATTTTATAGCAGTCTGTGCTGCAGCAAGACAGACAAGTATATGGCACTGAAGACAGGAGAATATAAAATGGGACAGAGGAAAACAAATTCTCAATTAAGTGAGGCAGTTTTACAAGCAGAGTCCTGGTGAAGTCCTACCTTAAGGAAACAGCAACATATGGTTTAGAGCAGGAATCTCAAATTCTCCCTTCTGACCACTAAGAAAAGAAATACATTTGGATTCATGGGTTGAAATTATTCAACAACCCCTGCCAAAAACTTCTTGGTATTTCAGAGGAGCCATGCTTATGGAGTCTCAAAAAGAGCAATCACAACTCAAATGACTTTCGACATCCCTGTGTAGTCACCAGCTGAACAAGACATAAGACACAGGCCTACCCATTCTTCAACATATTTGACAAATCCCCTACTAGTGGAGGAGGCTTGGAGGAAGTAAGGTCAAGAAAAAAGAACTGGCTGACTTCTGACAAGCCAGATACGACACTGCTGTTCAGAGCGTATCACTTCAAAAGACTTCATGGTCATGCTGCATTCTTCCTTTGAGTGATGATAATACAATCACAGTGGGTTGGATCCTGTCCAAAATCCAGAACAACTTTTGGATTTCTCAAGAAAATAAAGTCTTCACTAGCTCAAGGATTAAATAAAGTTTTCAACTCAGTTTTTGGTGGTCAAGCTGCTGGCTGCCACATTGCACAAGGATGAAGGACAGTATCTTTGTATAGCAATTGGGCGGAAGGCAGGAGCTCATTTGTTTTGTCTGGTTTCAAAGGGACTGCTCTGGGGTGAAGGCTTCACCCAGAAGTTCAGGGTTTTAGGAACCACAAAAATTCGATAAATGCAGTCAAAAACATAACTTCCCTGGAAGCAGCTGTAAAGCAACAGAAGTCCTTCGCCTACTATCAGTCAAAATAAATCACAAAATCTCACATCCAAAATGGGAAATGAACCTCTTTGACCTTAATCTCTTCCATGCTCCTGATAAATAAAAAGGCAAAACCAAATTATGACTCTCCAATCCACTCAGACTGTGCTTGAAGAAAACATGAAGAAAAACAGTATCAAGTTCTGGATATACTCAGATATTCAGTGCAGTAGTATGATTTAAAAGCCTACATAAAATAGAATAGCACATGGCTATGATAAACCAATGCTGACTCAGCAAAACAGTTAAACATATGCACAAGTTCTACTCTGAACATGAGAAGACAACCACTCACTTCACTGCAGTGAAGCTCTGCAATCAAGCTCTAAGAGGGTTGTCGGACACCTTCTAGGTTAAGTGTAGAATTATTGCTCAAGTTGCTTCCTCTCTGACAGTTTGCTTTCCATTTGTTTTGCTGCACAAGAGTAACTCATCTCTTTCAACCCATCAGTCCATTAACATTTAACAGCAAGAGACAAAAGCAACAAAAAAGATGAACTAATGTCTTTGCGGTTTGTTTCACATCCTAAGGAAACACAACCATACTAATAAAGCCTGAAGAGTCACTGAAAATACCAGCAACAAGGCAGTAGCAACACCACTGAAATGTGCAGAAGTTAAGGATGTAGTTCCTCCTGTCACTTCTGATTTCTAGTAAGGATGAAAGATACATAGAAATTATTTTTTTTTTTAAATATCCCCCCCCCCCCAAAAAAAAAAAAAATGTTTAGAGCTTTCAGGCTTGCTAAAAGTTATTCCTTTACAGTTTCTGAGCCAAATCATAAAAAGCTTTTCCATGATGAAATCATAAAAAGCTCTTCCATGATGTGTTACAAGGTTTGAACACTTTTCTTTTGTTCAGCATAGCATGAGTAATTACTTGTGTTCTATAAGCTCACATGGGATCACAAAACCAGAAACAAGCAAAAAGACCACTTAGTGTTCTTTGATTTTTCTAATTAAAGCTGACTACATGTCACCTAAATGCAACAGCACACTTGGTTCTTTCTTCTCCCTGAGAACTATTTGGTACACAAGACCCTGGACATCCATATTTGATATACATGGCACACACAGTATTACTTCTATAAAAATATAAAAAAGAGGATTTATGGAAACAGTACAGTGATATGTCCAAATGGGTTAAATAACCTCAATGGAACAAAATTACAGAAATACTTCAGGTACAAACAGAAATCCAGATGTACACTAGATGAAGAGGAAGGTAAATGAAGACTTGCATTGTATTTCATACATTAAAAAGAATAAGAAAAGCTACTACTGCTGTCCTACTCCAAAACTGCTAGGCAAATTTAAAGTACACTAGAAGAGTAAAACCCATCACCAAGTGTGAAGTGAGATTTCTGAAAGTTACAATACAATACGTAGCAAAAAGTGTCTTTTACATTTTCAGATAAAATAAACACATTCATTTGAAAAATAGTTGAAAAAAGCACAAGGAATGGCCAAATATGACAAATAAGTGTGCCCTCATGCGCTGATAGCCAGAAGATCTCAAGGGGGATTCAGGTGATACCAGTTAACGCATCCCTGAGAAAAGTAACAAGATCTGAATTCTTTCACCCACTGTATCAGTAACATTACAGAAACAAACTCCAGAGAACTTTTTCCACCCAGCTTTAGCCCATACTTTCAGAGTTGTTGGGCAGCGTCATAATCACAACTAAAAGAAAATAGCTCCTGGGCTGCATGCATGTCTCCGAGTATCAAAAGCAAAGAAACCGAGAGAAACTCCAAGTGTGTTTTATGGGAAAAAGAAGAAATCTCTAATGTTTACTTAAGGCAAAATGTTTCCTCTGAGATTTAAGCCCCATGATATGTCTTGTTCTTTCTTAAGAAAGATTTCAAACTAACATTTACCATCAAATCTGAGAGAAATGAGGAGAAATCTCTTAAGGACAACAGACCAGACTGTTTTCTATAAAGTCCGGTCTTACTGAGCATGTTCATAGCTGAGGTAGAATAGTAAGTACAAAACAATTAGTAAGTACAAAGAGATTAGTAAATAAAAAGTATTTCACAAGTATTTCTGGGTATCAGCCAAAGTAAGAAAAGCTGTACAAAAAAACAAAACAGAAGGACCCACTGACAAAGGAAAAAACCTAAAAGAGTTTTAGAATTATTTTGCAAAATACCACAGAGCAAAATTAAACAAAATTATGATAGTGTGACAGTACATTAAAAGGAAAGTACAGTTTTAACTGTCACTTTTAAACCCACCTGCTCAGGGGTCCCAGCTAATAATTCTCTCTTTGCTCATACAGTAGAAGCAGCGCACCATAGCAAATTTAGGCATTATTCAACCGAATGTTTCGTTGCTAAAATTATCAGAAAGTAAGTGAAAGAAGATAACAGTAGAGAGTGATGCAAAAGAAGTTACTAAAATAGAAACAGTCTATGCAGTTAACATTTAAATATAAGAGCAAAAAGCATTACTGGTATACACACAGTCTAACAAGAAGTAATGGGAGGATTTAGATAAGAGGAGAAGGTGGACAAAAGAACAAGGATTGCTGGATTTTGCAGGCAGCACAAGTCTTCTGGCCAAAGAATTCTTCTGCTTGGAACAATGAAGATTATACTGCTCCCCTACACTAGAAAATGGAGTAAGAATTACACCAGCACTGGCAGAGACGCAAATGGGAGACCTAACGGGCGTGCTCTATTACCAGTTCATGGTGTTATCAAACTCCAGTTTGAATTTGAAGCATCATACAGTTTCAGGCTATGGGCATTTCTCATTCATTAGGCTCCCTATGGATGATTTCACTCTTACGTGCCCTTTTCATTTTACTTTCCCAGTATGCTATAATTACAAAAATAAGAAACTCTAAGAGGATATCTGTTTTGACCAAAAGACCAAGGGAATAGGAAATATGTAGTAACATACAG
Organism: Strix uralensis; assembly: GCF_047716275.1. Lineage (NCBI taxonomy): Eukaryota > Metazoa > Chordata > Aves > Strigiformes > Strigidae > Strix > Strix uralensis. Next base: position 82,584,718 of record NC_134012.1, on the reverse strand, counting down.
GAACCTCTCCTCCCCCCACCTTATATAGCATAAGAGCTTTATTTGGCTAGCACAGCACATTACTACTGTGGGAGGAAACAGAAGACCGATCTGCACAAGAACATTAATCCAAAATATACAATTAGAGGAAGGCATACGGATCTCAAGTATCATTAAAAATTCTTCAATTTTTAATCAATTTGAGCCTCTCTGAATGTAAAACTGGTTTTGCCTCAACCAAACTCCTAATGAGTTAGATTTGAGAAACATCAGCCGTTGAAAACATCTTATGCTCCAACACAGGCATTTTGCATTTCTTCTCTCTCCAGCTGCAAATTTGGCTTTTTTTTTCTAGCTATGTATCTACATCTATCACTGAGTTTCTCAGCTGTCACCAGTCTGTTTGCTGATGAAGATTCTATTGGCTATTTTGTTCATCTAGCACTGTAAAGTCAGAACTGTCAAATTTGGTTTATGCTGAGCATGCACAGGTCAAGTACTACACAGCCTTTAAACTGTCTCAAAGAGAAACCCAACAGGTGCTCTGCTTCTACTGCTTGAATGTTTGGGGAACGCAACTCAATTTGAGATGGGGATTCTCAGTGGACAGGGAAAGGAACGGATCATACAGAGTAATGGGTCAGCTACAGATATATGCTGTTTCCACTGCTTGCACTGTTAAAAAAAAAGTAAGCCAACAAAACCAAACAAAATAAACCACATAACCCCACATAACACCCACAAAACCAAGAATTTTTTTAATATACATTGACCAATACCTATTCATCTACTTGAGTTAGGTGGGGGGAAAAAAAGAGAAAAGGTAAGGAATATTTTGTAGATAAATTCTGGACACACTCAGAGGTTAAGCTGCCTTTGAAAGCCACAGCTGAATTTTAATTTTTTTGGGGGAAAATGGGAGCTGGTAAGAACCAGCTTTATTTCTTGTGAAAACAGAAATTATTGTGCCCTTGCTCACAAAACAGCCTGTCATACAGCTATGCCTACTCACGAGTATGACAGCATGCCCTCTCTGCAGTGCAGACAGCCCAAACCAGGTTTCTCCTAGTGAAACTACAACTACTTTTTACCAGTTAAAGGGCATGAAATACTTCAAACCACAGGAAGGTATAACTATGTCAGGTTTGGGGTTTTTTTTGTGGGAAAGATCCACTACTAGTCCAAGAGCTGCTGAAAATCTTTTGAGGGGATTCACATTCTTCTCCTTTGGGTAGGTGCAGCATCCAGGCAGCTCTAGCAAACGCACGCTTTAAAAGGGAGTGAAAGCCCTCAGCCTGAAACCTTCCTGTGCCATCCCTTTCCCAATGCTACTGCTTTCACTGACAGTGAGCTGGGTGTCTGTTTTTTCAGATAATTATGACACAATAGTTCCATAAAAATTCTCTTAAGTTAAAAAAGCAACAGGTTGTTACTTAACAATATACCTTATGTTGATGAAATACAACCATAAAGCCAAGCAGAAATAAACTCAACATGCTACTCAGATAACTGAGCACAGCTCTGAAGTGCTCAGTCCCTCACCTGCTTTAAAGCACGGCTGTGAGAGATTGAGTACTTGTTCTAAGGACTCTGCAGACACCTCAGTAAGAACTGACTTACTGCTTCTTACTGGAACAAAAAATTTACCATTTATTCCAGATCAGCATAAATCTTGCCAAGCTGGGAAACTCCCCCTTTTGCTGGCTAGAGAAAAAATTTCACTGAGGACCAGGGAGAATTGCCATAATGATGAGAGTCTATAAGAAAAACATAAGCAATCTGGAGCTGGTGGCATAATTCAGAGTGAGACAATGAATAAAAACAGGCTTAAGAAATGCAACATAGCTGTCTTTCAGAAACTAAGACATATGATTAGTTGTAAAAGCAGAACACTGGCTTTAACTCAACCTTTTTGTTTAACATATTTTTAATTTTTTACATTCACTTGCCTAAGTACTGATAGCTTATTAAAGAATTGTAATAACAGGAAGCTAGGATTTTGTAATATAAAGGTATGATAAGGAAACATTTACAGTGAAACTTCAGTAACTGGCGATTACTTACATAGCATTAGATCCATATTATTGAAGCACAAGGAATGTATAGAGTATGAGAAGAGATGCACACAGTTCTTCTCATGCCACAAAGATTTTTCACTGAAGAGGAAGCATTCACAGCCCTCAAGTATTTCTCCAAAACAAGTTTAACAGTGAAAAGATACAATAAGGCACAGAATATATCATGCCATTTCATACAAGGATTAAGTGCAGCACAGTTTGATTACATTATTTGGTAATAAAATTACAAAGTGTAGAATTTAAGAAAAAAATAACTGCACTAAAACAGTCAAATAAAGATCACAGTATCTGAAAAAGCAGCAGAACTATTTTTCTTTCCTACATAGTAATAATAATACAGTCCTCTTTATTTCAAGAAACATGTAAATTATCCTTGCAAGAAATTCTTAAGCTCATGTTATCAAGTTTATTGCTACAAAAGCATACAATCACAAACTATGCCTTAAAGAGATCAATGCTTAATCGGGAAGAAATGCCAATCTAAAAAAGCAGGGGAAGAGAGACATTTGAAGAAAAAAAGTATTTCAGAACAAATATCTTATCATAAACATTCATGAAATTAAGATACATCAAACCTTGGTTTCCTAGTTGGCTGCACAAGATCCATATCTCATACCTAGGTGGAATCATCATGCACATAGATGAACCTTGACTTTGTAGGTTTGTAGAGCAGAGACAAGAACAAGGTGCCAGTGTACTACTATCAATCAAAATGCCACCTCTGCAGAGCAGTTTGAAGAAAAAACTCTGCGCCAAACCCCACAGCCCAACATAATAAGAGTTGGTAGTGGGGCATCAGCTCTACATACAACCTTCTTGGACTTGTACAACTGAGCAGTAAGTAGAGAGGACTTTCTGGAGAGATACTGAACCAAAGGAATTAGAAAAGAGGAAATCCTCCAAGACTCCAGTCATTTCCACCTCTGCAGGTCAAGAGCAGAAAAAACAGAATTTGAAGTCGTTACTGTAAAAAGAATGTTTTCTACTCATTTTCATACAACCAGTTTATAAAGCCTATATAAACGAGAAAAACATGTTGTTTACAGTCTCTGGCAAGAGGCAAAATTTCTGGTGTCCAATGTAAAGCATGACATGTCTCCCTATGTCTCCTGCAACAGAGGAACTAAAGCACCTGCAAATTGTGTCAGGTCACGATCCTCAACTGATGAATGCCAAGGAAATCAAACTAAAAAATATGGAACAACATATAAAAAAGCATAAGCCTGACCATTCCTCAAGCCTCATCTAGTTAGGCAGAATGCTGAAGCAGAAATTCTCCTGCCACTATCAACGACATTGCTCAAATCTGAAAATTTGTTAACAGCTACTGATTTCCTATTGAATTTTCCAAGTTCCTTACCACAGGAAACTAAAAAACCTCAGATCTTTTAAGCAATTAAGTGCACTCTCTAAACCCAGAGATATTTCCATGGAAAAGAACAGAATACCCAGGCAGATAGTTCAAGATGAAGCAAAACATAAGAAATTTTAGTGAACATATGCTGTCTCAATTTCACAAATCTAAATGCATTTTCCTAAACAACTGTGAAAGGCCTTTGGTTATGATGAGGCAAACTGTGATTTCCAAAACTAATGTGTAACTGCCTAAGTTTTTAAACTGACAAACCAGCACTGAATTGGGTTATTTTTTAACTTTGTTCGTAGAAACAAGCCAGCAAATTTCATTAAACCTATTTTAGCTAACCTCACAAAGTTGAGGATAAGGTCAGCCTGAACAGTAAAATTCAGCCAAAGAGCTGTAAAAAAGACCTAAGAAAACTAGCAGGAAGGGGAAAAACTATGTTGTTATTAATGCATTACTTCTAGTGAAATACCACTGAAGTCCAACGTGATCCAAACCACAGTGCACTGTGTGTAAAGCAGCAAAGACTGTTCCATACACAAAAGAGAAGAAATAATTACATGGCTTTTTTTTATTATTTTGTTCAGACTTGGAATTTGTTTTTGGGACTGATTCAATCAATATGCAGTTCAAAAGAAAAGAGTCCTTCAACATAGCAACGTGGTCTAAAAAAATTACTAGATGCAAATTTCAGTGCTAGTTTTCTTCTTAAAGGCAACAAAAAATATGAGAACATGACTGCGATGTCCATCTAGCACAAGGAAACTAGAGCAATTTAAAGTTTATTGTAAGAGGACACAACTGAGCTTAGAAGTCTCATATTTGACTCTTGTCCAAAAACAGGAATCAAAATGAACTATTGAGCTGTAGTCTAAACGTTTGAAGATTTTTCAGCTGGGGACATTATGAAGCCTTAAATGGTAAAAACAGTTAAGTCCTATCCCAATAAAAATCCTAGGAAAAAATAATCTTCTACGAATAAGATGAAGTTCCAACAGATCGTAAATTGATTTGGAAATGTTCACATCAGAAAAAATCATACTGACAGCAATACGAACAGTGTTGAATAGTATGATACCAGGTAAATATTTTTGCACTAAGTGTACATATGAAGTCCACAGTAAAAACATTGGACTTCCAGGCACACTGAAGTATTTTAATGACAAAAGTATCATGATTCCTCTTCCTGCTCTCTACTGCTTTTCTCTTCTGCTAAGCCTTACATTCCAGCCTAATGGCAACATATTTTCTACTCCAATCAACCATACTACTCAGTGGTATTTCCTAGAAAAATTTTTCTTGTATGTCAGATAAACACAGAATAAAATCCTTCAGGGACATCCTGATATACCACAGATTCCAGTTGAAATAATACTGAAGCAAGAAATTAAGAATTTCCTTAGTGAACCTACCAGCATAGAAAAAAGGGTAAAAGTATACACATTTTAGCAAAATTTAACTGTATCAAGCATGTGACTTGGACTTCACTCTATAATTTTGAAGCTATGTGGATTCAGAAAGATCAGAAAAGTCACGCTGTGTGAAAGATCAGCTGCAGTAAAAATAAACTGAAATGGACTACACGAGCAGCACTATGGTACTGCACTACTACACGATCATGCATGTTTCATTTGGAAAAGAAAAGCAGCTCATATGTAGAATTTTAGAACAGTGAGGCCCTTCCCATAATTTTTTGGTTAAAAATAATTTGGTGGTAGCTGAGTTGACAAAAGCAGTGACAAAAAAAAGTTACCTTGCAGGTGCTACACAGAAGCTCATTAAGGGTAACAAAAACATATTCTTTCCTTGATGAATTGCTGAACTTCCATCCACAATTAAACACTCCATTAAATCAAACTGCCCATAAAGAACTGTGTGAATTTGCAGTGCGACTCATTTATCAGTGTTCCCATACAATTCTGTGCTGCCCACATTTTCAGGAATTATACCTGCAAGCTTCCCCATTTTTACACATGTTCAAAGAATTTAACATTATTAGACTGTCATAAATGACTTAAGATTTTTGGCAGGCCATTTTCTGTAATAGCTTTGAATTTCCCCTAAGTGCTTACTGTGGATGACTTATTTTAACAAGAATTAACACTACCTTGTGGCTCAGACAAAATCTAAAGTCTTAACTCCTCTGCATCACTAACATGCCAAGTGAAGGACAATGTTATACATGTGGTATTTGCTTAAGGTAAATTAAGATGCATGATGTGTTACATACATTGAACATTCTTTTGATCTTAACTTGGAACTATTAATCCTTATAAAGCAGAGTAAGACCATCTCCATATGCTTGGTCTGAGTACTTTGTAACTCTGGTCAGCAGAGTAAGAACTCCAGAAAATTTTAAAAGAAATACTTTGCCAGTCACAGCAGAGTTAAAAAACAAGCAAGATCGTTAACACTTCCCATTCCACACATTCCAACTATATTTAAAAAGTCATACCAGTTCTACTCTGCATTCCGAATTACTGCAATATTCATTAGTTTCAGTGTAAGAACCATCATCAGTGGAAGACTGATTAGCTCGTAATGTTTTCTGTGTTGGTTGCGCTCCAGATCTACTTTGTTACTGTAGTATAGACAAACATTTAATCAATCTTCCCAGAAAGAATCTCAGCAACTAAAGCTATTTCAGTGGCTCATTAGCTACCATTAAAAACAGACTTTATCACTGATATCTTAGGACAGTTAAAACAAAAACCAGATTGCATGGATTTGTTTTTAAAGAATTTGATGTCATCATTTTTGCCATTATAAATTGACACTGAAAACCAATATTGGCCAAGAAAGCATACATCCTGTACTTTGATTCTTCCATTGTTCATGGATAGGAAAAAGTTTCACTCAGAAACCTGAGCACCTAAAAGTTTTAGAGACATTCAACATCATGATGGTGAAGTCCCCTGTAGTATTTCAGTGGCTTTTCACAGCTCATCTAGCAATTATACTTTACCAGCTGAGCCAATATTCAAACAATTTCTTATTACAGATTGCTAGTTCACAAGTCTGAAGGAGATTTTAGAACACTGCAGCAAGTTCCAATTGTTTTTTCCATACTTTTATATAGCTTAATAACACAGGAAATTGTGCTTAATTCAGTCAACACTTTCATCCAAACACCCAAAGAGTAGTGTTTCAATACTGAAGAGCCACTACTCCCCTGTTGTGCTTATCCTACAGTCCCATCACGCCATGTTAAGTCATACTGCGTGGTAGAGGCCAAATTTTCACTTTAAGTATCAACACATGCTACACGTATGTGGGGTCCATCAAAACCAGTGTATGAAGAAGCAAACCTTTCCTATGGTATAGCCTCATTCCTTCAGGGGAGTTTGCTTGTTTGTTATCTGAGGGGTACAATATCTTTTCTGTTTTCTTTTGCAATTGCCAATTTTAGACACTGGTAGGCTACGGCTTCCAAATCAGACTACTGAAAGGACTGCCACACCCCAAAAAGCAGACGAGGGATTTGGTTTGTTTTTCTAATTGGGAACTATTTGTAGTACTCTTGGATGCTTACATAGTAACAGTAGCTAAAAACTCTTGCCATCTTTGGCTGTCCAGGAGACTGCACCCCTTCTCCAGGAATGTGGATTCAAGCATAGTTATCCATGTATTCATCACCCCTAGGCTGAGTATCACCAAGTGCTACACCCCAGGGATGAGGTGTTTCAACTGAATCAACAGGCAGCCTGCCCTGCAAAGCGGCGCGTGGGGATTGCTCACCCGCGCCGGGCTGCCTGCTGGTCTGTTACCAGATTCTTTCCAAGATCTGGTGCTTGATTTCATGCTAATAAGTGGGAGTTGATCGATTTCCCCACGAATTTCTGTGATGATAGCAGTTGAGAGATCATTGGTACGGGCCAAATCAGAGGAGGGAGGCTCACTTCCACAGCAGCTGACTTCAGCAGCAAAATACTTGTGGTGGTGTCTCAACCGCAAAACAATTATTAGTTCAGTAAAATTTCCTTTGCAATAGCATTGTGATTATAGGAACAGTTTCAATGCCTACAAACAGAAAAATGGAAAGCACCATCTCAGAACACTATATTGAGTTTCAGTAGGCACTCGTATCACATTATCATATATTCTGAGCACGTATGCCAGCAACATTTTTGTCTGAACAAAAAATGGTATTTATGAAGTTGCATGGAAAGCTTATGAAAAATGCATCAAATGTTGCTTTACCTAGAAGTAAGAGCAGCAAGGGGCCAAAAAAAGTGACAGATTTCTTTTACCCAATTCTGTTGCTTGCCAGTTAGAAAGCAGTTAATAAAACAGAGGTAAAATAAGTAGATAAAACAAGGCAGAGACTATTCCACAGTTCAGATTCCCCATGTCTTTCCTGTTCCAGCTACTCCTAGCTACTCACTTCAGTAAACAGTACTTCTTGTTAGTCAAGTCTTGTGTTAAGACTTATTTTGAGGCCTTGATGCTACATTTTTAATACTGGCTATTCATACGCAGCTCTGCACATCAAGAATGCTATTGTATCACCACAGAAAAATAACTACCTAAGGCACATGCTTCAGAAAGCAATCATTGTAGATGCTGTGCAATACAGCAAAAGCTCCAGCGCACACAGACCAGGCATAGGAAGAGCACGTAACACTGTCCCTTTTCTAAAGTGGGTTTTACCGATTTAAAAATAAAACAAGTAATGTGCTTTACACAGCCATAGCAGGCCCTAGACAACTCAAGTGACAACATGGAGCTACATGCAAACAAGTGATACTTAAGCCCTTTCAGATAATGCACAAAAAGAAAGCAAACATAAATTAAGAAGTGGATTCTTATTACTCCCATACATTACAGGTATGCATGACGCAGTGAATCTTATAACTCAGTGAATCTTCACACACAGGTTACTGCTTAACTTACCTAAACTGTTTAAATCCATTTAAATTAAGCTGCAACTTGTGCATAGACTAGACTGTAGCTCAGTATGTACTTATTATCAAAAAAACATAAAGAAACAAAAGAGAAATGTATGAACAGAGCTTGAAAACTTCACTTACCTAACTTGATAGTCATTAAGGAAAAATCTACCTGGAGAGCAGAAAGAACTAAGACATCTATTTTCATACAGCTGAGTATTTCAACATGAATTTCAGGCTGCCCTGCTATGTGAAAACAGTCGCATATTAACATATGTTGCTGTCTTCTGGTTCTGTTGACTCTTTAGTGTCTTTGTCAATGTCCTAAGCTTCCTGTGTGAAATTAAAATCAGTCCATCTCTCAAGTCCAAGACCTAAATGCAGCAGCATATTAAAAAAAATAAATCCAATTCTCTTTGTTACTTACAAAGCCACTCTGATTTCCCGCTTTCAGAACAGGCATTTGTTAATGCAAATGCATCAGGCATCACATTTTTTCCTTATGTTTCAGACTACAATATTGCCAAAAGTACAAATTTCTATTTGTTCAAATTTATTTTGTACTTATACTACATGTGGCATACTGAATGTGCCAACTCTCAAAAATCACACTGCAATCTGAGTTGCACCCTCTGCTAAAAGAAATCTCACTTACAAAATCTAACAAGACCACAGCAGTACAAACACAGAAAAATCTTTCAGACAATCTAAAGCAATTGAGATATCCAGATAAATGTCCCGGGAACATTCTGAAGAGATATTTGCAACTGTAAATGGAGTGAGGACAAGAAACAATGGACAAATTGAAGCCTGAGAGGTTCAGACTGGATATAAGAAAATACTTTTTACCCACAGGAACAGTCCAGCAGTACCCAGAGAGGCTCTGCAGTCCTTATCTTTTATGGTTTCTTCCACCTGGTTTTCAAGACCAGAACTAAGCTTAATAAAACCTTGAGCGATCTAGTCAGATCTCAAGCTGACCCTGCTTTGACCACAAGGTTGGACTACAGACCCCTCCAAGATCCTTTCCAACCTCAACTGTCCTGTGAAAGCAACACAAAGTCTACGGTCTCTGATCTTTCATCTGTGCAAGTCTTAGGTGAAAACATTTTCCAACAAATACAGTGTGTAAGTTGACAATGCTCTTACAAAGCTACCATCACAGCATCACTAGGGAGGGCCCTTAAAAAGCTTGAACAGCTTATTAATTTGCATAGACTTCCACAGACTGCTCGCTCCAATGTAAGACGTGTTGATTCACTGCCAGTTTTGCCCAGGTGCTCAAATCCTAGCACCCGCATCAGCTTAGTCACAGGGTGAGTTGCCACTGCCCAAATTACCATTTCTTTACCAGTGAAAAGATCTCTAGAGGTGTATCACAATGGGCTTGGGTGGGTTTTTTGCTTTGTTTTTATGGTAAGGGGGTAAAGAGAACCTTCTCCCGTATTAACTGGAAAGGAATCATCAAGCATCTGCCTGTGCTTCTGGGAGGGCTGTGGGACAGCTCTGAAGGACTGCCAGATCTATTCGGTATCCTCATTTGCAGTGGGCAGTTTGCCAGACTGAGTTAAAACAATACCTGATGTCTAGTTTATACTCCCAGCTGGGCCAGCTAACTGGGATTTAAAACACTCATAAATTTGGGTGTGAGGGTGGTATGCGTTGACAAGGGATTAGGCCATGACTCTAAAGGACTTCTTTTCTGATACAAGGTCAGCTAAAGCAGTTCCACACTCCCCCTCACCCTATTCTCCTTGAGGCATCAAGGGACAGGAACAGGAACCTGAGGCTGCCCTGCATCTGGGGGTGTGGGTGATGGACCTGGGGCCCAACCAGCACCCAGTGGCAGAATGCCCCAGCTCCAACATCAGGGCAGGCAAGCTGCAGGTACCACTACCATCTTTGGGCTGGCAGGGGTAGGCTGGTCTAATTTTATTCTTAGAAATCAGGCCTCTCTCTTAGCTGCTCACCTGCTTTTCACCACTTACTCCACTCCTCTGCCTCCACGCCTTGCACACCAGTTGCCACAGTCTGTTTCCTCCTCACTCCCACTTCTCTCTCCCCACTTTCAGAGGAAAGGGGAGATGGCAGCACCTTCTTTCCTAGTTAACCACCTGTCAACAAAAATTCCTTCAAAAAAAAAAAAAATTACAGTGACTCCTCCAAGTGCAAAGCCCTACAAAAAGTCCTAAGTCTTGCTGCTTGCGTACCTCCAGAGTTGGGTAACACTGGTGAGCCACCTCCTTCTGGAAGGACATACCAGGAGGGAGCATCTCTGGCCATTACGATGGCAGTGCCCAGCACCGCCAACCAGCAGCTCCTAAGATTTCCTTCTCTACTCCAGCCACGTGCTCACGGAGCAGACTGTCCATGGCTATGGCACCAGGGGTCTCTGACTCTCAGAACTGACAATGGTTTGTAATACACCAACTTCAGGCACTGGTGTGAGTTTAGACAGCACAACACACCATCCTGTTGGGAACCTGACCAGGACAAATATTTTATTAGTCCCTCTGCTACTTTTTGTAAGTTTAGGCTGCACCAAAAGTGAAACTTTGGGGGTGTAGGGGAACCAAAACACAAAAAAAAGCTTTTTTATCTTTGACCTTTTAGCCCACCTCTGGTAAATTCACTTTCAATAAGCAACAAACATGTTCAAATCAGTAACCCACATTCATTAGTGGGCAGTGATTATAAAAATATTGTTTTGCTGTAGAAATAATGATTCTTAAAAACTTAAACTGTCCATGTAAAAACTTTTAGTTGATTCAGACAAGTTAAGACAGCATGATGCAAGATTTCATCCCAAGTTTTCACTATATCAAAATAAAACCAGAAATACACTTAAAAAATCTCAATTCTTAAACTTCAAAGAATAATACTCCATTTAAAGCCTCCAAGGCTGGGTAAGGTTTTCTAATGCACCATGAGCAAGGAATAAAAAGTAACCAAGTATAACTTAAGAGTCTTGAAAAAAAATAAATACCACCTGTATTTACTGTATGTAGGTACATGTTTCACAACACCCAGTTAAAACCAGAATAAAACTATAGTGAAGTTAAAATGGTCACTCAACTGTTTAAATCCTGTATTAATATTAATTTTACATTTATATGGAGTTTATATGGTTAATTATCTCAATGCAACATATGCTTATTTTGATAAAACTGGAGCAGAGGGAAAAAATCAAAACCAGGAGTGTTTCTCTTGTTCTACTCAAAGGCAGTCAGAAAATGATGTTGCCACCAAGACATGGAAAGATACAATATGGAGACAAAGCTCGACAAACTATTAGTCCCAGTAGCCACAGATAATATCCCTAAGAAAGAAAAAAAAAAAAAAAAAGAAAGAAAAAAAAAAAAAAAACAAAACAGCTCTATGTCTTCTCTGCACAAAAGAGAATAATCCTTATTCTGCTGTTAAAGATTTGTTTCTCTGATATCTTATATTCTTTTCACTAAAGAACTTGCACAGAGGAAAGTTGTGTAACAGTCAAACATGTTCAGAACACATAAATCACAGAAATCTATCCAATAAACAAGGATTACACCATCACAATCTCTGACCATGGATTTGTGAAGAATAAACTAGCTCCTTTTTCCAAGATTCAGTAGTACACTGCTGCTGTGTAGCAGAGAGGTTGTGAGCCCCCAAAACAGCACACAGGGAGCACACGCATATTTTGTGGGAATAGTCAGCTGCCTGCTGGAGAACGAGCTCTGATTTCCTGGAGCTGATTCTTGTCAATTACTATTTACATTTTTTTATTATTTACATATTTACTGGATATATTTACTTTCTTCCAATGTCACAAAGCTCCTTCAAGCAAGAAAAATAACAAGAGCAGAGGATAAAACTGATAAAATGGCTTTATATTTAATCCAATTCTTGTTCTTAGTCATGATTGGTAATAATTATTCCTAGCAAACAGAGGCGAGACTTTCCAAAGCACATACCACAGACAGACTTGCAAATTAGTTCAAGTATTTTGTAAAATTGTTTCTTCATTAAGTGGTAGCATTCCTCAAATATACAGTTTACTATAACATCTGGATCCTTTCATCATCCCATTACTCCCTTTGCTATTCTTGAAATATCCTTATAACAGGAAAACATTTTCAAAACATGCTCTGGCATGTTCAAGCCCAAAGCTTGCCACTGCAATTCAGCTATTTGAAATTTACACCATCTCTTGTTTCCACCATCAAATGTACCAGCATGTCCAGCTTAATTTAAAATTTCCCCAACACTCCTGCTTAGAATTCCCACTGCAACACAAATTACTGATGCCCTAAAAAAATAAAAACAGAGAGATACCTCAAACCCCATGACGTTTGGCTTGTTTTCAATATGCTCTCCTCAAAATCATCTCTCCCCTGGTCAGCCATCAGTGGTTCTTACATTGCATAGTAGCTATGACCCTTACATTTGAGGTGGCATGATCAAAGGAGCCCTGGCCAGACTTAGAAAAACATTTCCACTGAGAATGGACATACTGCCTGTCAAAAGGTTATTCCCACTGCGTACAGAGAGCAGCTCATATTACCCTAGTGTAACATGAAAGTGCAAAATCTAGCCATAGTAATCCACATACATGTTTTTCTTTCCAAAAAGGGCATATGGGAGACACTGACCGGAACAGAACATCCGTATTATCATTTGAAGGGAGGAGATGGACGGACAAGGGAAAGCTTCCCTAATCAATCCAGCTGTAGGAATCAGCCTTCAAAAAAAAAAAAATACTATAAAAATTCTGCCTCTAACCATAGCAATTACTTCTCTTCAGTTGCTTTCCTCCCCTTTAGTTAAAAATTTATATATGCAAATATACATCTACATGTAGATAATCACACACACAGACACGATCAGACTTTACACTCTGTGGAAGACAAAATAACTTTGGAGGCGTAAATCTTAATGTCAATGACAGGAAGGCTTTGGTGAACCATTACCATAAATCTGACAAACGCTAATTTGATGGGTGGCTGTATCTGTCTGCTGCAAGACCAGTCTAGACAGTCTATTGAGAAATCCTAAAACACAACTGTTTGTTCCCTGTAACACCATCTGGATATGGCAATAAGAGCCGACCCAGTGCCATTCACACATGGATCAAAGCACATGCTAATGCCATCATGAAGTCATACACATAAAAAATTCAATCTGAGAACTCTATGCAATTTTCCTAAGTCCTCAGTGAAGAAACCTCAGACTTAGCACAACTCAAGCTAAGTGCATGAAGAGGGGGAGAGGGTGGAAAAAAAGAAGAGAATATTTAATGAGCTTGGCCTTCCCAAGGAATGTTAGGCCACCCATTGTATTGGAAAAGGCTCATGTCACACTTCAGTCATGGCACCCATCAGGGTGCCCCTTTACAAAAATTGATCCGGAGGTTTTTGTAATTACCTGTTTCAAACAGAAAGAGTGCCCAGAAATACAAGAAGGTTTCCGACGTGTAAATCTTGCATTTTCTTGCTTAAGACAGAGCTGGCAGAATTTGCAATATTGCAGACAATATTGAAAACCCCTCTCTCATTAAACTGCACCATGGCACTAGATCAAAGCACCAAGGGCCCCCTATTGAACTTCTCTAAATATTACAAACATAAGAGCAAGTCTGGGTATGCAGAAACTACAAGTAAAGCCAATTTTTTTTCTGCCTCCAAAAAAACCAAAACATGGCTTCCCATGATTACAGCTGAAAAAGGTACAAAAATACTATATAGCCATACTGCAAACTTTAAATTGACAAAGCTTCATCCACTCCAAAAAAAATAAAATCAAAGATTACTGGGATTTTTTTTCTTCTGGGATGCTTTTTAAACTACTGCCCTTCAAGAGTTCTTGTAATTTTCATTTAATGTATTGTGTTATGTAACAAATCCAATAACCTGCACAAGACATTTAGCTTTGTCATAAAATCCACTGATTTTTTTTTTCTGTGAAGTATCTGCTAATAATAAGCTTCCAGCAATTATACTGTTCCCAGCCTTTTGACCATTGAGACTGTATTTCCCATTCAACTCTGTTTTCTTTTTATGATGTAAAAGTTTACAACAAGCAGTCTTTAGCCTTTCTGGAAGAACCATAGTATGAAGCTAGTTTGCTGATACTGAAGTTGTATCAAGACAGAAAGCAAAGTCAGATTTTAACAACCATTTTGATACAAGCTCCATCTTTTAAAATTTACTTCCTATCATTTAATTCTTTTTATCTAATCTTTTGAAAGCAATCTAAATACTCATATGAAGGTATTTCATATAGCAAAAATTTGGGCATGACCACAATCCTAGCTTCTTAAATACTTTTCTTTGTAAATTAAAAAATGACAAGTGGCAAAATTTATTTCTACCATCCTGAGCAGTTCAATGCAACTTAAATAACTACTAAAACTACATTTTAAACTTTTATAGTTTGATCTTAGCAATTTCCTTACTCACAAACAGAATTAGCATGTTAACAAGAATGACCTGTCATAAAATACTGCAACACTAATATAATGTTTCATAAACTTACCATAGCAAAATAAACTCCTTAGTTCCTTTACAGAATTTGCAAAAATCCTGTAAATCTGCACACAAACACACAAAAATCACTGGAACTTAACTTCCAAACACAAATAATTTAATAAAACTCTCAGTCTAACTTGAAAAAAATATATAATTGTAAGACTAGTTATAAAGTTACAACAGCTATACTGTGGTGCATCACTAACATCCAACTGTAAAAAAAAAGTACACTCCGCAGGCATCATGATCTTCTAATGGAAATCTACAATTGCCTTAAATTTTAAATATCTAAGTTCTGTATATGGTGCTTAATAAAAACTTCAGAAGATAAACAAGTTCAGACTGTTACAGAGATTAAATATTCCGACGAACTTTCTGCTAACACACCATCAGAAGGGCCAATTCTAGTAACTTTTTTTTTACTGATATAGATTAAATACAATTACATCTTTTTTTCCTAGAAGATTAACACTCCCAACACACCCCACCCCCACCCCCCCCACCCAAAGAAAAGGAGAGGGGGGAACAGAGAAAACTTATTTTTGCAATCAGATGACTCTTCAGGACAAAAAAAAAGTGATCAGATAGTCTTTCTGTTCAAAGTGTGTTCACGGATAAACAGAAAAAAAACTCCACAAAGATTTCTGGTACTAGAAAACCCACAAGAGATTGGCCCTGACTTAAAACTCAAAAGACTGATAAACTGTGAGTCATCAAGTTTTCAGACTGTAGAGATGTTTCAATAAAGGGAAGTGGGAGATGTACAGGAATGAACTGTGCATCACACATCAAGAGCTGTTTCTGCAGAAAGCTAGTAATTCCCCTTGAGGAAAAAAGTTAGGAGTGTACATATCGCAGTGACCTCTCATTACATTGGAAATGGCATTAAATGGCATCATACCAGCATTAGGCTCTTTTATGTCTGAATCACATACAAAACAGATAAGTGAAGAACACATATGCATTTAGTATTTGTTTATAAATAAACACCTACAACCTCCTGTCCCCTCCAAATTTCTACATAGACGGTTGCCTTCAGAGAACTAACCTAATTCTAGATAGAACAGTATTCAACCTATTAACGTTTCAGCAGCAGACATGTAGTGAAGGGCATGTCATACATGGTTTAAAATTTCTTCAAACTCCCCTGCAAGCACTGCAGCAGGACAGCACTGCCATCTACTGTCCACTGCCGCAGCAGAACCCTTCCATACACCTCCAAAAAGTCTCCTCTGACTTAAAACCACCACCTTTCCTAAGCACCGGACAGAGGTGACCCAAAGACTCCACCGTGAGAAGCCAGATTCGGGGAAGACACCTGCACCGGTAAACTCCTCTAGTAATTCTATAATTCTACATACTATAATACAAAAGGGCGTGGTTTTTTAATGAAATGTCCGAGCAGCAGAGAACTGCACCGCAGAGCAGAGCGATCTGCAGCTGCTCCCCGAGCAGCACTGGCACTCGGGGTCACCGGGCAGCTGTGCGGTGCCCTCTCCTCCCTTCCCACGACGCAGCTGTACTGCCTGTGAACACAGACACGTCCCTTTCCCATTTTTTAGTCCTTTCACAGCACAGACATACATAAATCTGCTTGTATCCCAAGAAGCTTTTCACACACACACAAACATTACAAGGCTGCACCAATCACATACCCAGTGTTGTCAGCACAACAATCATTAACTCTTCAACTTCACAGAATCACAGAATCATCTAGGTTGGAAAAGACCTTGAAGATCATCCAGTCCAACCATTAACCTAACACTGACAGTTCCCAACTACACCATATCCCTAAGCACTATGTCAGACCGACTCTTAAACACCTCCAGGGATGGGGACTCCACCACCTCCCTGGGCAGCCCATTCCAACGCCTAACAACCCGTTCTGTAAAGAAATACTTCCTAATATCTAGTCTAAACCTTCCCTGGCGCAACTTGAGGCCATTACCTAGCGTATTCTAGCATAGCAAATTTATTTCTGCCAAATGCTATAGATACAAATCATGCCTCCATTTAAAACAAAATCATGCACTAGCTAATAAAAAGATACTTCATTCAGCTGCTTAAAAGAGTTGCCAGAAAGTTACAGACATGCCCAATTCATTTCAATCACAATGTTCATATGATGAAGAATTTAGAAAAAAAGGAGCACAAGGACTTATTTGTGGCACTGACTTTCTCACTGAAAGAAAGTAAGTTTGAC
The DNA here is from genome assembly GCF_047716275.1 of Strix uralensis. Classification (NCBI taxonomy): domain Eukaryota; kingdom Metazoa; phylum Chordata; class Aves; order Strigiformes; family Strigidae; genus Strix; species Strix uralensis. The sequence continues at coordinate 82,567,697 of NC_134012.1, read as the reverse complement.
TGGTAAGTTTTAAGGGATATACTTAAGAATTCCACTCCAAAAGTGCTCTTCCATTTAACAAATTTGGACCCCCTAGAAACTGATACACATAATTTAAAGCAAAGACATGATGGATTTTGTTAATGGAACACATCTTACATGGTTTCATCATAATGATGAAACTACTGAAACTTAATCTGTAAATACACTGAAGATAACTGAACCACTCCATTATGAAAAACAAAAAAGTTATCACTGTTTTGCAGGGTACAAATAGCCATGTAATTACTTCAATCATAAGGCAAGTGCCATGTACTTAAAGTACATAGTTACTAATGTCTCACAGATTACATGGCGATAAAAGGTTACCTGTTACCATATGTAGTAATTTGGAGTTGATGGTGACAGTTGGCAGATGTTGAAGATAACTTTAAAATGGTGAGAATAATTGTGAAATCTGTAATTACAATACTGTGAAGTCACATATTCAGAGATCTGCTTTACTGTTGTTTTGTTGTGTTTTGGGTTTTTGTTAGACAGATTCTATAAAAATGTGAATGACCTTTCAGAAAACACAGGTGCAGTCTGATCTATAGATCTGCAGAGATATTACAGGTATGGTGGTCCTGAAACTTCTTAATCACAGAATCACCTATGTTGGAAAAGACCTTGAAGTTCACCTAGTCCAACCATTAACCTAACATTGACTGTTCCCAACTACACCATGACCCTAAGCACTATGTCGACTCTACTCTCAAACACCTCCAGGGATGGGGACTCCACCACCTCCCTGGGCAGCCCATTCCAACGCCTAACAACCCCTTCTGTAAAGAAATGCTTACTACTATCCAGTCTAAACGTTCCTTGGCGCAACTTGAGGCCATTACCTCTTGTCTTATCGCTTGTTGCTTCATTAAAGTGACTCATCCCCAGCTCTCTGCGACCTCCTTTCAGGTAGTTGTAGAGGGCAATGAGGTCTCCCCTCAGCCTCCTCTTCTCCAGACTAAACAACCCCAGTTCCCTCAGCCACTCCTCGTACGACCTGTGCTCCAGACCCTTCACCAGCTTCGTTGCCCTTCTCTGGACACACTCAAGTAATTCAATGTCCTTTTTGTAGTGAGGGGCCCAAAACTGAACACAGGAATCAAGGTGCGGCCTCACCAGTGCTGAGTACAGGGGTAAGATCCCTTCCCTGTCCCTGCCGGCCATGCTATTCCTGATACAAGCCAGGATACCATTGGCCTTCTTGGCCACCTGGGCACACTGCTGGCTCATGTTCAGCCGGCTGTCAATCAACACCCCCAGGTCCCTCTCTGACTGGCAGCTCTCCCGCCACTCCTCCCCAAGCCTGTAGCGCTGCTGGGGGTTGTTGTGGCCCAAGTGCAGCACCCGGCATTTGGCCTTATTGAAACTCCTACAGTTGGCCTTAGCCCATCGCTCCAGCCTGTCCAGATCTCTCTGCAGAGCCTCCCTACCCTCGAGCAGATCAACACTCCCACCCAACTTGGTGTCATCTGCAAACTTACTGAGGGTGCACTCGATCCCCTCGTCTAGGTCATCAATAAAGATGTTAAACAGGAGTGGCCCCAAAACCGAGCCCTGGGGGACACCACTCGTGACCGGCTGCCAACTGGATTTAACTCCGTTCACCACAACTCTTTGGGCCCGGCCATCCAGCCAGTTTTTTACCCAGCAAAGCGTGTGCCCATCCAAGCCACGAGCAGCCAGTTTCACCAGGAGAATGCTGTGGGAAACGGTGTCAAAGGCCTTACTGAAGTCAAGGTAGACAACATCCACAGCCTTTCCCTCATCCAATAAGCAGGTCGCCCTGTCGTAGAAGGAGATCAGGTTTGTCAAGCAGGACCTGCCTTTCATAACCCCGTGCTGACTGGGCCTGATCATCTGGTTGTCCCGCATGTGTTGTATGATGGTACTCAGGATGAGCTGCTTCATCAGCTTCCCGGGCACTGAAGTCAAGCTGACAGGCCTGTAATTTCCCGGATCATCCTTCCAACCCTTCTTATATCTGGGTGTCACATTGGCCAATTTCCAACCTGTCGGGACCTCCCCAGTCAGCCAGGACTGCTGGTAAATGATGGAAAGTGGCTTGGCGAGCACCCCAGCCAGCTCCTTCAGCACCCTCAGGTGTATCCCATCCAGTCCCATACACTTGTGTACATCTAAATAATCTGCTATCAAAATGTGACCAAGATATCAACATTTAATTTTTCATTGTTTCACAGAGCCAAAGATCACCTGAAGATTTTGCCCTCTAGCCTTATTCTATTTTTCCTGTGTAGCTTCTCTTGCATATTTCTCTTTGAGTGGTATCTTTGAGATCTAAAAAGCTCTCCCAAAAGACCTCTGCAGTCACTCTACCCCTCTTTCTTGTTAAATAGTTCTTCAGAGAAAGTTCAAATATACTTGCTATGCAGAACCCACAAAAGCAGGTCACAGCCTTCTCTCTATTTTCTATACCTGGTAGACAAAAAAAATACAGATGAACTGGAAAGCCAGAAAGATTTAATTTTCATATAGTTCTGATCAGAAAGTGCAGACCACAATAAAAATTCTCTCTCTCCAACTGATCTGGGAACAGATTTTAATCTGAAAACTGCTAGACTATCAAATTCAGAATCCATTGGGAACATGAAGAAATTAACTTTCAGATGTCAGGTGTGATATATACAAATTATTACCTTTTTCTTACAAGCTACATTCCATTTTTTACTTGAAGTCACCAGTGAACAAGAGACAATGGCAAATGCTATCTGTAAAGAGCCACTTTTTTATAATCTTGATTTTAGAAAACCAAAATCTGGGAACTGAAACCTAGATGATGCTTCTCTCGGTAGCTCCCCCTCTTCATATCTGAAGAAAGATGATCAGCTTCGCACCTACCCTAAGTCACCTACACACCAGAAACCTAAGAAGGAATTACTTCTTTACAGCCTGTAAAAGGAAACAGATACCTCCGAAAGCAAGATTCTTCTCATTCTAGAATTAATGTCTAAGGTCACAGGTCCACTCCTTCTATGTTTAGATTTAGGAGACGTAAATCCCACCTGTGGTAAGAAATAGATATCAACAGGATGCTTGTATTGAAAATGAGTTAGGCTATTTCATTTTTGTTATGCAAAGGATATTAATTCATCTGTGGCACCCGAATTAAAATCTCTCTTCATTAACAGGCTATTAGTTGTCCCTTCAACACAACATGATTTCTGACTGGGAATTAATAATGAAAAAAAATTATATAAGATGCAAAACAACAGACAGAGAAATGAGTAGCTAGAATTGCTAAACACACAGTTTTTAAAGTGTCTGCTGGTGGAAAAAAAAAAAAGATTCCATTATTAGATGGGAATTGTAGGATTGCTGACAGTAACAAAGAAAAGCAGAAGTTTCATACACACATCTGTCTGAGAAAAAGCAAACAACATTCTTATGATGATGATGGAACAGTTTCCATTCCAACAGTAACTCAGGAAGATGTTAAACAGCAGATATTAGTTGGACACTTCTACATCAGCAAAGCAGTATAACCTGGATACAAGCATGCTGAAAGAAATGACAGAGGTACTGGCTGGACTGGTAATGCTTACTGGCATTAAGGTTTGAAAAACTAGAACTGGAAAAGTTCACAAGAACAGAAAGAAGTGCTATGTCAATATTTACAAAAGACAAATTGGATGCCCTAAATAATTATAGGTCTGTCAGCCTGAAGATTTTGTGAAGAAAAAAAATTTTTATGTAGTGAAATAGCTGATGAGAGATTTGATTATGAACAACTAAATTAAATTACACAATGAATGCCAATCAACAGGTCTACAGACAGTAGACGTACTGTTTTTAGACTGGGTTTAAAAAAGTATGTCTTTATGTAATAGTCTCAGTCTTCTGGAACACACTCAGTTTGGCACTGTAGGACATTTTGCTTCATCCATTAGAACAATCCAGTATCAACAAAGAACTTTTAAAACTGTGTAAGTTTATTTATGTGCTCCAGGATACACCTGTAAACAAGAAGCTTTCATCGAGCGATGCATTTCTAGTGTGATCCCATGGGACCTGCCCATGCTGTCTGACATTTAACAGCACCCATCCCAAAGAAGCCCAAGGTCATCAACAACAGAGAAAGAATAGTGATAAATAATGAAAAAGACAGCTTGCTGATACATTACTAGGTGTCTAGTAGCACAGCAACAGAATTTGGAATAGATGCTTCTTGAACAAATCTACAGAAGATAATCCTGTTTCAAGCAACTACATGTGGAGTGGGTTTCTTGGAAAGAAGGTCGCAGAAAGCAAATCATAGGCAGTGTTGACTGTTCTGAGCACAGGTAATGGCAGGTGTAACAAGAAACCCAAGGGTATGCACATTTGCATCTAGAAACAAAAAAGACAACGGTATTTTCTGCCCTGGAAAATAATGCCTCTGAAAATGTTTTTTGGCATGGTAGCTAAATTTTCACAGGGAATCTATAAGGATCAGTCATAGCCTCAAACAACTGATGTCTGCTTTGGAGATTAGGGAATTACCGAATTGGAAAAGAAAAGTTTTGTGATGTAGTTGACACAAGAATATTCCCATTGCACCCAGTATTGTAAGCACAACAATAATTTATTTTTCAACTTTTAGCATAGCAAATTTATTTCTACCAAATGCTATAGACTCAATTCATCCATCCATTTAAAATAAAGCTTGCAGATAAACTATCCACTAGTCTGCCCTGATGTCCCTGAAGAAGAGTGTTCAAATATGCAGAAATACAGAATCAAATAGGTCAGAGAAGAGTCATTAGAATGAGTGAAAGATTAAAATATATCTCTGATAAATCAGGGCTTGAGGAACTTGTAATATTTGACTTATTAAAAAAAAGAGCAAGGAAAATCTTCCTTAAAACATACAGAAGAGGGTCAAAAATGCAATAGCCATTCATTAAAGGAGTGGCAGTTAAACACTACAACATCTTGCACAGACTGTACTGGACTTTCTAATACTGGAAATATTCAGATCATAATTAGATACTTTGACCCTCACCCCAAAAAGGTGGTTTACTTTAGAGGATATCTATAGACTTTACTATGAATAAAGACAACACTTTCTGGATTTACATCTATTCATTTATACTGGATAATCAACAACAATGGCTTCACCAAAACAGAGAAAATGCAGTGGATGTCCTTGAGATGAGTATTTCTGTGCTTGGTCCCCTAAGTGCCATCATGTGCTGTTCAACATCTCGCAGTGCTGCCAGAAGCCTGAGTTATGCTGAAGCAACCCAGACATGGAGACCAACTCACATTTAGAGCAGACGTTAACTCTAATGGGGACAATACAGAGTTCACTAAGTTACAACTGCTGTAGGCTGAATTTGGCTTATAGCACTTAAGGCAGTTTAGACAGAGCAAAGAGCTCAAAGTAAACACAATTCCCCATTTATAACACAGCAGCCCAGTCTTTTCAATTCTGAGAGAGAATTACCTCTTTCAGGACACCAGTGCATCTCAGACCCAAGAGGAAAAGCAAACCTTTCAATGGAGGTGATGGGATCTCCTCTAGGACAGAGCAGCGGAAAAAGCTTCCTGCTTACCTAGCCTGTTACAAGGACTGCAAAACATGCAGAAGCAGAAATTACTTCTGCGAGAGGAAGAAGAAAAGAAAGGAGGCAGACGGGGGACAGGAACATCCTTTTGTCATTTTCCCTTTCCCTCCCTGCTCCAGCCAAGAAGCCAGCAGCAAGAACTGGTTAAGGAAAGGCAGGAGACCTGCAGGTGTTAAGTAAGATGGTTTTTTCTCCTGCTACTGCTTAGATGCCACAGCATGTTCCTTTGTCCCTGAGGACACAAGTGAGGAAGCATTTTGCTCGTTCACTCCCTATGTCAGATGGAGTAAGCCTGGAAGACAGAAAATGACGGCCTACCAAAAGTTGGACCATATTGACTTCAGTGTACTTCACCTGGCTGCTCACTTCAGATAGCTTTTTATAAACATCAAATTCTTGTTCCATGTTTGGTGCATCTCACCATATTCCACAGAAAATGCATCCAGATTTCTGTGGAAAAAAAAAATCAGATTTGCTTGCAGGCATCACTCCAGAGAACTTCAGATCCAGAAGTTAAGATGTGCTGTTCACCCCTCTTACATCAAATATTAAAAGGCTCTCCCGGCTAACTTATGCTACTGATCACATGTATGCAATCCCTAAGATTTTAACAGATGTGCCCAACTCTGACTGGAGTTCAGTGAAATGTGCTGGGAGTACCCAGAAAGGCACAGAACCCCAGCAGTACTTCAGTCAGCAAAGCAAGCAGAACCAGCTCCTAACACACAAGGAGCAGACAGTTTATTTTAAACAGTAATAGTTTTTATCTAGTCCATTTTGACAAGTAATAAACTATAAACTTTTCAATTACATCAAAAAATAGTTTATGCGTGCATGCAAACAGGTCTGCAAAGTCTGCACTGACTCAAGAATTGAAATGGTGTCTGTAGATGACCATTATGGGGTAGCAGTTTAGACTGCTTTTATTCAAACCAATGCAGCAGAGAAAATTCACCTTAAGTGTGGTAAGCTTGAAAGAAAGGACAATCACCAAATTGTCATTCAGACATAAGACAAGATCAATTCCTGCTGAAACCACACTTCCTTTTCCCAGCTGGGAACTTATTATAGGGAAACCTCACAACTGAGAAAACATTGCAGAGTGCCTATACACACCCACATTGGAACAGATTACCAATTGTTAGGCTAGTGAAGGCAAGCATATTTCTCTAAAGCAATCCCTTCTCCTCTCAGGAGATAAATCTCATGCAAACAATACTTGCTAGCAACGAAAACATAAGATGTCAACAGCTTTCCAGTTTATTATGCTATTTAACATCAAGTTTGTACCAAGCACAGTGTGGAAATAAAAAAAAAAAAAAACTGAAAAATGCACAGTCATTTCTAATGTTATTCAGGTCAAATTCAGAACAGTTTAGTTAGGAAAGACTGGAATGATTCTGAACTACAGGAGGCCTTTGAGAGTCTTGGACATGTTCTTAGGAGCCAAACAGGCATAAACAAAGACAGTGTTAAACATGCAATAAATCTGAGGTTAAATTGAACCAATGTGGATAAAAACCAAACAAAACACCAAAAACATATTCTGACTGGCATGATGCTCTTAGTAAGCCACAACACAAATATTGTCAGTCCTCTCCGTGTAGCAAAATGAAAAAGATACGGCTAAATGGACAATACAGTATTCTAAGAAAATTCCCCCTGAAAATTCAGTTTACAGTTAATAATTTGCATATAAAAATTGTATAAACCACACTTTTTCCACAAGAAAGCTTAAATATGTTACCTGAAGCAATTTATCATCAAGCTGAAATCAAGTTATCGTATTTGAGACAGCAGTTTCCAGATGGAAGACATATGCTCCCACCTTGCACAGTTTTATTTCACTATTTAGGGATTATTTAGCACACATTAATGCCACAGACATTTCCTCAGTTCCTGCATGTAGCTAACAATTCCTATTTGGAGTATAGCATTTGACACTTACAGATGTGAAAAGATCAAGACTAACTCATGATCTGGAAAAATGCGAATAGTAATGCCTCTAAGTATGATAAAGGACATCTGAGAATAAAATTTCATACATTTTCCTTACAAAATCTGTGCCTTGGTGACTTATGATACAGATCTCCTAGACGCAACAGCCCAGTTCAAGACAAGGCTCGTCCTTGGAGCGTGAAACCAAAATAAAAGAAAGAAAAGCTTATGAGAATTCCTCAGCAATTTATACTGACCCAGGTGATGCAAAGCTGGCACTGGAATGCTGCCTTGGTTAACATTCTGATTTGGACCAGATGCTTCTAGGTCTAATATCAACAGTGCATCAACTTGACATGAACAAGGAAAAAGCCTTTAACATGCAGGCAAGACTTATTCAGAAAATGCTAGAAGTACAACAGCATTCATGGAAGCCTCATGAAGACTGACACACTTTCATACAAGAGTTACAGTACAGTTTTAAGAGAATCTTCTGAATATTGAATATAATCTTATGAGGAAAGGCTTCTGTTGTTAGGAGTTATAGCTGTTAAATAATAGCAGTAAAACATAGGTTATTAGAAAAACACAGGGCCAGGATGGATACAGAAGAGATTATTGAGTCAGCCACAAGGTATGAAAGAACAGGACAATCTAAAACATCACAAACGTCTAAGAAAAGCAAAACCAACACTTGCCTTTTGCTAGCACTACAGCTTACATAAGCAATACAGGAATCCTGAGCAGTAAAATAACTCTATTAACAAAAATGTTCAGTTTTCTGGGCTTAAATCTTTAGATCAATTTAGCTCTAGCATCAAAACTTCACTGAGTTACAGTAGTCCACCTTCAATATTTTACTTTTCCTGTTTCTGGGCAATCAGCAACTAAAAGGAGCTAGAAGAAACAGATAATAAATCAACAGGTGGGAACAACTCAGAAGATCTAGAAGGTACAAAGGAATAAGGCTTGTGGCAATGCAACCTGATGTTGGTAAGTCAAGTCTTCACTCAGCAGCTGAATGAATTCTCTAAGGCTCCACTGGAAGCAATTTTGTAATCTCTCAGAGTAAGTCTCAAAACTTTACTATTCCCTTTCATAGAAACTGATGGATTTGTATTAATGAACATTTTTTCAGTATATTGTCCATTAGGAACAGGACAAATATGAACAGAACACCCTTGAGCACCTTCCTTTGTACTAGGTGTTCTTTTACTATTTTCTACAAAAACCTGAGAACTAGCCTCATCATGCATTACCCTCTATAAATCTTGAGAACAATACCGATCCAGACTTCAGTACCATGCTGCAGATAAACTGAATGCAGGACTTACAATGCTGTGCTGGTTCAACAAATGATTTAAAAGGTACCGTATGGAGCATTTACAGTGAAAGTAAAGGCTGATGACCTTTTCTTTCATGGTACAAAACAAGGGCATGCATGGAATGGACATTTTTCAGTCCGTATTAACTCAAAGGGATGTAGCAAAAGGTTTCATGAGACAACTAACAGCTCACTGCTGTCCAAAGGGTAGGCTCACACCTTTCTATGTCTCTTCCCAGCTGCATATTACTGCCCCTTAGGTGTCCTTGGTGCTAATCTGATCCCTCCTATGAGACCATTCAGTTCACTGAGCAGTCAGAAAACCAACGTAACAGTGTAAAAAATAAGTCAGTTTGGTAAACTGGCAGAAAACTAAACAGATCCTAGAGAGTACGACCACCACATACACACAGCATGCCACAGCAAGAGGGAAAGGGGGTCACAAACCTCAGAGCAAGGCTCCCCTTTCAGCAGCCAATTGGTTCTGGCAGCTCAGCTGTCCCATGAAGCCTCATTCTAACCATTCCCTCATTTTACAGGTTCGAACACTTATCTAGAAAATACCATGTGACTGCTATCTGTCACATTATGAACTAGGTGGGCATTTCAGTGAATCAACAAGGTCTCCAGCCTCTAGCTCAGAACTGCCCAGATATTTCTATTAATACTCACTCACTTGAGCCTGAAAACATACTGTTGAACAATTAAGTGTTAACTAAAGAGTTAAGTACTCGTTTTTCATTTGCCTTGCTTTTTTTTCCTCAGATAAAACCAATTCTCTTTCTCATTTGGAGCCACTGCTGGATTTCAGTGCTGGCCTAACTTGTTTGTTTGCATCCTGAGGTTTCCTCTAGGCTCATTTGTTCTCAAATATATCTGGAATCTTTCTTCTATGTCCTTGGCACTCATCAGCACTATATCTTCATGAGCTCTGCAATACAAGACCTAAGGTGAGACAAATTCAGAATCTGCTCCCCCAAGGACACAACTGTCTAACCAGAAGGGATTTACATTGGTTTTCTTTTCAAACCAGACAAATCTATCTTCCTGGCATTTCTTCTTCCAGAGTGCCTAATAGCTTAGTCAAGATAATGGAAATGGCAGAAAGGAAAACGGTCTAAAGGCATCATAGCCAAATCCTCCTCATATCAAAAATCCTGCACCTATTTCAAAGAAAAGCTATGTAAGAACAACTCTGCCTTGAAAAGTCACAGTGGCAATTTTGCTCTTTCTCTTCTGTAAATATTCTATAATCAGAAGACAAAAGATGGATAAGGTTCCTTCTCCAAGGAAAATTGCACAATGATTCAGAGATGAATTAGTTGTGAAAACAGTAATAAGCATCAATTACTTCAGTATACTAAAAAAGCAGCTACTTCAAAACACAAAAAAAGGAATAAAAAGGGGTTCCTGCCCCCCCCCCCCCCCCAATATAATTAGACAGCAAAAACGCACTGTTATAAGATACTATAGAATCCAGTAATGGACAAGAATCAAAGAAGTTCCAGACATTTACACAGCAGCAAGCACGCTCAGAGAGACGGAATGTAGGAAAAAAACAGATTGTAAGGAAAATGAATTGTTTAAAACCAACCTTTAACCATTAGGCATTGCATAAAATCCTCATAAACATGCAGATTATTCCACGTGTTCGCTATGGGAGTTTTTCATGTTTTTACTGAATGTTGGAGACTATGCTCCCAGCTGGATCACAGGTACAAAATCTGACAGTTTTTATGTTCTTATCTCCCACACAAATGCTACAGGAAGTAAAAGCTCTACTATGCATTACTCACATGCCAAAGAGCGATTTGCTTCTATAAAATTCAAACTAAAAAAACCCAAACACAACAAAACTATATAAAAATCAAATTTAAAAAACCCAAACACATGAAAACTAAGGCAAACCATACACAGCCTAACAGCTGTACAGATTTGCAAGGCAACTGGAAACAAACCGACCACTGTGGACCCTCCCTAGCATCCTACTTCCTCCCTTTCCCACCAGTTTAGCCAAGCAGGACAATTGCTGTGGGTTGCCACCCTCCCTGCAGAGCAGCAGCACTGCAGGTGGTGGTTCTTGTTTGTCTTCCCACAGGACAAAAGCCTAGAAATGTCGTGGGCCGCAGGTGGAATGGTTGCTTTTCTGTTCCTAGTTTCTACATCCCTTTGGCATGACACTAATGCACTGTTAATTTCTCACTACCACCATGTCTCTCAGATGTCAGGCTGAGGCACCCACAGACTCAAACTGTCCACTGTGCAAAAAGTGCCTAGTTTCTATGAGGCGTTACACTGAACCATTTCACACACCTGAGTGAACTGCTCCAAGCTAGCTCTCACTTTCTGCAATGTTGAATGCCACCGGTGAGCTAGCCCCAGACTTGCAGGCTCTCTGTGCTCCTGTACACACAGTTCCTGCCATTCTCCTGAACTTACAGATGCACTTGCTTCCAAGCTTTATTCCTTGCTCCCTCCTGTACTGCAGACCACACAGCCTCTCAGTAATTGCTCTAGATGCTCACAAGTCACTTGGCTATCAGGTTGCCCTGTATTGTACTGAAGGCATGATAACACTAGGGAAAAAAGGGGGGGGAAAACCCCAAACAAAAGCAGCTTTTTCTCCCCCTCCCTCCCTCCCTCCCTCCCTCCCGCTTCAGAATTCACCTTCCTAAACTTATCCCAGTCTCCTCTTGCCCTCCTTCATCACACCTTCCCCACTGGTAGGGATCTAAAATCTGTTCATCCCCAGTAGGAATGAGGGCTCCGTGTCTTAAACTACACCTTAAAATTAAGTTTGTCTGCAAGCAGTGTTTTCAAAACAACATGGCACGCCAGCTCTTCACTGAAACATAAATCCTCATCTCCCTGCAACTCTAAATGTTTTCCAGCAGTAGTATAGCTGCACCTGCGCTACAGACACATCATCCCACGTTTTACAGGTGTAAAAACCAGCCTTATGGCGAAGTAAGGAGCAGTGACAACTAGGAAAGCGCAGAGTAATACGGTGCATTGTGCAAACGAACCAAAGTGCAGCGGGGTTCTCCTCGCCGGTGCGGCGCCGGGAGGGACCGCGCCGGGAGGGACCGCGCCGGGAGGGACCGCGCCGGGAGGGACCGCGCCGGGAGGGACCGCGCCGGGAGGGACCGCGCCGGGAGGGACCGCGCCGGGAGGGACCGCGCCGGGAGGGACCGCCGGCGCCCTCCCGTGGGCCGCTGGGGAACGGCGCCACCGCCCCGCCCCGCCCCCGGGAGCGGCACCGGCACCGCCCCCGCCGCGCACCGCCCGCGGCCGGCGGGGCTCCACGCGCATCCATCCATTCCACAGAGCGCCGGGGGCGTCTTTGTTCCCTTCTCCGTAACAGCATGGGGCCGAGGAAGGCAGCCGTCGGTGCCCAAGTACCCCCTCTGCTCCGAGCGTACTCTTGTACCCTCGCGTCGTCTCTCGGACTTTTTTCCGCTTTGCCAAAGCAGGTTGACAAGACCCAGGTCGAGCTTTCCAAACGCAAACTGGTTCTTAGTAAGGCACAGGAAGGGGATGGATTTCGTAGAGATAGTGGGGAGCCGGAGGGCGGAGGGAGAGTAAAACACACACCACAGAAATTTAGGTTCAAAAGAAAAATCCTTTGGTTCTGTTTTGGAGGGTGGTTTTTTGTTGGGGTTTTTTGGTTTTGTTTTTTTTTTAACAGACTTTTAAAAAAACCTCCCTGAAAATACATTAAATTGGTAAGGCTTGTGAACTGCAATCTCAGTGGTCCACTACCAAAACGCAGCTGACTTTCTGGAAGACCAAGACCTGGTATTTAGACAAAGGCTGCTCAGGAGACTCACCTGCCAAATTCCCTTTATACCGTTGCTGGAGTGTGTTTGTCAGTGTACAACTTTTTAATCTGAAAAATAACAGTTTGGTAAATAAGTTCTGAAGTAATTTTCTAATGCTGTTGTCTCCTAGCTCTTCCTAACAAAACAGATCAAAAGCCACAAAAAAGCCACATCCGTAACACACAGGGAATTCTAAAGTCAACTACAGAAATTCAGAAATTAACCCAGTGGGATGTTCAGGAGATTCAAGACAATCATACAAACCTATACACTGTAGATACCAGAGGAAGCACTTAGCACTGTATTAACAAAGAAGAGAAGCAGGCAAGTTTCAGTAACACCTTCTAAAAATTCTTAACTGGTCTCTTGAGTCTTACCTGTCAGTATCAGAAAACAGCAAAAGTAAAGACACAAATTAAAGATTTCCTCCCAAGAAGTGAAAGAAGTCTGAAAGATCTAATAACTACCCTGGCTTTCACTTATTTAAACCCAACAACAAGGTATCATAAGTATCTGAACCAGCTACACACTTAAGTCATTTTCAGGTACATTCTTCAAATTAAAGATTATAACAATGTTAAGGGAATATAAGAAGTGGTCAGAAAATAAACCAAAAAAGTTCAAGTTTTAGAAGACCTTACTTGAAGTTTGCGTCTTTGCTTTGCTTTAGCTTCTTCTGCTGTATTGCAAGTTTAAGACATTTAATCCCCTTCCCCTTCAGAAAAACTGCTGTCCTCACTACTGTGCCAAAAAGATCACCCACAGACTCTCCACAAGGAGAATTTCCAGCAGTGTGCGAGAACACAGTCAGGGGTTACCTGAGACTGTGACTCACAGAAGAGCTGCACCCAAAGATGGTGCTGGCTGATCTCAATGGTGACCAAGATGGGGGAGGTCCCAAACAAGTGCAAAAACGCTAATGTCATGCCATCTTCAAAAGAAAAGCCAGAAGGGAACTACAGGTTGGTCAGTCTAATTTTGGTCCCTGGAAAAGTCACAGAGCAAGACCTCTACAAGAGGAAAAACACTCGTCTGCTTAGGCAGACAACTTAGGTAAAAACTGGCTAGGTGATTGGCTTAGAGGTAGCAGCTTATACTCTACCTGGACCACAGTTACAAAATGGAGAACTACAGGGTCCCAAGCTGTGACCGGTCCTGTTTTAACAACTTTATCAGTGACCTGGGAGGAGTCACTCTTACCAAGTTTGCAGATGACACCAAACTGGGGGGAACAGCCAATGTGCTGAAGAGCAGGGCTTGCCTTCCAGAGGGACTTGGGCAGGGTGGAGGAATGGGATCTTGGGCAGTGCAGCCCACAGAAATGCCAAGCCCTGCCCCTGGGAAGTCAGAGCCCCAGACAGTGGTCCAGGCTACACACTGCTTGCCTGGGCAGCAGCTCTGCAGAAAAGTCCTTGGGGCCCTGGGGGACGACGAGCTGCACACGAGCCACCCTGTGGCTGGCAGCAGTGAAGGCCAGCGGCATCCAGTGCTATAGTAGCACAGGCACAAGCAGGAGATGGAAGGGAAGTGATGATCCCCCTCGACTCTGCACTTCTTGGACCACATCTAGGTAAGGTACTACTGAGTCCTCCGGTTTGGGCTCCCCAGCCCAGGACATTGCCAAACTGGAGCAAGCCCAGCAGAGGGCCACCAGGATGCTCAGGGGATGGAGCACCTGCCTGGCAAGGTGACCCTGAGGGACAGGACTGCTTCAGCCTGGAGGGCTTCTCCTGCCTACAGGCAGGTCACTGACATGACAGAGTCAGGCTGAAGGAGGGCACAAGCTGAAACAAGACAAGTTCAGGCTGGAGATAAAGGGAAACCTTTCTCCCTACAGGCACAGTACAGCAGCGGTGCAGGTTGCCCAGAACTGCTGTGTGGTCTCTGTTCTTTGAGGTTTTCAAGACAGACTGCATAAAGCCCTAAGCCACGTGGTCCAACCTCCTCGCTGACTCTGCTTTGAGCAGGAAGTCAGACTAGAGACCCCCAAGATTTCCTCCAACCTCACCTGTGGCGTGACACTGTCTACAGTGCTGTCAAGCTTCAGTGCAAAACTGAAAGTCCAGTGAGCGCTCTTTAACCTTTCATTTACATTAATCTTACCTGTTAATTTAATAGACGACCAGAATTGTACAACAAATCCAATTTGTAAACTGACAGTATCTTTGCAAAGCCACTGCCATAGAAGAAAAACACAGAAAAGTTTGAAAAACCTACTAATTCAGATTCACAAGGCTGCGTGGTATCATCTTCCCCTCTTTTGGACACAGAGGAGGAGGGGCCTTCATAAGCACCATCACACTGCCTGTTATATATTCGCATCAGAAGTACAAAGAGAACTGCACAACTCTTCAAGCAGGTAATACAATAACAACAAAACAAAGTCACATGTGCCAGAGGTCAGTGCTGCTCCACCTGCAGTCAGTATAAAATGCAAATTCAAGAAAATCAGTACTGGACACAAAGAATATGGCAGTTTTGGATCTAAACCTAAATTCATTCTTCTAAATATTTGTCAAAAAAAAAAAAAAAATCAGTTCCATAGATTACCGAACTTATCACAGGTGAAGTATAAATGAGAAGACCTGCATTCATCTGTATCAAAGAAAACAGGAAGCAGATGTGCTGTTGGCATGCAGAGTGATAACAGAGTCCCTGTGTTAGCAAACAAAATTGCCAATGCAGCAAGAGGTACATCACAACTTGTTACAACTCAGGATGTGAGTTTCCTCAAACCACCCAACTCATTAGCAGAACCTTGATGTTTGCTTTTAAAAAGGTCTGCTGTGTGTAGTCCCCACGTCAGGGATTAATGAACTTCAGTAACAGAGGACTTGATTCTTGTATAAGTAAACTGCTTAAAATGTGGTAGCGTGTAGAAGGTTCTTTGGATGAGAAGTGGCATATGAAACAGCTGTTAGTCCTCCAGTCTCCTTAGGAAGGAGGTTCAGAGAGAGTGCAGTCAGCTAACAAGCATGCTCTGCAGCAGTCAGACAAGGGGATGCAAGAAACAGTTAATAGTTTCTGAGATGGCGGTAAATTACAGGAGTCTCATATTTTAAAGAACAAGTGGAAGGGACTGCATAAATACCAACCCTAAGAGTAACTCTGAAAACCCCAACCTAGCATATCCATAACAGACAAATCCTCAACAGTCTGAGGAAGGCTCACAAAGAGGAATGACTACCACACAACCAGACTAATTACAGATAAATAAAAGAGGCTCTTTTTAGGCTTACCAGTTATTGGGCATCATATTCCCAACCCACACTAGAAACTGCTACACAGATTCTGAATGTTTGGAACAATCACCATCTCATCTGGTTACTGACCTCAAGACTCTGCAGTGTCCAACGTCCAGAAGCAGAGCAATAGTAACTGATCAGCCCCACTTGTGAGTCACCAGGTTGAGCTCCACCCACGCTAAGGTACAGTATCTAACCTACATCCATCACAGCCTGGGCAAAAACAGATGTTATTGGGAAAATGAGAACTACTAGGGGAGGAAATGAGAAATAAAATTTAGCATTTGACCTTCCTGTTCTTTTCTTAGACAGACTCTATCTCCGCATGAATTTAAAACTCTGCTCAGCTAAACTAGTAACTACATATATATATGTATGTATGTATAAAAACATTGCAAGAAGTCAACAAGTTAAGACCCAGCAGAAAGGCTGTCTTCTTTCATAGTTGCACAAAGTCTACACACTTCCCTGTTTTTCCTGTTGTACTGTCAGCTCCTAAAGATCCTAAAAGCCACCCTCTGAAGAAAGTTCTCTTTTGCCAATGGCAAAATTGTTCCAGATATGCAAGCAACTGGTGGGGGTAGGGAGAGATTAGTACAAATACATACATGCATGTACATCATCATTCCTACAAATCAGTCTATCACGTATGCTCTCTAGATCTACTTATCTGTTTTTCCCTTCCCTTACTCTATTTTTCTTCCTTTTCTGTTTTCTTTGCTAGTTACAATAAGCTTTCAGGTACTCTAAATACACCAATGAAGAACTCCATCTGTGCATGTGGTAAAACAGCTTTACATATGGCAATACTGGAACCGTACAAGTCTTAATGTACTCTACAATGTTAATAAAAATCCTAAAAATCTTTTTACATTTCCCCTGGGAAAATGCCAAGATGAACAGAAGCATGAGAGGATGGCTACTGGTTGAAGGAAACCTCCACTTCCCTTCTTCCTTCCTCCTAACCATTCCCTTTTCCTCACTCTGTGCATCCTCCCTCCTGCAGCACGTAAGCAGTAGATCAGACAACTATCTACTGTATTTTATTATCTACTGACAATTATATACTCTACGTTCAGTCTTGCTTTATTGCTCTCCTGCAGCTGCAAGACTGCATCAGGCAAAAACCTTTTGACTGGCTGGGCTACCATGACCTTTAGGGCACACCCCAGCATGTGTTGACTATCAACAAATGTTGCGGACTGTAGACCTAATTTCAGGATGTCAGGACACAGGCATCAAATCCAGTTCTACTCCGGATATTAATAAAAATGCGTGTGCATAATGCACCTCTTTCCACTACAATAAAACAGTGGGAAAATTATAATTTTCCATGCTCTTTCCTGTTATACATTATATTTTACTTTCTGTTCTCCAGAAATGTCTACTTTTTTTTTTTTTTACTCTCTCAGAAGATGGATATGCATAGTTCAAAATGCAAGAGCACTAATCATTTACACAGCACTAACATCTGCAAAGAAATCCTGGGCAAAGTAAACAAGCACAGCCAGGGAGTAAGACTTAAAAATGGTTTGCTGTCACACTGCTGCATTTTGGCAGTATGTCATTATTTGGATTAATGTGTGCATTTCTGGCCTTTGCTGAACTCTCTGCACACCATACTATTCCGAATGATGCAAGTGGACCAGCTGATGTCATAAGTACTAACTTCAGATTTGAAGTGACAAAGAAATATCTCTGGTAATGATGTTAACTTGTCCTTCTTAAGTCTTTTGACAGCGGAGACAATGGTAGTGCAACAATCCTTGACTCACACAGGACAAATCACAGCAAATTAGTCTGTCACACAAATCTGTAGACTCTGCAACATCATTTGTTGCAGAAATTTGAAGAAGACAAGGGGTTTTCTCATTACAAGCAGAAGACTGCCAGTTTGGCCAATGTAATTCTACTGCTGCTTCTGCTGTGGATTAGCTCTGTTAGAACACTTACACATTTCAAAGATAGATGCTATTTTAGTTACCCAACATGAGACACTGGAGTATGATTTAGAGGAGAACTACTTCCTGCTACAGTCAACGTTATAGATGCATACAGGGAATGGATGGCATGGGATGAGGCTGAGAATTCTGGAAAAAAAATGAATTCTGGAGGAAAAAAATTCATATGAGTCTGAAACTGGATATTACACAATCTAGACTTTATCTGCTCTATGCTTTGTTCCATAACTGAAGAAATTTTACAACCTCACAGACATGATTAAATAAAATTCAGCATTTGTGAAGTACCCAGACATAGTAGCCATGACTGCCACATAAAGACCCATAAAAGCACAATCAAGGGGGATTTTCAGAAAGCTTTCTAAAATTCTTCACTTATGAAAACCAAGTGGTTGTGACAGAAAAAGAAAAGCCTTGTATAGACAAGTAATGGGTTATATGGCAGGGAACAGAGAGTAAGAGTAAATAGTCAATTTGCAATGGAGGCAGACCACTTGCAAAATTTCTGAAAGATCTGTGATGCATCTGCTGTGGCAAAGGTGAGCAGTAAGCAATATCCAATTATTCCAAACAGCACAGACTAAAGATTCATGAAGGGACACTGTGAGACTGAATGGACAGCAGAATTGCAGGTGACATTCAACAAATAAAGTGATCTACACGGAGGCAAAAAAACCTGCAGTCCTAATATGCTGATGGGGTCTAAACTGACCGTTGTATTACTGAGGAATGAGACCTTGGGTTATGATAGTCCCATGGAAATAGCTGTTTGGTTCTTGATAGTTCTCCAAAAAAAAAAAAAAAAAAAAGTGTTAGAAGTAAGGACAGGAACATTATAAAGCCATTGTATAAATCTATGTCTCAATCTAACCATGTTTATATCTAACACTGTATTTTTTATTCCCCTTAACTCAAAAACGGTAACAGAACTGGTAAAGGTTCCTAAAAGGACAAAAAGGACAATCAAAATATGAAACGGCTTTTCCTTCAAGAAGCAGTCTAAGCAATCTTAGGTTATTCATTCTGGAAAAGCGAATTTTGGAGAGGTGTAACAAATTTACGAAGTTTTAAGTAGGTTCTAGAGTGTGGTGGTATTCCAAGTACCTGCACACTGTCTCTTCCAGTACAAGAATTAAGAGCTATTGAACTAAGCCCATCACAGATAGCTTCAAAGGGACAAGAGGTAGTTCGTCACGTAACTGGTAGTTCACCTGAAGAACCATCAACTCTTTGCCAAAGGAGGCTGCAGATTCTGCCTGACTTCATGAAGAAACAACATATTCAGAGATTAAAATCTACTGATGTTAATAAGGTGTTAAACCACAACTAACTTCAAAATCACCCACACTTAAAAGATTTGGAAGCTTGTAACATATCAGGTAACAGTAGCACATACACCTTTCCTGTTCTTACTGCTCCACAGTCATTTGTTTATGGCTATTAAAACACATTCCTGGTCAAGAGACATATTTAGACTGCCCCGATATGGCCATTTTTGTGTTCTAATTCTACCTTCAGAAAAGTGTTCAAATACAGAAAAAACCATGAGGGAACAACACCTAACTCTGTTTTTCTCCACAATTGTTAGCAGCAGCTAATTAAATTACCACCACCCATCCTGTGAAATGAATGACTCATGGGTCCTGTGGGGAAAGGAAGAGGGAAAACAAAGCAATGTAAGTAATTAAAGACTACACCAAAACACACATGAAACACAGAGGACAAATTAGGCAGGATTAACTTGATTGTACATTTCCCAACCTATGATAGCTTGGCTTTGCCATCGGACAGTTCTAATGTCTCCTGTGTACAACTCCTGTTTCTAAAATGGCATATATAAATTTCCAGTGGTCTGGAAGAGTTTGATATATGCATCTTCTGATGAAGAATGTCACTCACACGTCAGAATCAATGGAATGGAATATGTGACAAATCTCACCTGCTTCCCTGGAAAAAGAGAACTGTGTAAACTATCAAAGACAGTGCTTTAAGCTAAACTGGCTGACCTTGTGCTCAAATAGTTATGGGAGCACTGAAACTATATTCTGGCAGCTAAGCTGGGCAGCCATACCTCTCTCCATCCATTCCAGGCAGATCAAAGTTGCATGTGACCATAGCTATTGATGTTATTGAACAAGAAGAAATCAGATGTCAGCACACTGAGGTGGAACTGTTTTGTCATCAGTACTGGAACATCACACACCTCTCTGCCAGTTACAAAGATACTGCTGTAAAAGTTATTCTGTATCTTCTGCATTGCATCATAACCAGAAAGTGATGCCTGATTATGTGTTAAAACTGGGCTGAGTTTACTAGTAGGTGCATCTGTCAAGGGGGAGGCGAGATTTATTTTTTTTTAATTCTGGGTTCCTTCCCAGGACAGAACTTTCAAAAGACAGTAGAAAATGGTAAACAGGGATGAGTAAGTATACATAGACTGCAACTTCACAAAAGCTGATTTTCTTTAGGGACAGACATTTAGGAATTCTGTTTTAGCAGGAAGAGCAAAATGCTAATTTCCATATAAGTTTCTATGCCTGATGGTGGCTGCTAAGAGAAAATGTACAAAGGAGAGTTGAAGTATACATGTATAGGTTTATCAAATACTGTTTGTAGGTTATATAGCAAAAACCTGAGGTTTAATGTCTTCTCTAAAAATGTTTGCTGTTCAGTGCAAATATGTTTAAATACTCATATGTTTAATCCTTCAAATGATATTGAATTCTTCACTCCAGAACTATGTTGTAGCATAATGTTCCACCACATACTAGGAAAAATGTGCAACATTTACTAAAAGGAAAAATAAATCGGAAATGTAATGTCCCTGGTTTTTGAAAACGATAATTCAGGAGCGTCTGATTTATCAGCTCTACCAAAATTACTCATTTTCCTCTTTAATGTTACTATTCTAAGAAGAGTGCCAAATTCTGCAGTAGCCTCTGAAATCAGGTATTGAGAGATTTAAAAATTGTCAAGTTTTTAGTTTTTAAAGAGGGATAGAGGTATTTTATGTCCACAGCATTTTTAGAGTAGAGATGGGAAAAGACCTGTATCATACTTTAGGTAAAGGAACAACAGTTACTTATCTAACTGCATCACTATCACATTTTTGGTATCCATGTTTGCTTTTTGCTAAAGAAAAGAAAGAGCTACTAAGACTCACCCAGTGACAGCAGTCTGCTTTCCTGAATTTTCATAGCTTTGTCATTTCTCAGTTTGCATGTCAAGCTAATACCTTGAAATATTCTGTTGAGTTACGCACACACAGACATACACACACACACAACTGCATGGTTCTGGCCTTCACATGTAGTTATTTCATTCAACATGCATGCATGTTGCACCGGTCATTTATTTCAAATTCACTAAAACATGGAGCATTTAACTTCCAAGGGGTTACAGATTTCTCCTTTAGAACCCAGCTGTTTTCTTTTTAATTACAACATACGCAATTTCTGGGTTTCATTAACTATCTGCATTGAACTGGTATCTAGGAAATCTCTCTGTGTACAGTTTAGACAACTGAATTGATTTACAACTAAATTGGTTTACATACCAAGACTATGTCAGACCATGTTTTTATAACACTCAATTCAATGTCATCTACAAGAGCCCACTTCCTGTACTGAATTACAGCTTTCAAGTAGTATATTGGTATTATAACTTATGCTACAGTCGGTTCAACTTCTGTTACCTACTCATTTAATATCTGATGAAAGACAAAATAGCATTTTAATATTAATTTTTATGCCCAGAGTCTGTCAGTCAATAGATTCAGCAATATGAAGCAAGATTTAAAACACGCATAATTCACAAAAGCTACTGAAGTACTTATATTATCCAGGGAACAATTATGTACCTTTTGCTGGCAGCAGCTCAGCCACTTAAGGACAAGGGATTGAACTTTTACACCTACATTCAGAAATTGCAGCTGTTTCTCATTCTCCTGACCTGGAAGAAACAAGCTGCTACTAGCAGTTAAAGATAAGCTAACTAACCATTGGTAATGTAAGCTCTCACTAGACAGCGCTGTGGAATGAAGAGAACTATTTAAAGACGGACACCTACAAAAGACCAACTGAGTCCGCAAATTTTTCTGAAAAACACCAGTATAAGTTTAAGGAGAACAGGTAATCTTTGCTTCTTTTAAATTCTCTGTGAATTTCTGGAAAAGGCTTGGAGACATTAGGAAAAAGAAACTAATGACACATTTAATAGCTGAATGTCTACTTGAAAACTAAGGGCAGAGGACGACAGAGTCTCTTAGTATACAAACCCACACTCCTGGAAGGGAGAGGGCAATCATGAGCACTTCTCATGTAAGAAAATCTGTGGTTTATAATCACTCTCTCAAACTTAGCAGGATTTTTCTCAGTAATTTTACTGTGAATGGCAATTATTCTGAGTATTAATAAGGAAAGACTGCTTTGTAACCGCAGTGTGTCAAGCCATCAATCAACATCTGCCTGGTATAGAAGCATGCAGTCTTCATGGAATAGCTCTGTAGGATGTGTTTTTTTGTGATCAGTCATGCAGCACACATAGTGAGCAGCAGGACAACTGAAGCAGACAGCAACTTAATACATGGTATGAAACAGTCAAATTAGCAATGCTCAAGCATTAGCCATAATAATGACTGGAGCTCAGGCAGAAAAACAGATCATGTTCAGATGAGTAATTTTCTTACAACAAGTATCGTCACTGCTTCTGGTACTAATTTTCCAAACAAAATACAATTATGCCATAGCTAAAACATGGAAATGATCACCAGAGTATTCTATGAATTAACCTGGATGCCATTAATTTTATTCAAATACTACTATAAAACAGACCCCAAGACTTCAATTACACTAAATCACTTTAGCCATCAGGAGACTTGATCAAATGCCACAAACTGAGAACTGGCATTATGAGCGTATTATCAACACCCAAGATCCACATTTAGGGCACAGAGCAGGTAAGATACACCGCCATGTGGGCAAACCACCTCCCAACACACTGGAAGTGAAAGAAGCAACACACCCTGAAGAAGTCTGATCTCACAGGAAACTTCTTCTTGATCTCAGATCTACCAGTCAAGCTGACTCCAGTCATGGGAACCCGAGACGAGGCAAGCATCTAAGAACACTGAAACCGCTGTCCACCGTTCTCCATGTTATTTCCAATGCTTCAGAAAAAACTACCATAAAACTAATCAATTGCTCAGCACAAGAATAAGCATCCTCTCCAAATCCCACAGATGACCAGATAAACTGCTGAAACACAAATTTTCTCCTGCCTCTCCATTTTTTTTTTCTGTATAACACTACAATCAGTATCAGATTTCATGGAAAATTTCCCTGAGTATACATGTTATCAGCTTCTGAGAAGCAGAGCCCTTAATTTAGGTAGTCTTACTATAGATTGAAGAAAACCAAACAACAGCACACATTTGAAAAGCTGTGAAGAAACCACTGGAGAAAAGGCAAAGGAAGGAGGAGTGCACATTGCATGCATACACCTCTTGGGTCTCAGAATCCGCCCTAAAATATATATACAACAGAGGGGCAGTAATGCAGAATGATTTTGATCCACAGACAAAACAGCTTAGCTTGAGTATCACAAGAGACCTTCCATTTAGACACAGTTCAAGAAGTAGAAGGCTGAAACATCAAAGCAAGAGACTGAGTGAAGCAGAAGCTGAGACATGGGCATGCAAAAATACATAAATTATCAAATGTAGAAGGCAAAACACAAAGCCTGCACTGACAGAAAAGGTGATCCTGGCTCCCCTCAACAATTCAGATATCTGTATGAAAGAGGTAGGTGTTCTAAACTAGTCCTGACAGGAAATTAGCAAACCTATATGGTTAGACAAGCATAGTATTGCTGTGAGAATGATCTCAAATTCAACCAGGAAAGACAAATGGGTGGAAAAACAAGCATTTCAGAGAAAAGCTAATTCTTACAGAATAAGAGAATAAACTTATAGAAGAATACAAAAAAATAAAAATATGCAAAGCCTGTTGTGTGGTAACACCACTCAAAGTGAGACACAATTTGATACAAACGATTCTGCTGACCAGAAAAACAACAAACCACACACAAAAACAAACAAACAAAACCAACCAAGCCCAAATTCACTACCAGTGTGTTTTAAGTCTGAAGACACCCTGATGATTCAAAACTAGCCTGTCTGTACAAGAGATAATAACATAATATCAGCACAATTGACAAGCATTTCTTTCCTGACTTCAGACAAAGGTATTTCCCAACTCCGCTATGACAGCCAATCTTGGGTTTTACTATTTCCTTCAGGTTACATCAACCATGATTTGCCCTCAAGGTAGGACAGTGTCTCCAAGATAAAGATTAAACAAAGAGTCAAGCATATAGCCAGAATTAGAATTGGTTTCACATTCTGGCACTGCCTTTAAATCTCTCTCTATGGTAGCTTCAAAAAGTATTTCCCTGTTGCTATGTAGAATGTGTATGTCAGCAAGAGAGACTGGCTATATGGAACAGACCACAGAAAAGCTACTGAGCAGGCACATATAAACAGAACAAAAATAAATAGTTTTAAAGTAGTATTTGTTACAATAGACAGGCATGCAGTTTTGTGGGGACAATGTTCAGACTTGTGTTCACCTGCAGAATGGGAATACTCTAAAAAGACAGAATCTATACAGTTGTTTTATTAACAACATATGTATAAGAAGTCTCTACTCCAGTACTTGACCACCTTACTCAACCATTCTGAATGTTTTGTGAAGAGCTAAGAAAAATTGTAACAGTTTTTGATTAAGAACACTGCATTTCAAAAACATCAAATTTAAAAAAAAAAAAAAGTAACCACTCATCACAGCTAACACAGAAATTACAACACCTTGGAACAAGAGGTTTTGGGGTTTTTTTGATGGTATGAATTCATCTTAAGCAGTGTCCGGAAACTAATGAAAGAACTATTTCTAAAAGGAAACTACATTTCTCAACATACCAGAAGCTGTGTGTGAGAAAGCTCCACCAAAATAAGTTTGTATTGAATTATTATTTGTATCTACATCCTGTTTAGCCATTTAGGAGAAGAAAAGTTTAGTTCAAGTTTTGTAGATCCCTTTGTGTAAAGGTTTAAAAAGGCTTCTGCTAAAAGAGGGAGGGCCCCGGTACTTATATCCTCCAATTCACACCCTGTGGCAACTCAGAACCTTCAACCTGGATTTCCCCAACAAAAATAAAGCCATCCTTATCATTTCCTCACGAAGCAGGTCGTTTTAAGCCTTAAACAAAGAAATATAAGGGGGATGTTGAATTATAGAAAAAAAAGTCATGTTATTGTTTATAGGTTCATGTAACTTCATCAAAATATTTTGACTGAGTCAAAACCAAGTTTTGCCAGAGAAGGCTATGTTCATCAAGCAGTAACTCTGCAGAACTGCTTTTCTACAGCTTTCCACATGTTCCCAAGACCCATAACGTTTGAAAGAGGTAGGACTGGGCACAGAGACTGCTTAAGGACCCTTTTCTGGCTTAATTACAGCAGCATTGCACTGAAATGTAATTGATGTTTGCTTGCACTTTAGACACCTTCTTGAAGTGGCAGGCTACCTCAAGAAGTTAAGTCTTACATTCAGGTGCACCTCACCTTCAAGCTAGTTATGCAAGGACAGCACATCCTCTCACACTAGCTTACAAGGATGTTCCAGCATACACATGCATGGTCTCTCCTGACTAGGTATTAGACCTTTTAGAGCCTGAAGCAAACATAATTACTCAAGTTAGTCTTCAATGAAAATACTTGCTTCCCCTCTGCACGCACATTTCTGAGAGCAAGTGCAGTTGGGTTCCTGTCAAAGACGAAATGGAGAGTCCAGCCAAAGCAGAGCAGGAGATGAAAAGCACAAGTGGAACCCCCTCATTCAGACGGAGTGAACACAGAAGACAACAGCTAGCACTGAAATAAATTAACCAGCACAGAAATTAACCAAGAGTAGTGCAGATTTACTTGCATTACCTGAAACTTGAGGACATAAACTATTAAAACTGGCCACTTTTATTTCATACCACATTCTGAGAACCCTGGATAAGGAGCCAAAATTAGTCCAAAGAGTTTTTACAGCACAGAAGGTACTCCAGATAGAGACATTCATCAGACACAAACCAGCATAGGACCTCTCTGACCCCATACATAATTGCTTTTAATTGCATTTATTAGAATTGTTGGTGACCAAGTAGAAAGTCATACACTAGAATAGTCCTGTATTTCACCACAAGAAATACAATCTGAAGTACAACTCATATACTATATTTCTGTAAGAGAAGACCAAAACAAGACTTATCTGTCAGGGCAGAGAGGAGGGGAAAAAAAAGTATCAGTTCTGAAAAAACACACCAAGCCCAACCAACCCTCAAAAATACCAAATCACAACTGTTAAGTCTTCACCACACAGAGAATGTTTCTTTAAATTATTTCAGTGTCATGATCACTGTGAAATGTATTTCATTTTACTAAACCACCATTCTGAAGTATGCATTCTGCTTCCAGGCTTTTTGAAAAAAAAACATGTATGATGCTGAGTTCTAAAAATATAACGTTTTCTTTCACAATACAGAAGTATTTCAAAGACCAAAATTGCATATAGCCATTTGCTCAAATTATTAGATAATTGTCCCATGTGACACCACACAAAAGCATCTGACTCTTGCATACTTGGGCTTTATTTTAACTAAAGATGCCATTCAAAATTAAATACTGTAATATAAATATAAATGATACAATCTATCTCTGTTTTAATTCTATGGTTCAGGAACTAGCCCAAAACCAAATTATTTACAACTGTCGCTCAAAAAAATGCCAATAGAAATTTATTGTGTGGAAGTTAGTTTTCATTCATGTGGTTTTCATTTTTTTGGGTTTGCTTTTAGCCTATTTTGAGCATTCATTCCACACTTCCACCATGTGGGGGGCTAAAAAAAAAAAAAAGTATTTTTTTCTTCTCCCTAAACAATTTGCTGCTTCTTTTCTTTGCTCTTGAATTTCATTTCACTTCTGGTTGATTGTTGGGATCTGTTTTGAACAAGGGAATCAACATTAACTTTCCTGCAAAATGCAGCACTCAAACATGAATTCCAGCACATAAAACTGTTTGGAACTGCAGCTCAGAGACTGTACACAGTCATTTCAAAGTCAGGAGATTCTAAAACCAATTGCACAGTCTGTTGTCTCTTAAACATACTGAACCAGCTGCATTTGACATAGTTCAGCTTTACCATTTTGATAGTGAGAGCACTGAAAATCACATTCTTTGGTAAATACTTCTGTTTGCCCCTTCAGCTCACAGGGGCAATCCAAAATTGGGGAGGGAAATCAAGAAACCATCCTGCAATAAAAGTCACTAAGCTTCTAATAAATTTTTAAACATCCTATTCAAATGCAGTTGATAAGTAGGACCACATCTTTAAACTACAAATTAAGAGAAGACCTAGAAAACTGATAACAATTTTGTTATCTAATATTATGCTAACATAATATTAAGTTATGAAAGTAACATCTGGAGCATGACTTCTAAAATTAAGGCAATATTTTTCATTAGAAAACCACTTATATTTGCATATACCCATGGTGTGTATCTGAAAATTTTCCTATCACAGTCAGAACCTGCATATGACATCACCTTCACAGCTTCCAACAAAATCAACAAAAAGATGCTTAACTGGTAAGTATCCCAAAGGTATCTATTTCACACATGTTAAAATACCCATTTTATTCACCAGTTTATCTAACCCACTGTTTGCTCTAACAACCTTTTTGACTGCCACTCCTCAACTTTATCAGAGAACAACACAGTGTTACTGAAAGTTGAAGCCAAGAATAACTTGGAATTTTGAGGGCGATCTAACTCAACTTATCCTTCCAAATATGCAGCTACTTGTTCTTCAAGAAAAATCTGTCGCTTGGAAATATTCATGTTTCCACAATATTTTTTGGCATTCTAATGGTGATATGTGTTTCTGGGTGCACATTCTATGGTTACTGAAGGCACCTGAAAATTTAAAATAGACATGATATATACTTCTTTTATTACACAAACATAAAACAGACAGACAAGATACAGAATTTATTATGAATTATGTACCTAGTTTAATATAAACTAATAAATTTTTTTCCAACTGAAATGTGGATTTCTAAAAGCTACAAAAAAACTATTTAAGAAAGTGCCTATTGGATAAACTCCAAAGTAAACAAATGTGACAGAACAGAAACTTTCTAGACTGCAGATTAGTCTGAACAGAAACTTCCAAATAACAGTAAGTAGAAAAGAGGACGTCGTAATTGGTTTGAAATCTCTATTTTGTTTACTTCTTCAAATGTAGAAAGACAATAAATCATTTAATTTGTTTTATATGAAGCAAGAAACATCTGAACAACCACTAATCATTTAAATTTACAGTTTAATCACCATAACCATATTAATGCTTACGCATAAAAAGTGAATTAACCTCACCCTCTCTAAAATAAGCAACACAACATACTCTCACTGAAAGACCTACAGGTCTTGCCTCTTGCTAAAAGCTTCACCAAACAGGAAATAGTTCTGTTAGACTATTCAACCCAGCTAAGTAAATTGTCCTGAAAGAACTAAGAAGAGCCCTAGTGCTAACAGCCAGTCATTGCATGCCTTTGGTGGGAAGCAAGCAGAATGTTAACCAAACTTACAATTTGTTTAAATTTACCAGTTTTTAGCTGTAGAAACAGCACTACATTCCATAAAAATAACACAGATTGACTCAACCCTCTAAACAGATTTCCAGGTTTTAAATAGCAACTTCCTTATTGTTAAATCAGAAATAGAATGAGTTCTCTCTGTAAAAGATCATAGCAAACAGCTGCACTGAAGTTAATTGGTCTGTAAGTAATACATGAAACTAAGGCCTAAAGTCTAATTTCGTAACGATTCAAGTTCCCCATTAACAAAATACCATCCAATGATGGAAGCATTTACAGTGCTTTTTCGTTCAAAGTATACTATTCTTCAGGGGAGAGAATCTTGTCACTGTAAAAATTGCATCTTCCAAACTGCTGTAGAAGAGGTACTGAGTCACAACTAGTAAGTCTCTTCAGAAACGGAAAAGAAAATGTTTCCTCATCTCACTCACTGTTCTAGGCACATCCAGGTATATTTATGTTGTTTCTATCGTCCAATAAATTCAAGTGCTAATGTTGGTGAAGCTTATCTTCTAAGAGTCTTTTCAAATATCCTTGACAGAAGAGCGTCTACCTAGTAAATGATTCTCATCAAGCAATTTAGTATATTCAGCATGAAAATAATAAGCTGCTTCTGCTTTTATTGAAGTAAATAAGGCAAAAGAAGAAAGGGGAGCTACGTAGCAGCACCTCTGAATTGTAACCTCCCACACAAATAACTCCTCACTCTGGTTGTAACTTAGGGGTTCTGTACAGAATGACCCATCTGTTAATTTACAGAAAGCTGAAAAAGTACATGACAACCAATTTTCAAACCACAAAGGAACAGACTTTTCTCCCTGTTTGCTATGTGTAAGACAAAGAAGAGCTTAAACCGTAGCAAGAAAGATTAACAGGAGATTTATGTTAGATCTTAGAAAAACAGTGTGTAGAAGAGTACAGCTAGTCCAGCTCAGAGAGAGATTTCCAGAGGAGATTACAGAATCTGCTGAGGTTTTTTAGAGAACCAGTCTAGTCAGAGCTGGTTTGGCCATAGCTCATCCTGATCCTGAGCCAGGGATGAATTAGATGACTCTCACTTCTTTCAGCCCTATTTGTATGATCCTAACCTGTGAACATGAACAACAGTATCATTTGTTCATCAAGGAAGTCTCTGTTTCTGAGGCTTCTTGTATTTCACCAATCCATACCATAAAATCTTGCATCAGTAACACATCGATCCATTAATTCATCTGTCCATAAAACACTTTTCTCATTTAAGGTCTCCTTCAAAAAGGAGGCATTTCAACCTTGACAAACCCAGAAGAGCCACTGAAAAGACTTTTACAGAAAAATCTTCTTTGGTATCCCAAATAACTCTTGCAAAGCTTCACCAAGAATCAGCTTGGTCTTCAAATAAGGAATCTGTTTTCAGTACTAAACACAGACATAACCATCAGAAAGTAACTGAAGTCAGTTTAAGAGCTAAGGAATACAGCAGTGCTCAGTGTCTAAACAGCAACACTGAGACCTGCAATCCTTCAACATACTGAGTGTATAATAGTAAAACTTCATATATGACTCTTATAAATAAATAAAATTTTTGGCACCACATTTGTTATGCACTCTCTCTTTTCAGTTCTCCACTGATCACTTTTTTCTCATTAAGAGCAGAAGACCTTCCTTGCAGCAGTTGTTACGGTAAGCAGGCAATACACATGCTGAAATATAACACAACGTTTTTTAACAAAAAAAATTCTAGCAGTGAAGGGAACAGGGAATCAAAACTCAAAAATCCTGAACGTACAATATCACAGTTAGCATCTATGGAAAAAAAATGGTTACTTAATTAGAAGCAAATGCTAACAGGAAAAAGATTTCATCTTACCTGGCACACCTATCACACCTAAAGAAACCCTGAAAAGGTCAGAAGGGGAACAGAGCAGTGACAACATGAAACCAAATACCATTCTCTGCAATATTATTCAAGTAGAGCAAATTACTAACACCTTCCTTCCTCAGGAAAGAGGTTCCTACACTACAGAATTTTAAATGGGGAAATCCCTAACTCACACAAAACAAGCCTATCTTTTCTCAATCCCATAATAGATTCACAAATTTGCAATCACAGTGTATTTTCTAATTATGTTCTAATTTCAGCAGTAAAAAGAACAGAAGGCTAATGTCAGAATTCAAATACCCAGACAGAGGTACCATGATTCAGAACCACAAGATGTTGTTTAGAACTTGCTGTGAAATACCAGTAAATTGTTTGCATTTTACACCTCAGATTACCCTGCTGGAAAAAAAAAAATTAGATTGTGTCTAATGAATTAAAAAAATTAGATTGTGTCTAATGAATGTCTTCATGAAATTTGGAAGTTGAGCCACTAGCTGCAAGATTCAGGAAGCAAGCAGAAAGAATAATAAAACCATTACAAAGAAGAGTTCCATGGGCATTTCCAAATACATTCAGATTTTGTACTTACTAAAAGCTTTGCTCATACTGTTCATCTGAAACTGATTCACCATCCATTAGATTATTATTAGAGGGTGATAGCTCATATAAGATTAATTCACATTACATTACTGGCTCAGCAGAACACACACCTAAAACCTCAGTTTCTTCTATTGTGGTTTTCTTGCTCATTATCCGATAGCCCTAGAGCCTCGCATTTCCACTAGCTCTGCATAGCTTGTTCCACAGCAACTTTTTTTTTATATACATTCTCACCTTCTTATTTATGGGGTATTTGGATTTAGAACTCCATTTTATGACCTCCACATTACTCTTGCCTGCAAGGTTGTGGTCTGGTATTTGGGGTTCTCATGCTACTCTAGCCTCTGCTTTTTAATCTGGTATGTCAAGGTGTGCATTTCCACACTTAATCGCTTTCAGAGCTATCTTCTTGTTCAAAGTCAAGTGAGATGTTACAGTGAAAAGCATTTCAGAACCCCAGAAACCAAGAGTTTCTCTTAGTAGATTCATTCTCTTTCATAGAGAATAAATTCAAGCAGAGAAAAAACAACACACTTCTTATAAAGAGCAAGGCAAAAGCATCTGAAACACAGACCTTGATGTCAGTAATGAAAAGTCTTTTGTCAAGTTTTACTCTACTGGCTTGTTTCCTTTCATCATTCTGGGATCTTGTGTCTGTACAAATTCAGCTTCACAACAAATCCCACCTTGTTTTCCACGTGTAGACAAGAAGTGCATGTGGCACAGAACTTGCACAGTTTCCACACACACTGCTGCATTTGATACAATCCCTATCTGCCTGTAGTCTGCTTGTCACAGCAGAGACTACGCTAGGAAACAAATGGAGTATCAACCTCTGTCGGGCCTCTAGGTATGACCCTATACAGAGGGGTTATTACTTAAGAGTATATAATCCAGAGAAATGCACTGGAATGTCTTCTGTGTAATTCAAGATGACAACAAAATGAAGTAAGCAGATCTTCAAGGGAACACTAACATAACACAGACCTGGCTACAAAACAAAATCTCCCATGTTTTGGAAATGCATGCAGTTTTAGAATCAGTGAACAAATAATCATCTTCCGTAAATTGAAGTGCGTGCTGTCTGACTACACTACAGTGTCAACATTGGTTAAAAAAGCCATCATGAATGGAATTTGAGGGAGATTCTAGCATACCATTTACCTCAAAATGTTTCATCTGCATAAACACCTTTCCACCACCACCGCTCACCACAACAAACAACTGAAAAAGTTAAAACAGTCTTGTAAAACTGGAGGAAATTTTTAAAGAAACACTAAGAAACAAGTCTGAGGTACAAGTGAAGTGAGCTGTACAGAATAAAAAGCATTATTTTTGTCAGGGGCAAGAAGTCTGATCTAACAGAGAAGGCCAGGACGAAGTAGAATGACATCAGAGAGATGAAGAAAACAAACGTGATGCTTAAGGGACCACTGAACAGGATGGGAGTGTAGAAAATAGATAAAATAATGAATAACTGAATTGTGCAATGAAAGAGAAAAGACAGCGACAAACATTAGCAGATTACATTGAAGTAATTCCATAAGCAGTGGAACCAAAAAAAACTTGAACATGCAGAACCACACCATGTGGGTGATGTTCAGGAGTTTTGAGGAGGCAAGGAGGGAGGTTTGGCATGTTTCCCAAATCAGGTAACCAACACACTGCCACAGAAGAGTCAGAGATTAAGGATATTCAGCTTCAACCTTGTGCTAGCTAGAACTGCTGCAAACAAAATCACCTCTGCACAGTCTTGGAGCTCTTCTGCCATGTCTATTCATCTCAAACAGGACATACAGATGTACTTCATATGACTTGGCCTGAGGAAGACCCATGCACTGCACTACGTGTTTCGCTTCAACAAGAAGCAAACACACTGAAAGCACACAGCACTGCTCTTCAAAGAGCAAGGAGATAAGCAAAAAGGGTAGGTCATGTGTGGGCCTGAGAAGCAACATTTAATAAAATAACTGCACAACAAATTGTCTGTGTGCTCTTAAAGAGGACATCAAATGGGGTGAGTGAAACAAGGTGGGTCTAGCACTTCAACAGATAGTACCAAATGCAGCTAGGAAATTAACGCTGCAGGTTTGGGAAGCCTTAGAAGAAATAATGCTGCAAAGGGAGGTGCAAGAGATTTGCCTACATTTACACAGGCAATTGTGACAATACCAGAAAAAGAATTTTAAAGTCTTGGTTACAACACACCATGTGATAGCTGTAAGTAACCTCTGCTTTCCAGGACACCAGACATCCTTGATATCACTTCCCACATCTTACCAATTCCTCAAAGTCTATTGCCCAGAATGGCATTTGAGATACTAATACACTTGATTACTCAAAAGCTAAGTTTTGAAATATAAGTATGTGTACTTATTAACATTCATACCAGTGGAACCATTGTATTAAGTTACAGTATCTATTAAACCCTGTTGTTTCTACTCTTCAACAATACTCAGCAATATAAACTCCTTAAAAATTCAATGACATTTTGTACTATATAAATCCTTGCCAATAAAAATGAAGTGGCACTCTTTAAAGGTCTTCATATTACAGAATATAAATAGGTTGAAGATTTGTGTGAAATATTATCAAACTGATCAAAATACAAACATTGCAATACAAGGCTGATCTAAAAAGGGCTATTTACTCTAAAGAGATCTAAAGGATGCTGTAGAACAGCCCTCACAAAAGCATTTATGGCTTTAATTACACATAACACAATCTCAAAGCATTTTGAAGACAGCAGACTATGATTATAAAGAAGCTGGAGCAGCAAGAAATTCAGCAGACCACTTTCAAAACTAACTTCAACACCTGAGCAAACACTTTCAACTTTACGGTGAGGAGAAACATTAAGAACACCAAGACCAGAAAGATATTAACAGAGAGAATTAGAAGGGTCTTTTCCCAAAAATAAGCTAACTCAGATGAAATTTTAGCATTTGATGCACTTCCTTTAATTTTTGTAATCTACTATTCACTTGTACAACCTCTTCCCTTAAAAGATACCTACTCTCAAAAAAAATAAGGTGCAAGGTTCTGTACATGGGTGGGGGCAATCCCAGGCACAAATACACACTGGGTGGAGAATGGATTGACATCAGCCTGGAGGAAAAGGACTTGGGGGTGCTGGTTGACGAGAAGCTCAACATTAACCAGTAATGTGCACTCGCAGCCCAGAAAGCCAACCGTATCCTGGGCTACATCAAGAGAAGTGTGGCCAGCACGTCAAGGCAGGTGATTCTCTCCCTCTACTCCACTCTCGCGAGACCCCACCTACAGTGCTGTGTCCAGCTCTGGGGTCCCCAACACAAGAATGGCGTAGTCCTGCTTGAGCGCATCCAGAGGAAGCCACGAAGATGATCAGGTGGCTGGAGCACCTCCCCTGTGAGGAGACAGGCTGAAAGAGTTGGGGTTGTTCAGCCTGGAGAAAAGAAGGCTCCAGGGAGATCTTATAGCAGCCTTCTAGTACTTAAAGGGGGCTACAGGAAAGATGGGAGGGACTCTTGATCAGGGAGCATAGTGATAGGATGAGGGGTAACAGTTTTAAACTGAAAGAGGATAGATTTAGATTAGATATAACGAATTCTTTCCTGTGAGGGTGGTGCGACACTGGAATAGGTTGCCCAGAGAAGTTGTGGATGTCCCCTCCCTGGAAGTGTTCAAGGCCAGGTTGGACGGGGCTTTGAGCAAACTGGTCTAGTGGAAGATGTCCCTGCCCATGTCAGGGGGCTTGGAACAAGATGGGCTTTAAGGTCCCTTCCAGCCCAAACCATTCTATGATTCTATGAAACGCACGATGTCTTCAGAAAAGAGAGTTGAACAATATACAGTAGTAATCATAGTAGTAATGTATGATTGATGCCCTCAGGATACAGTGCAAGCACATTCATAGAGAAAAGCAATCTTTTATCAGCCTAAGGAAAACAGACAAGCTTTTGAACTCACAGTATCAAAACAAATCTAAGACCTCATGAAGAGACTGATCCCACTGCTGCAGTAACATGACATTTTGTGTAAAACGTAATTATCCTGAAAGAAATATAATTTCTACTATTTCTAATAATTTTCATTGTGGTTGTCCAGCTGTTGTTAAAGGCAAATACAGACCAACCAGAAATAATCCACAATTCTTTACTCAAAAGCAACACCACTTTTGGGAAGCCTGTAACAGACCGATAAATAAACTGAACAGCTGTATGCAAATACTATGAATGGTATATCACCAATACTCACTATATCCATTTGCAGGTCACCTGTTAGATTCTTATTTATGCAGCTGCACAAAGTAGAGGATGTGATTGAACATGCATACACACAGAACAGTGCATGCAACTTTTAGCATAATCATTGGCCAGTCTTTCACTAAATTTAGAACTCCCCAGCCAGACTCCAGGAATCCTTGCAAATTAACCTATTTTTTTTGCAAACCTCATGGCTATACACAGTCCCAACCTTTGGACTACAGAATATGAAAGAAAAAAATTATTTTCACTGAAGAGACATTTCTAGTCTTTTGCTCCCTCAGTAATTCAAATAACAGAGCTAACTGCTGGATTTGTACACTTGCCACTCAGTAATTCCACATGCCCCACTGCTGTCTTTCTGAGTCCACAGTCACAGGACAGCTCAAATTTCAAGCATGTGATATTTATCATAGGAGACTCAGGATTTTGAATACCTTTGCTTTGCAATGTACTTTCAATTTACCTTTTAAATCTATTATTCATTTAAAAGAATTCTTTTTTATTTTTATAATTAAAAGAGGCTACTTTGCAAACTGTACAAAAAAAGGATGCTCAGCAGAGGCCATCAGGAAAATTCCACGCTCACACAATCACCCCCTGCATCACTTGAGCCCACAGGAGTAGTTTATCTTTCATGCAGAGCAGCCACTGAAGGCAAACCATGGCATTTTGCCAGTACATTACACAACTGTTTTCTGGAAAGACAGCAGCATTGAAGATCAGGAATCCTGACTTCCAAAGGGAAGATGCAAACCAGTGTTTATGTACAGGATAACTAACCACACAGCTTTGATAAATACAAACTGAACAGCAAAGATTTGAGACTCTTGAGGATTTGGGCTTTTTCCTAGTCCTCTGTAAAGTTAATGGTCTGTGGAACAACACTGCTGTTTTCTAGAACAGGATGGGAACATGGATAGCAGAGACCAGTCAGAAGGAACACAACCCTAGTTCATAATGTCCCTAGTTCAGGACAAAGCCCTATTGCAGCTTGCAAGTTTGTTAAAGGGGAATTTCATTCTGATAAAAATTAACAGGCTAATTTGGCAAACCATAACTTTCCCAGTGAAATCAATTACTAGTTGTCAGAGGTTGTCAAAGGGCTGTAAGTACAGTGCAAATCAGTTAATAGCTCAGGGAAGTAATGCTGTCACAGCGGCATTGGCTGGACCAAGCTGCTGAGCTCTCTGAGCAGATAACATGAGCTCTGGCCACAGAGAGAGGCTGTTCAGAAATTCAAGTAGTTTACTTTAACCAATGAACTTTGCTGAGAGAAAGGGTAGAGAACTGTATTTTGATCCTCACTCCTGGCCCAGCCTTGATGATTTCCCGTGCCACCTGTCTTTACTTTCCTTTCCTCATTTGGGGGGGCAAAAAAAAAAAGTCACAATTCTTTGTTTATTTCAGAAAAGTAAAAGGGAGAGTCTCATGGCAAAAATATCCACGCTATAGCTAACATTCACATGCACAGAACAACACATGCATCAGAACTTTCTGCCTCTTTTTCTCCTGTTTAGGTGGTAGCAACACACAGCACAACCAGCATGGTTCAAACAGCTTGATGATAGATTTGCCACAACACAGTGGACATACTCCCATCAAATCCAAGCCACTGCCAAGACTCTGGTGACCGCAAGAACCTTTTATTTAAGGCTGGAAGTTGAAAACATTTATACCTTTCCTTTCCAGCAGTCTACCCACAGAATATCAACAGTGACTGTAAATGGAATTGTCCACATGTCCCAAAGGGTAGCACATAAAAGGATTTTTTCCTGCTACCCTTTTGTGCCTTTGTTTTGCTGTTCATGTCAAGGACATGACATGGGAAAGGGAGGAGTAGACAGGATATGCTGTATGAGCTCTGTTACTACTTTAACTTTGCATTTTCCAATGGGAAACCACGTCAGAGAGGGGAAGAGTCTCACAGGAAGCTTTCCATACTGTAAGTCACAGGCTGGCTCCTGAACCTTTCCAAACACGCTCCATGATTACCTCCTATTCCATGACTGCCTTTAGTTACTGCCTCAGTTGGTTTCTCTTCTCTTAAGAGCTTCCCCTCCACCACTTCATGAATAGATGTTATTTCTGTTTTGTTCTAATGTCAAATTCCTTAGCACACCAGCTGTTTCCAGTCACACCATTTAAAGACATGAATTTATCATTATAAACAGACAAAGGTAAGTGAATCCAAAGTAAACCAGAGAACTAAAAGCATGTTTGCATTATTTATATTACTTACCATATATAAACTATAGTAAGCACAGCTGTATAAATGCCTCATTTATTTCCACATCTCACTGCGCAAATTCAAGCCAAGAGGCTACTAATACCAAAATATCCATTACTCATCATTCTCAGGAAGAAGATGTCAACATTGATGAAATGCTGCTATAGTGCATCACTTTTGCCATACCCAGCATGAGAAGCAGAAAGCTCTTCAGAGAACTTGTTATCCTTATTGTTTTGGTTTTAAATTAGTGTTTTATAATTGTTTATCTATTGATGCCATATTCTGCAATCAAGGAAAACTGTTACTTTCTAATTTCTTAAAAAGGGAAAATATTCTTTTCCATTATTTTTCTTTCTAATGCATACCAGCAAAGAACCACACTTTCACTAAGTCTCCTTAGTTTTTCTGCATGGTTCTCACCACTGCAGATGCTTCTGTCCTTGTTTTGTTATCTAAAACAACAAGTGATATGAAAATTACTTTTTGCTTATTCCTGCAATCACATCTAGGGGGTAGGGATAGAAAAGAATACCTTATTACCCCTGTTCAAAAAAGCTTACTATTATACGCAAACAGTTGAGAAGAAAAAAGGTCTCAAAGCCTAGTACAGAGTATCAGAGAATCTTCCAGAGATGTGTAGGCATACAATCATGCACACTGTTTCTGAGGTGGAGTCCTAAATACCTCTACAGGCAGCAAATGTCCCATTATAAAAACTGTCTTATAAGATAACAAATTTTGGATTATTTTTCCTGTGATGTTCATGTTGGTTGAACTCTCCATCATTATTTTACTACGATTTTTACCTGGTTGAGAAAATTAAATCAGAAACAGAAAGGAAGTTAATGACAATATAATCATAATCTTTGCTACAAGATGTCATATTCTTACAATCTCCATGGTCATGCAGATTCAAGAACTAATTTATCTGCCTGTTCCCACACTTCCAACTGACACATCTGACTCACACACTAGTACAGTGGAAGAA
Organism: Strix uralensis; assembly: GCF_047716275.1. Taxonomy (NCBI): domain Eukaryota; kingdom Metazoa; phylum Chordata; class Aves; order Strigiformes; family Strigidae; genus Strix; species Strix uralensis. The sequence continues at coordinate 82,529,192 of NC_134012.1, read as the reverse complement.
GCATCTGAAAAGACTGGTATTTCTGCCAGAAGGTACTAGCTGTCTAGAACACACAGAGGAAATTGAGTTTGATTCTGGCTGGTTGGTTGGTTGATTGGATTTTTTATCACAAAGTTTTCATTTACGTTTATAATAATGTTTTCATTTTAGGATACACATCTTTCAGCTTCAAATCCTTACAAATACCTGTACAGTTTTCATATTAACCACCTCTGCTTTTCTACTTCCCCCTTCATGGGTATACACTTCTAAGTAATCTCATCTGGTTTAATTCCCCCGAAATGGGCATCACATCTCTTTCTGCACTCTTGCAAAGATCTGTTTTTCCTAGCTCAAGATACAACGAAGCTTCACCCTCTTTCTTAGTCATGGTAGCTGAAGGCAGCACAGGCTCTTTTGCCATGGATAACTATATCAACCCTTCCTCCATCTCATAATCTGTACAGGCCTGAAAAACAGGAAGCCTATTTAATGGAGTAGCACAGCTGAAGTAATGGGTGCTCAAGAGCATTACTGATAAGCAGCTTGATAACAGACTAACAATTGAGATGTCTGTAATCCAAAGAAGCCTTTGCAAGATACTTGCAGCACGGCGCAACAAAGACATGCGGAACAGAAAGTGTCTGAGTAATACAGTACAAACTGAACACATAGTGCTGGTAAGGACTGGCACTTGAGAGACTGCTGAGATTTTGGATAAAAAAAATCAGCCAGTTAACAAAACAAAAAATCTATTCAATCTGCAAAACAGCATGCAGTATTAAGCACACGATACAAGATACATGGAATTAATTAAATGGGAAATATGAAGTGGAGTTTTGTGTCTTGCTTCTTGACATCAGTAGGGAGCACCGTACTTGCTGGCTGCCAGACTGCTCGCATACCTGAGCAACAAACCCAGTGACTGAGTTACATGACTGAGCAAGAGCAGGGCACAGTGCAGAGGGAGGAACTATCACACTGCGTTTCCGCATAGCTCTCACTTCAGCAGGCCTCTCCCTTTACTCTGATACCAAAGCTGTCCAAACCCTCTCTCCAGCTAGATCACCTGAAACTCGCCTTCCCAGTGACAGTACTCTCAGCACCTAGCATTTTCCTAAAGGAACCATTTTAGCCTTCAAATACACTTTACATGGGACACATGTCCTCCCTTTACACAACAGTGCATCTCTGGATGCTCTGAAGCCTACTCATCATCCTTCTCACTTTCCTCCCTTAAATACCAGCAGTTGATGAAATCAGTTCTTCTCAGCATTTTCATAAATGAAGCTAGCTCTTTATATTTTGCAATTTAAAACATTTGACAAAATTAAATATTATGCTGCCCAGAAGGTCACAATGAGATATCAGTTATCCAACTATTACTGTAACTGCAGCTACCACAACTTAGCAGCGCACTGCAGTATACACACAACATGTACCAACTTCAAACTAAAACAGAACCAACTATTGTCAGAGGGTGTATGTTGCTACACATTATACCTGCTGTGGTGGTTTAGGCCCTGCCAGGGTCTGAGACCATGCGGCCGCTGCCCCTCCCCCACAAAGGGAGTGAAATACAAGGAGAGGTTTAATACAACAGTGCAACAGTAACAAAACAAACAACAACAATAACAGTAATAACACTGAACAGAGCAAGATATGTACAGATACAGCAGTAAGGAGAGCGATGGCACAAAACACGCGTTCACCGACTCTCCCACGATCTGACGCCAGGAGGTGATGTCAGCATGGTATTGAATAACCCGGCTAGAGCTTCCCCCCACTGCTGGGGAAACTTAACCCTATCCTGGCTAAACCAGGACACCTGCTTATACCTGATTCTGCAATACACACATATTTATACCTGGACATCCTCTCAAATTAATCTGAACAGCTTACTATAGCCTTCTAAAGAGCTGGCAGATGCTTTGCATACAGAATCATAGAATCATCTAGGTTGGAGAAGACCTTGAAGATCATCCAGTCCAACCATTAACCTAACACTGACAGTTCCCAACTACACCACATCCCTCAGCACTATGTCAACCCAACTCTTAAACACCTCCAGGGATGGGGACTCCACCACCTCCCTGGGCAGCCCATTCCAACACCTAACAACCCCTTCTGTAAAGAAATGCTTCCTAATATCCAGTCTAAACCTTCCCTGGCGCAACTTGAGGCCATTACCTCTTGTCCTATCGCTTGTTACTTGGTTCAGGAGACTCATCCCCAGCTCTCTGCAGCCTCCTTTCAGGTAGTTGTAGAGGGCGATGAGGTCTCCCCTCAGCCTCCTCTTCTCCAGACTAAACAACCCCAGTTCCCTCACCCACTCCTTGCGGCTGACATACCTTGCAGCCATTAAAAAACCTCATACTGTAACCGTCTCTGATCCTTCAAGATAAGCATACTACTATCACATAGGAACTTTGAGAGAGAAAGACTTCCTAAAGAACTTAAATAGCACAGGAAAATATGCCTTTGACTTTGCAAGTAGCAGCTTCCTCCATGAGGATTTTGTCTATATTGCCCAAATCTGTTATTTTCTACCATTCAGAAAATAACCTTTCAGATATTGAAAACAGAATGCAGGCAAATGTCACAGAAAAAGACCTCAGGCACATATTAAACCCTACCTATAACCAAATTCTGAGAATCAAAGCAAATGCTAAGCTTTGCGATTCTGTCCTGAAGTAAGACTTACTGGTATAGTCCTCATCACAGTTGTTCAAAAGTCTCCTTACTACACTTTTGACTGTACATCCTAATAAAATGGGAAGTCGTATGTGCAAGGCTTCCTCCTGAAAAGCATTAACTGTAGGAGCATCATTCCCACTCCAAAAGCTCCAGGATTTGAAGCATGACTTGAGCAACAGTGTCTTATACATTGTGTAAGCTAAGCTTACACCCTATTCATCTAACTGTTCTCATCATTAGCTGGAACAACTGGGAGCAGCAAAAAAAATAAAAATTCACATATTTGGGACGTATGTTTGAAGTAAACCGCATATTTCCTTTCTATAACTTAATTAAGTTTGGGAAGTTTAACTTTACAGCATATGGAAAATATTAAGGCACTCCAGACAAAGTTTACAACAATATGTGCATTTAGCTAACATGTTTTAATACATGACATTACTCAAACATCACTGGTATTTAAAAGCAAATATATATAAACCCTTCAGCAATTACATTAGGCTAGAATTCTCAGCAACCGATACACATGAATTCTAAATTTTCTTACACCTTAAGAGGTTGGCTGAATTATTCTTTACCTTTTTAATTGAAGTGGAGAACATTTTTTCTGTCCTGGTATTAGTAAATCTTTGACAAGACAAAACCATGCTGTCGTCTGTTTAAAATCCCTTTTGCTAACTGCATTACTTAATCCCAAAAGACTAAGAAATTTCTTTTCACCCAAATGGCATTAACACTAACAAAAATTATTTAGTTAGTTAGAACATTGCCTTACCGTGTAAATGCCAATTCTACAAACAGCAAATGAGAGCTGGATGCATTCAGACATAGTCTAAAGAAATTAAAATAAAGACATTACCAAGAATGCTATTCATTAAGAATTAGTTTTCTTCCCATCTCTCCCCAGAAGAAATACCTGATGGTATATTACTTTATCTTTTTTTCTGTAAGGCTGTATTAAACAAGCTGAGAAAAATGCCATATAAATTCAGACTATGCAGATACTTACTACCTTTCATACTGAAGCAGCTGCCAATACCATTACAGTTACTAATTCAGTATTTCATTATAGGTGTCAAATTACCTAGTGCTCCCCAAAATGCCTGTACACAACAGTAACATTTTGCATGCAAGCTTTTAGTCCCATTTATTTTTATCTACTCTGGTTTAAAAACAACCTGCAAGAGACATTTTAATAGAGCAATGTGCTTCTTGGCTTCTTAGCGGACTGTGAAAAGCTTCCATGTTCAAGTATTATTGTTCTTCTCTCCCTGTATCATCATTCAAATTCTCTTCCTCTCTATACCAAAATAATGCAAATAATTTCATGTTCCCACATTTCTGAAGTTACACTCCTTTAGTTTTCTGAGATTTTCATGTTTAAAATAGAACTGTCTTGAATATTTTATTTAATCTGCTCTTACAGCTGTGAATAATCATATTAAAAGATTTTACCCTCAACTCGCTCAACTTCCAATCTGTTGTGATGCCACAATTCTATGTCTTCTGCAGTCACCCAGAGAGGCTGAGGATGGACTATGAATTTCTGATGAAACAGATGAAAAACACTTTTTTTAAACAGCATAAAGGAGCCAGAAAAAAATTCAACTCCCCCACACCAAAACAAAACCTATTGTAGGTTTGCCATTGTTTATATACAGTCAGGTACAATAAGCCAGGCTTACAATGATTTTATTCAGAAGAAAAATTGAGGACTTACTTTAAATAAGGTATTTGAGAAGTCACTGTAGGCAAAAATTAAAGCAATCAAGTAGAACATTTTTACTATATGTTTAACAAGTTCACATATCATCTGCATATATTTTAAAATGTTGAGGGTGAAGTGCTGGATGTTACAGACTTCAAACAGTATCAGTGAAAACTTCCTCTGCTCCCTAACCCACCCTCCCCAAAAAAAAACCCTGCAACTGAATTGTCCATTTAAATAGAATTTGATTTAAATAATTAAAAGAGCAGACCTTATGAATTAATTCTAAAAATGTGTAGTGACATTTTTCTTTTGCTGTAACTGTTAAATTTAAATCTTAAATCAACAGTATTTCACTGAACTGTCTAAACATCAAAAAGCGCAGCAGAAACACCTGAAAGCAAATCTCAACACATGGTTGATTTTCTTTTCTTACTGGAAGCAATGTAGATTATTACTGACAAGGAAATGCTGTGTCAAAGCGCAATTTAAAAGTCCAGGATATTTCTTCCCCTCCCCGATTTCAGAACAAAAATCCAATTCTACAACTTATGCTCTGAATTTCCCCCAGAAAAAAAGTCACAGAAAAAGTGGAATAGAACTGACTTTGAGAAATCCTATGTTACACAAAGTGGTGGAGTAGGGTTATAAACCATATCCATACCCCTCCTGACAGTATTTACAGACTTTGTTCCAAATGTTCCAGGGATGGATGACTTCCCCAAGCAATCTAGCCCAGTGCTTCATTACCCTCCCTACTAGAAAGTCTCCTAATGTTTAACATGAGTCTGTCGCAATTTAAACCCATACTTAAACACAGGGCAATACCTACAGTGATTTGTACCATCAATACAGTGACAGATTCTATGTTGATGGCAGACCCCAACTTTATATACAAATTAAAAGATTATTTCAGGTTGCAAGGGAAGTAAACATGCAGCAGCAGCAAATCACTACAGTTTCTCAGTACATATAGTGTGCTTTTATTCTAGACAAGCACAGCATTATAAATTGTCTTCCTTTTTAAATTTTTCTTCAGTACTTCCAGACTATACATTCACGGGAGAACTAAGCTGCAGTTCCAATTCTGCAGAAAGCGCCTGTGGACCCTTGTTTCAGTAGAATGAAGGAAACTATATCTGTGTTATCTTACTCGTCTGTTGTTGGGTTTGCTACTGTTTATGTTTTGAAATCAACAAGCTATTACAAGGCATGAATTCTAAAATTATCTCCCCTTCCCACTGTCATATACAGTACCAATGAATGTTTCCCCTATGCATTTTCCAGTGAAATATTAAGCTAATCCCTTCCCCAAGCCTCCAAAATAATGCTTATGATCTGCATTCTGTAGCGTTAAAACAGCTCATTAATTTCAATGCTGTTATCAGTTTCTCTCTTATATTCACCCCTCCTCCCCCCTGAAAATTTACATTCCCCCAATATTATTTCAGTTTAATCACTGAAAAAAAGGTCACAAATTGATTTAATTACATGTTTAGTGATACTATGTTACAGACTAATACTCTGACCACCGAATCACATATATATGATAATCTGCAGCTACAATGGGGAATTTATTCTTGATACTTGTAATCTTTCATTACTTCGCTTTTGCAACTCATTTTAGACCACACAATTAGGCAACAAAACAATTGTTGGAGAATTTGCATTTAATTTACTTACAGTTTATTGTTGCTTTCTGAAAGGATTTTACATGGTAAGCATGAAAGTAAAAGAAAAAAATAATGTAAAAATATACCTGCAAATATTACAAAAGAAAGATAGCTTGTTTGATACAAGCTTATTCTTAACAGAAGTCACTTAACATGTCTAAAGTGAGATACAAAGCCATCAGGTCAAACGTGTCAAACATAAGCATGCATCTCTGCCAATATGCACCCTTCTGTTTAGGCCAAGGGTCATCTCACAAACATTAAATAATTTCTCCAGCTGGAAACTAAACTCATGGCTAATATACATATTTGCCCAAAACTTTGTTATTTTAATCATAAACTGTTATTTTAATCATGACTGTTTGTAATGACTTAGAAAGATGTCTGCCTTGCAGCTGTGCAACCTTTCATTCACAACAAGCATTTGTTCTGTCGATTTTTTCAAGCATTCAGCTATCAGTACAAATATCAGTGTAAAATAATTTCAGGATGTGGTGTTTAAAACAAAAAACCCTCATACAGCTCTGACACAGGCACACTTTAGTCTGCAACCGCACAAATTCATTGTTTTTACTATCTATATCTTCGGCAAATACAAAATTAAATTCCTGCCCATAATATTTACAAGAGAGCAAATTTTTAAGAAATTAATTACAGTATGTTCTGCAACTGATCACTTCAAAGCTGTAGTCACCAAGTTGAAAGCACTAGTCTCAAGAACCTTGGTGGGCAAAAGGGGAAGAAGGATCCTAATCAGCTTCTCAGAAAGACACAGAAGGCACGACACCTAAGAGAACTGCAGGAGCTGGTATCCTCAATTCTGCCAACCAAGAGATATATTCACCTTGCTTTGCCACCTCAGCTTGCTTTGCCATAATCCTAAATAAATTACAGCACTGAGTATAGTTCCAGGACCATAAAACCAGAAAGCAATATGAGAAAAGGAAGTTGTTGGGTTTTTTCTGGCAATACATTTCTTTAGTAAAATCAAAGATTAAGATGCCCTCCTGATCATTCATAAAGAAGTGGTCCACCCCAGTAACCACTTGGAATTACTGGACCTTCCAGGCAAAAGCTTTTCCACCTCCATTCTTACCTGCATCTTTTTCATTGCATAAGAAATGTGAAAATTAGCAATAGAAGCATAAACAATATGCAAATTTCAAGATTAAGATTTAATATGTACGGAGCCTGAAAGAAGTTCTCAGTGCTTATGTGTTTTAAAGAACATGTAGGTACCCAAAAGCACACACAACTACACTACAGTACAGGTGGCAGGAACTTTGACCAGAACTGCTGTTTGCTAGGCTTGTATACTGGACTCCGAGTAGTAACTCGAAGGCTCCTCTTTTTGCACAAGATGTCACAGCCTTCTGGCACATTCCATTAATAACATTTCTAATTTAAACTCCCCAAAATTCTTTTTTCATACAGTTCTCAGGGATAAAAGACACACAAAATATTTTCATATTCTCCTTTAATGCTGAATAATTAGATTTTTAAAATACCAATCTTCTTGTACGTGATCATTAGAAAAATAAACATGAATTTAGAGACTAGAAGAAACCTGATGCTGATGGAAAGGCAATGATATGTGAACAGGAAATAGGACTGGATCCAAGAACTCTCTTGTCATCATAAAAAGTAATCAAGTGGAGGCACCAGAGAACAATGCTCTCCCCTCTTTCAGGCAATATTCTCAGTAAAACTGTTTTCCATGACCGTTTCCAGGACTGCAATGGTTCAGCCAGTGAAAGATGCAGATAAGCCAACACAAAATTAATAGCTGCAAAAACAGCACAGACATTTCTCAAGAATTCTCTACCTTTTCTCCAGTCTTGCTGAAACCTGAAACTATGCAAGTTTCTAAGCAACAATAAAGCACTGAGAGAAGAGATCACTCACTGTAGAGTGCATCATCACTCTGCACTCTACACAGGCTGTCAATTCAGTTTCAAGTTCACTCAGTGTTGTGGGCCTTACATATAAATCCATAAATAGGTTAGCATACAAATGTTGCAAAGCAAATAGCCTCTGCTCATATGTCAAGGCAGCACCACCAAGCAGAAGGAACGTTTCAGCTACATGTCCCTGAAGGAGATTTAAGTATCTTAATAAATCCCTCTGAATTAAAAAGTCTCTCACCTTCTGTGCAGTCAGTGCAATTCTGCTCACACTGGGGAGTGTTCCTGGACACCATCCAGAATATCTCCATTTTCTAACTGCAATTTCCTGTTCTGGAACTAGATCTAGACGTCCCCTCAATAAGGAGGGATGGAAGTCTTTAGCACACAGCCTAAGCACCACAACACACATGGAAGCAGATCTCATGGACACATCCTCAGGTTCCAGGAATCACAGCTGCAGGATCTCCACAAGCCTACCATCACATCTGAACATCATGTTCAATACCACCCCACGATGGACCTGTCTTCCAAGAAATTGTACAAATTCATTGTCTACTCATCTTGGTCTCCCTAACGTTACTGCACAAATCAGACACACAATTCAACTAAACTCACAGGAAAAAGCAGCTCCTGGATTATAACTGTCATTGAGTTCTTCTACTGGGAGAAATGGGTTATTGCCTATTTACTCTCTCTTTATGATTTCAAAGATGTCTATAACATTGCCTACCCACACCATTCACCTGTGTCTTCTTCAGACTGACAGCTATCACTATTTAATCCCTCCTTGTAAGGAAGTAATTGTTTTCTTTCAATTACTGTGTCATCCTTCTCTGTATTTTCTTTGGTTTTACAATGCTCCTTTTGAGATGATGCAACCAGAAATGTGGCATTTCAGACAACAGCAAACCTTACATGAGATTTTTTCTTCTTAATACTCTAAATTTGTTGACAGATGTCTAGGTTGAGATGACATTTTAAAGAAGGATCTTTTTTCCCTTTCCTGAGCACTGATGGTATTTTGGGGCCTATCCATGCACCTGTACTGCCATGTGACTTCTACCATAAATACATGCAACTTTGCATTTATCAATATTGAATTTCATCTTCCATTTTATTACCAATATCAAAAGAGGTACTATGATTTTTCTTCCCAGGTTCAATATGCACTCTTAGTATTTGTCTCTGCATTAGCCCATCTAAAGTGTATGCAGTTTATACAACTAAACTCAAACATGAAATTCCATTGTGGTCTCTGCATTCTCTTCTCTCTCTTATTCACTGCCAGAGCTGCACTATCAATGCTCATTTATGAAACTTACTATTGACAGTTTACAGAATGATTATTTTTAATTGCTTCAAAGTTTTTCATCTCTATTAGAGGTAAAATCATATAAAGGAAGACTAGGCAGTAATTGTTGTAAAAGCTAATAAAATGTAGAAGACAGATGCTTCTTCCATCCAAAAGCTCCAAGTCATAACAAGAATTAAAAAAAAAAAAAAAAAAAAAATCTGCATACTCACTTCCCCCATTCCTACCAGCTCTTGGATGCCAAAAGCTAAAGTAGTCCTGTGAACAAATTTTTCTTCTGCTGCTCCACCAAAACATATACCATAAAAGCAAAGCACTGTACAAAGACGCATGTTCTTCCTGCTGTTTGTCCTTATAAGCAACAAAGCTGTAGGGCTGGACTGCATCAAAACATAGGAGGACTTGCCAGCTAGACTTCCTGCTTTGTGTCTCTTCTTCAGATAGTAGGAAGCTACTTACATCCTCGTGTTAGCAATTAATATAGTCACCTTACCAGGCTGCCAGTGAGACAAAAGAAAAGTTCTGTACCCTGAAGAGCTCCAGCATGAGATGAGCCAATCTCTTATTCAATTGCAAATACCCTATTTATGTCCCCAAGGACTTTTATACAGTCAGACAGTTTGCACTTCGAAAGTTCTGCTGTACAGACAGTGAAAAAAGGCAAAACCAACATACTCCAGAGTATTATGAGCCAAAATCCAAACAATCACAATATTTTAAGTACCACATGTGTTTTTTTCCTTATGGCTTTACAGCTGTTTGGGCCCACATTTGTGCATTTAAGTTTGAAAATAAAAATGTTTCTTTTGTTAATGGAAAGCTGATATCCTCACATACTCACAAAAATTCAGAACTCAGTTTAAGAGAATAAACATCACAAGCTGGCAGTATTAAAAAACATGAGCTGATGATACTGACGACAAGCCAAAAATGGTAATCAGCATGAGGTATTGGGAAGAATATTCTGTCCTTACTAAATGCAGATTTTCTCACTTATTAAAAGCTTGCATTTCTAACCTTTTGTGAAATTCATTAGCATGTTGCCTCAAGCTTGGAGGTCTGACTGAAGAATTCTGCATATTGCATAGCAACATGGAGCCCAACACATATTGAACCTGGGACTAATTCACAAGGACACTATAGGGCTATTCATAACAAACACAGACTAGCACATTTGCAGAAACTGGGACACATTTTTTAATGTAATAACATCTACCATTCTAATGCATTCCTCATCACAAAAAAGGCAAAATGGTAATTTGATTTTAAACGTGCTAATTCACTTGTTTCTTCAGTGCATGTGTCTGAGGAGAATGCAATTTCTGGCACTGCAATGCTCGTATGACTTCACAGAATCTTGTGGTGGAAATTATAATCACATTAAGGCATTCTTTTGTGATCCCAAGGAAGCTGTATCAAGTTTCACTGCTTGTAACAGCCGTCTTTGAATCAAAAGTTTACCTGGGGAATTCAATAATGCTTCCTATTGCAGGATGAGCAAATGCTGCATTTGACTTTTATCTTCTGCAAAGGAATTCTACAATTCTGCTCACTGATCTGTGTTCAGCCAGGTAATTTCCAGTGAGTTAAATCACCAATATTTTTATTGCCCTTTCTATTTGGCTGATTACATCTTTCATTCAGCAAAACCTGTTTGCAATACTGGCTAGGTAGATTCTACCAAGGGGGAGGATTTGTTTTCTAGAGCACCTCTTTTCCAGGTCTTCAGCCAGATCAGGTTCTTGAACTCCCAAACTTACTTAAATCAGAGGCATATTCATTCAGGTGAGGTCATCTCCCAGAATTTATTCCATTTGCCATTCCCAGTCGATTTAGATTTGAATATTATGCTTCATAGACCTGAATTACCAACAGGAAACTAGCAACAACAACTTCTTTGGGTGATGGTTTCAAAAATTTATTTTGGGTTTCTTCCTACCTTGCTATGCTGATGCAGAAAGTAATCAGAAGCAGAAGCGGCATTCTCACTTCCAGATTAAGTGAACCTGGCTATGTTATACAATAGCAAGTAGCACAGCATAGCAAGAACTGACACGGAAGACCAAGTATTCATACTATGTACTTGAGACGTTTTACTTCAGACTACTTCAGATATGGTCCTGTGGACTGACAACCCATCAGTTGAGTGCACCTTCCAATCTGGTTTCATCTAAAAAATATCAAATTCATGTGATCTGTGATCACTCTGCAATGCAAACCTATGTACAGTAAGTAGAGGTGACTAAGATTCACTTCAAAAATTCACATCTGATCCAAACACTAATACAGTTGCCTGCACCCTGTACACTAGTTGACCTTACACCTGTTAGCTGTCTTCTTTCTTGCGTTCAGCTATATCTCTACTTTGAAACAACTGGCAGGCCCCTCATCCTTGTGCCTGATCAGTTTCCCAAACTGAAGGAGGGATAGTATCTTAAGACACAAGCCCCCATGCTCTACAGAAGGTGTAAAATATCAAGGATGTTACAGCTGATAGATGAGTCAACAGACAGCCCCAATAATGCTTATCATTACATGACTGAAGACAAAATTCATACAATGAGAGGGATGTTTAGCAAACAATAAAGAGAGCAAGGGTACGTAGACCTTTGTTGCTCATGTTGCAGGTGATATATCAAAAACTTGTATATATGCCTCAGAGGAAAAATCCAGGGTTTCTAGTACAGACCTTCCCCCACCTTTCCTTTGTAAATCCCACCGGTTTACAAAGTTTCACTGAAGTAAGACTCGAACCTTCAAACAGATGCCTCCATAATGTCATTTATAGGATAAGAATGTTTTTGATGCCCTGCAGATAGCAGACAAAAGAACAGGCAACAGCAATGGAAAGACAGGGTCTGCAGTAGATCAGAACCATTAAGTCATCATGATCTATCCAGTATTACCACTTTCTAAATCCAACCTGCCCAATTAAATTAAAGGGTCCAACTAAATAAAAGAGAAGGTCTTAAAGGTAAGCTGTCCAAGAAAGAGAAGCTGCTCAGAAACATTTTCTTTTTCTTTTAATATCACCGTTATCTTTTAACCACAGCTTGCTATGTGCAGCTTTCTCTAGTCAAGAAAGACTTTGCCTGAATGCTATCCAGAACTTGAGGTCAAGACCATTCAGAAACCAAGAAACTCTGACAACACTTCAAGGCCTATTCATCTAAAATTTGAAAATTTACTTCAATTTACTCAAAACCAACTTAAATTTCAGCTTCTGTATGCACACATACAGAAGTAAAATAGTTCATAACAGGTAACAAAAGTACAAAGAACCAAAAAAACCCAAATTTGTCAGAGTTTAAAAACAATTCCCTGCAAAGCAACAAGGATTCTACCACACTGAGAGTGTGCACTCTCTTGATTTTGCAATACTCATGTTCATGCTTAACTTTTAAGAAAACTTAAAAAAAAGGAAAAAAAAAAATCACTGAAGTTGATGTGGTTGTTCACGCAAGAAGTGTTATCTTCCATTTCAGGTTGGAATATACTCTTCATTACCTGCCCAAGAAACATTATGCAACTAAGACACTACAGAGTATAGGACACAATTTAAGGATAAGCTATCATTAAAAATACTAAATATAAAGAATTATACAGGTTATCAAATTTATCTTACAAACTCTCAGAGTACCTTCTTTTGTGAAGTCACACTGATTCAAACTTCTACATCACCCTCTGAAGTAGCTTTTATAAGCTCTATCCAGGTCACGCTGATACATGCAACCATTCCACGTAAGATCTGTATCTAGTATAGAGGATCCAACTGAAGAAATACATTGTGAAAATCTACTCAGCAGCTTAAAATTTGCACTACAAGTACCATGTATGAAAAATTGAAGCATTGCTATTGTTTCCCCACAAGTTCTCCAAGCAAAAATTGTAAGACTGGTCACATGCCACGCTTTTCAAAAGATGCACCATGCCATAATTTCTTAAATTAGGGATAGTCTACTGAACATAGACCAGCCAACACAAGTCTATGTATACACTATAATCCTTCCAGACACAATGCAGCAAGAATGAAGCAGAAGAAGTCTGCAGATACACCACAGGACTATGAAGCCATGAAAACCTACAAATCTACACTGGTGCAGCTGTGTTTGCATAGTATGTTGTAGAGGAGTTAACTTCAATACAAGGAGAATAAACTGTATGAGTTAAAGGTGCCTCTAAATGAGTGAAGATGGATTCTTTTCTATAGGTTGAACCGCGTTTAGTTATGTTGATATAAAAAAAAAACCCACACCACTCCTAACACTGTAATTATATTAATACAAAAATAAAACAGGCACCAGGCTCAAGAGTCTCTTCTAGATATTAAAGATACAGAGGCTAGTGCTACTCTTCTGTTACAATGCAAAACCAGACCAGGGCACCAGACAAGGGCACCACAGAAGATACTCTCCTAATACCAGTACTTTACCAAATGGCATTAGCCATAAATCAAGGATCACACTGTAAGTAGGAGAGGTCCCACATAGGTTTTGGGTATGTACCCATACAAGTCTCAGGGCCAGCAAAAAAAACGTGACTCCAACTGACTTGGCTCTGAGCAGGTTTTGGACATTTTCAATAACTTGCTGATATTAGCAGGTGCTGCAGATGTTCAGTATTTCTTGGGATCAGTTCCTCAAAGGAGAAGAAAGTCGCCATCAGCGTAGGCCCTATCCAGGAATAATCAGGAAAAGAACCTTCCTATGCAAGTCTGGGAAGAGCTAGCTGAGGGTACAATCATTCTCAAGAGAGAATGACTTCTGAGTCCGTGCTGCAGCAAACCAGACTTCAGTCACCCTAGCCTCCTTCCACTAAACTCCCTTATTCAGCCCCACTGCTAACCAAAATTTTGACTAATGTTCTGTCATGGGACTACTTGCCAGAAACAACTGCATCCTTTGCCCTGCTGTCTGCTTCACACCAAAGGCAGAGGAGAGAACCTCACTGCCTGCAGGCTGCAACACTGGTGCCCAACATGAGGAACCAGCAAAGGGACCTCCTGCTTAAGTTCTGAAGCCCACATAGGTGCAAGATCCCAACACAAATGCAAAAACCACAAAATTCCTTAACATGTACAGCTTTTTGTTACTGCTGTTATGAAAATAACGAGGTGGTTGTTGTACATCTATAGGTTAACATCCACACTATAACTGCAGGTCTTGCATGAATAAAGAGTAGGCCCATCCCCCACTAGGGAAGACTGTGGCAACAGCTTGGTCCTCCAGGCTGAAAGTAGGCTGTAGACAACTCGTTGCCTAACTCACCACCATCAATTCTTTTTGTCAGAGCAGGCTTTCTAACATGCTTGAACCTGCTGTTCATTACCAAGAAGATCCATTCCACTTTACCACCATTAACAGGAAAGGTGAAGGAGGACCAATCTCCTTCATTTGATGAAGATGAGGACTGGGAGGGAAAGTCCTCTGCACGAGAAATATTTTATGCTGACAAACAGAATCTCTTTTCTTTCCATGTTATACACAGATGCAAAAAAAATTAAAAGCTTCCCTATTTTTTTTCCTCCTTTTGTTTAAAAGAGTTTATGCCAGCTGCAACAAGTACTCCAAAGATCAAGGGACTCCTACTGTATAAGAAGTATTGAAACCCCAGCAACAAGTACTGGTCAGTGATAGATGAAGGCATTTTGGACTGTTCTGGAGCATCAATGGACCAGCATCCTGTTTAAACTATTATCCCCAGCCCCTCGCTTTTACCATCTATAAAAAATAATTTGGCTGATCTGTAACAACATCTACATTAAAAGAATCCTTTATGTTTGATATGGCACTATAACATGCATTGTGAGAGTGATGAGACCTTGAGAAAGTCTGTCTTCAGAGATACTCCCTGATACAACAGAAACTTTAAGCAAAAATCGCCTAAACACTCATCCTGAAGATTCACTTGTTTTAGAGAGGGCACGAAAGGCGGCCACACAACAGAAAAGAGGAGAAGGATCAACTGGAGAATAGGAGTAAGGAAAAAAACCAAAAAAGTAGAGCTATTTAATCCCCTCCCTCCTTTAGTTAATACAAAAACATGCTCTCTGTTTCCAAGGCTTATTAAATTTATTGTTCTCAGAGTGGTTGGCCTTCCACACGACAGCCTGTAGCAGTCACAAAGGTTAATGCAAGCATTTCAAAAAGTACAGGATGGCCAGTTTCATCTGGATATAAGTACATAAAATAGAAAATCTAAGAAACGGCTCCAGGCTCTCAAGGAGCAACAAGGCTGAGCTTGGTGCACAGCAAGTTTATTATTAGTACTTCATTAACTAGGTTCTTAAAGAGAAGTCAACCTACCATTTCTGCCACAGAAGACTCATTTTCTATTGTCTCTGTTACTCAAATTCAGGAAGGAAAGCCTAAAACATTTTGGGGGTATAAAGCTGAATAACCCAAAATAAACCTAAGCTACATGGACACAAGAATAATATTTAAGTAAATATTTAATAAATATTTCCGGTTTAGTTAATTCATCATCAGAAAAGGAAAAGTCAGCCACTGCTTGCAGGTCTCATCTCAATATGGCAAACTTTCAAATCAATTCACTAAAAAGAGCATCTCCAGAGATTTTGACTGGTTGATGAACCTCTCTTGAAAGCCTACATCCATGCGCATCTCAGGTGAAGATATCAGAAAGGCTGAGTCAAGTTTCTGACTCCAAATACCTCCTGACTGGTCATACCAGACACCAACAGCGAACAGGGAAGGCCAGCAGAGACCTACTCCTTATTGCCCTGACTCTTGGCAGCACTTCACAACGAAGGAGGGGGAACAGTTTATAGGCGAACACTCAAAGAAACAAAACTTGAGTGATGGGATGTGCCCATTACACTCTCCTGCTGTCATGCTGAAAAGACCTGGTAAGCAGTCACCCTACTAAAACAGAGTCACAGCTCGTGACCTAGCCGTGCCACAGGCTTTACGTGCCGAGCGTACGTCGGTGAGCCTGAACAC
Organism: Strix uralensis; assembly: GCF_047716275.1. Classification (NCBI taxonomy): domain Eukaryota; kingdom Metazoa; phylum Chordata; class Aves; order Strigiformes; family Strigidae; genus Strix; species Strix uralensis. The sequence goes on along the minus strand of NC_134012.1, from coordinate 82,512,954 downwards.
CGACCACGACCCTGGCCTAAAGTGCGAGCCTGCGATACGATCTCTCACAGGCGAATAAAGCCAATACTCATTAAAGAGCAATAAACGTTACCCCTGAATACCAGCTGCCTGGGCGCAGCGCGGATCCCGCCCAGGGTGACAATTTAGTTCATTCAAGCGTACCCTAAGCTCATGCATTTAGGAAAAAAACAGCGACCCGGGTCACGGCTTTAGCAATCTAATAGCGGCCAAATGAGCGGGGCCGCCGCACGCTCCAGCGGAACCCTGCCGGTTTATCGCCCTTTAACAGCCCGGCGGGCCGGTGGACGGCAGCGCGGCCGGCCCCCGCCTGCCCACCGCCCCACCTGCTCCCTACACACACACACACAGACACACACACACACACACACACATACCGCCACACACACACCCCCGCCGGGGACGCCGCCTCCGCCGCGGCGCGCTCGGTAAGATGTCCGACGGCCCGACGGCGGGGAGGGGGGGTCGCCCCGCTCCCGCCGGGGGACCTACCAGGTAATCCATGTACCGGGTGGCGCCGAGCGCCGCGCTGCTGAGGAGGTCTCCGAGGCCGCGGGCGGGCAACCGCCCGGCTGACAGCGGCGCTGAGGCACCGGGAGCCCCGCCGTCAGGGGGAGCGGCGCGTCCTACCGCCGCCCCGCCGGCCTCGGCGGCGCGGGGGGGGGGGGGGGGGGCTCGGCCGCCGCCGCAAGGTGCAGGGCTGGGGGAGGCTCGGCCGCCGCCGCCCCGAGGGCCAGCGGAGGGTTCGGGGGCGCCGGCGCTGTCCCGGCGGCGCTGTCAGAACCGCCCGCCGCCGCTGCTGCCGCCTCCGCCCGCACCAAGCCGCGCCGCAGCGGCCCTGCGCGCGCGGAGCAGGGGGGGCGGGGGGGGAGGGGCAGGGGCGGCTGGGGGAGGGGCGGGCGGCGGCGGCGGGGCGCGCGGCGCGGGGGGGCGGCGGCGGCAGCGGCCCAGCCAACCCCGGCCCAGCCAGCCCCGGCCCAGCCAGCCCCGGCCCAGCCAACCCCGGCCCGCCGCCGGAGCGCCCGCCCGCAGCCAGAGCCCCCGCCCCGCGCGACGTCGCCGTCAGCTGACCGCACACGTGGGGCGCGAGGAGGACGCTGTTAAAGGCGTATGCGCAGACGGGTGTCCGCTGGCCGGTGCCGGTCGCCTTCTGCTTCCCGCCTTGCGAAGGCGACCGGGGCTCCGCCACCGAGTCAGTGGGGCTCTCCCGCGGCGGGGCGAGGTGAAGGCTGGAGCCGGCGCCGCTGCCGGAGGCGGCGCTCGGCGAACCCGCCGGTCAGGCGGGAGGTGCTGCTGCGCTCTGGGGCCGGGCCAGGTGGAGAGGGGGTGGCAGACCCCCGGACGGGCCTTGTTACGCGTGGCTTAGGGCTTAGACACTTGCGGCGTTGGCAGAACCGGGCCGTGCCGGTGTGGGTGCGGGGCGGCGGGCCCGCAGGCGCCGGCGGCCTGTGCTGTGGAGCAGCCGCGGCTTCGCTTGCTACGTGCGTCTGGCGCCGGGCGGTTGTCAGCCGGGTGCGGGCCCCTGGGGGGTGCGGATGGCAGGCAGAGGCCGCGCAGCCGCCCGGCGCTCCCTGGCTGACGGAGCGCCCTGGGAGCAGAGGGGATCCCCGCCCCGGGTAGAGAGCCACCCGGTTTGCGAGCACTTATTTCTGATGGGTCGGGACGGGAGTTTTGTAAGTAACCTCGGTAGAAACAAGGTCTTGTCGGGAGGGGCCGAAGCAGCTAAACCACGTTCAGCAGAATCTCTAAGTAAACTTATTTCTGAGAAATCTGATGTAGGCAAGTAAGAAGTTTATCCTATAGCATATTCCCCCAACCACTTGTGAAAGCAGTGTTTGTGTCTTGTACTACAACCCGATGTCTGACCTGTAGGCTTTTCCACAAATTTTCACTGTTAGCAGTAACACCTGTCTTGCTGGAGAAATAGAAGGAAACGTCTCAATATGACTGTGAGATAGGCGATCTAGAAAGGCAGTATTGAGTGAGGTAATTAAATAAAAAACCCACAGTATAATAAAAAGGATTGTAAAACCAGGTAAGGACCAAAGAGGAAAGAACGAGTAAATGAGGATCCAAGAGCAAATGGAAATGCATATTTGTAAGAGTATTAGCAAGCAGCTGGCCTAGATCTAGTAAAGTGGGATGGAGGAAGGGCACTTGCAATTGCTGCTCTGATTTTTGTAATGAATTAAGGCCTGTTGCAAACAGGCTCAGTTACAACATCCAGTCACTGCCTGAGTGTTGGTAAGGTGTACCCCCCATCTGCCCAAAAAGCAGGTAGTTCTTGTCAATGGATAATTCATTTTCCTCGTGTGTCTAGAAGAAATTTGCTTCCTTTGACCCTTCTTACTTTACTTTGGGAATCAATGTCAAATATAGCTGCATAGCAGATTAATTCAGATGAGTACAAATGAATTTGTTTACTTTGAATCATTAAAAAATTTGCTAATTTTAGTATTTCAATAGCTAAGGGCTGGAAGGAGGGTTAGAGGCTTGCCCCTTCCTGCTATTCAGTATTCTGTCTGTTTTCACAGCCATTGCTGGCAATTTTCTGCTGATCATGAGATGTCCTTTTAGCAATGGGAACTACAGAGTGAACAGAGGTGGCTAAAGTACACCTCTCAATAATGTAACAAAGGAGCTGCAAAGAACCTGGATTTCATCGTTCTTCTGTCATTGCATGTGATTTTTTAACATTTTGCAGTGCTTTCCCCTTAACCTTTACAACCCTTTATTTCTTTTTAGTAGCAGTAATACATCACTCTTAAGACTTGCTGCCTTTAGATGCTTCTGTAAACGAAGGGTGGCTGGAAGAGAATCTAAATGAGAGCATCAGGAACAAGCAGAGGTTTTAGAAGTGTTTCCTATGAGAGTAATGGGAAAGCACTGGGAGTTATTTCTTCTAGGGCTGATTGAGGGGAAAACAGAATCCATGTGTAGAGAGTTGCTGCAGAGAGGATGTTATGATGGGAAAAGAAGAGATTGGCTTGTATTGCAGCAAGGGAGGTTTAGGCCAGACACTGGAAAACACTTTAATGAGAAGGATAATCAAGCATGGACAGACATCGTGACCAAAAGTAGTAGAATTCCTGAGAGTGGTCATGAGTTACATAAACATTTCTCGGGTGTGGTTTAGTTAGCACTGATTTAGATCTGGAGAAAATTAACTACAAGATCTTTCTGTTTTATATGCATCTGATAGATCTGATTATGAAGATGCAATATGTTTATACATGCAAAGAAAAATGCTTATTCCCAAATGACTATTTTATACATGCAATTTTCTTTCTAGCTTATAAATAAGTCCTCATGAGCTGAACAGAACATCAGTTAACAAAATCAGAAAAATTCTCGTGTATGCACTGCAAATCCCACAGACTTGATTGAGAAAAAAAAACAAGCCTAAGCTTATATATTAGTCATTCTGTTCTCTATAACCACACAAGTCTTTTGGCCATAGTGTAGCCTTATGGCACATTCATTTTTGTGACATAACATTGAATGATAGCAGAATGTAAGCAGAATACCAAGTCCTACAACACATGCCTTCTAGCCTACATAGCAGTCATCATGTTGCTGAGATTTTTCTAGCAAGTCCTGTAGGATTTGTTTCATGTAAAGTTCAGTTTTATATTGGAACATATACCTAATGCAGTGTTAGCTACCTTCATGAAGAAGTTTGTCAGCAGGAACTAACATGTCAAGAGGGAAGGGAAAAGATCAAAGTATTTCTATGGGGCAAAACTTCATGTGGTGGCTGTTAGGTAATAACTCTGGTTCCAAAAAGTGAAGTGAGCTTCTTCACAGAAGCACAAGTCTATTTTCAGTTAAATCCTGTTGCAAAAATTATTTCTGTAAAACTTGTATGAAAACTAATCAGTCTTGAACTTAGGCTTTGCCCCTGAGAAGTGCTGAGCACAACTTTTAATCATCTATTGTTTATGTCAGTGTAATTTAGTGAGTTTGAACATTTTAACATATGATTGCCACCTGCCAAATTCAAGGTTTTATCGCGCTAGCAGTCAACAAACTCTGAAGGTAGATTTGACATGTAATTATAGTTGTTTGTTAGTAGGTATTAGTGAAATGGGAATTTAAAATGTAAATAGCAGTGAATATGCCTATTTCCAAACATATCTGAATGGAACTAGTAGGGGTTTTTTCAGAATTGTATAGTCAGCTGTATGGATACAAGTTGTCTGGTAAGCACGATCTTGGAAAACAACTTGAGGGACAGGTATACCTTTTAGTCATACTACTTTAATTTCTGGTCTCATTAGTTAAGTAGATTCTGGCAAAGATAATATATAGAAGTCCTGCAGAAAGCAGTGCTATTCATTCAGTAGCAGTACACATGAACAGTATGGCCAGTGCTTCCACATCATGGTTTGAATGACCTGAACACTGGATATTTTATAAAAAGTGCCCTAAAGCAAAGAGACCTAGCAGTATATCAGTGCCTGGGACAATCTAAACCACTTTGCCACATCAGAATCATTTCATTCATTCAGAGGACAAAGTTCACGGTGTGTTTCTTGTCCCCTTGCTCCCCCCATGCTGCCCAACTGCCATACTTTTTAATAACCTTAGGTGAAAGGCAACTGACTTCTGTTTATTAGCAAGAAGGTAGTTGTACTTATCTTCAGTTTTTACTGATATAAGGTGCCCAGATAGCTCTGGGCTAAGAAGCTTAATTACAGAAGGAAAAATATTGCCCTTCTAACTAAAGTTGAGAAACACAGATAAAGCATTCAATACTTCTGAAAGTACGAAAGAGACTACCCTACTCATACTGTGTTATGTTTCAACATCAGTTTTCCATGGTATAAGGTTGTTACAGAGGGCATATGCAAACTCTCATCTTAGCAAGTCATAGGATAGTTAGCAGCAGGAAAGCAAAACATTATAAGGTGTAGCTTCATGTTAATACCATATACTGGAATAATTAAATCTGTAGTGAAAAGCCTCACATAAAAATATGGCCCTCTTCAAGGTGTTGAGGATACTAATACAGTAATGTAAATGCTCCCAAATGCTACAAAATCCCTTTATTGGACGTGGCTAGAAATTTAGAATTGGATGCCTTAAAAGATACAAGTTGTGGTTAGTTCAGAAAGACAAATGATGTGATAAAACACTCTCTGACTTCACTGGCAGAACAGACAGGAAGCTGGAGATAAGAATAAGACTAGTTAGAGGAGTTCTGATGTTCAGCAGATGGAAAACTGATAGAAAAAAAATATTTGAATGCTCTAATAGTAATAGATGTCTAAGTATAACTTTTAACAATAAATGTGTGTGGCCACTTGTGACCAAAGTATTTCATAGAAAGATCCAGAAGGGCATAAAAATGGAAAAAGAACTGGACATCAAAGAACGGGTTTTTCATAAGGAGAATTTGAGTATTAAATAGAGGACAAGAGCAGTCAGCAGTTGTGTTTGCAGCTCTAATTTCAGTGACGGAGCCTGCTGTTAAACAGTCATGTAACTGTTTCTGGGGAAAGGGAGAAGCTGCTCTGAGTAAATAAAACTTGAAGCACTTTGCAACTCTATCTGATGTATGAACAAATGTCAACATGCAGAGATACTACAGGCAAAGTGCATGAACGCTATCGGAGAAGCAAGACCTCTCAGTCAAAAATCTCTTCCTCTTTCTCTGTGCTCTAAGGCTTTGCTACCTTCTGGCATTATGGTCATCATGTGTTTTATGGCTAGGTATTTTTCCTACAGAAGAATACATGGATATGAAGCAAGCAAGCAGATTTTGAAAGGATTTTTCACCTGTTCTCCTCCCTTTTCTTGTTTCCTGAAATATTTGGCTGTCCTTGAGGTAACCTTACTGGCAAAAGAACAAGTCAGTCTAAAAGCAAAGATTAATGGTAAAAAATCCTCAAAAGTAGAAACCAGTTTCTGACTGTAGTTACACTGATATAAATATAGTATAATTTTAATGAGTAATTAAACCTGTGGAATATGAATAAAGTAATTTTAATATTACAGTTAATTTTATATAGGTTATTTACTCTTCCCCGTGCACCAAAAAATGTTACTGTTGGTAAAGTAATGCAACAAGATTTGCATGAAGAAATTTGAATAGATTAGTCAACAGATTATATTGCTGAGCAGACTGGAAATTACATATGTTTTTTCATTTCTGTGTCACCCAGCCCAAGTTGGTAGTGCTATGGATTCATTTTTCATTTCATGACTCTGTAATGGAAGGACATGAAACAGTCCCACAGCAATAAAAATAATAGTTAAGAGTCCTAGTCCTAAACTGGCAACCTTGTTTGAATTATTGGTGGAATTTGAAGACTAAATGATCACAGATAGGAAATCTGCCTTGGTAGCAGGGGTTCAGGGTTTAAGAAACTATGGAATCTGGCAGCCCTAGATTTAGGGCTTTAGGGTTTCATCTCATACACACTTAACAAAACATTTGACTTTTCTTTGCTTGGTTTCTTTTTTGTGAAATGCAGAAAATAGTGTTTTCCTATGGCAAAGTGAAGATTTTTTTTTTAAAAATCACAGTTGCAGTCTGATTTAACCCTCTACTGCTTGGGGCGCTCTGGAAATACCTTCAAGAGATGGATTAGAAGTTGTATCTTCATGTCCCTGCTGAGAATCAGTGAGGAGGCAAACACTAAGACCTGTTCCACATAATGTCTACCTTTCTGGGATAAGCTGAACTTTTTGATTTTTGTGACTTCAGTGTGGTACATTTTATGATGATTACAGTTCCGATTAAAGTTTATAATACGTTTGTTTCTAGTTTGAATATTGTTTACAGAGTATTCAAATATTTATCTCTCATGTTCAGATGTGCCTTTTTAGTGAATAAATAAATAGAAGCAATACGGTTATACTATGGTCTTTAGTGTTAAGATTCAAATACATGTTTTCATCTGTAGCCTTTTCTTTTGTTTTTGACCATATGATGAGAACTCTGTTAGGCCAGAATTACACTTGTGTTCCAAATGTATCCCTAAAAACATTAGAGAGACAATACTCTGTTTCTCTCAAACTATAAAGTGGGCTGGTTTTGGATCCAGTTCTTAAAGCCTTCCACCTTCCCATTTGTCTTAGAAAATTCATCTTATTTTCAGAACTTCTCAAATCAAAACCTTGTGAAGGTGTGAAAAAAATGTCATTACATTAGTAAAAGACAATATATCTTATGACCTACATAATACCTCTGTTGTATTTGGTGATTAACAGTGCCTATCCCATAGGTCTGTCTGTCCAAAGGAGAGGAAGGTGGTGCCTCAAGTAAAGCTGTTCAGAGACCTGGAACACGGGTCTGACTATTGCTAGCATCAGTCCTTCACTCTAAAAGAACAGGATGCAATAATGGCGTGTTCAAATTGGTGAGAAGAAATATGAAGTCTCAAAGCAAATGAAAGAACAAATAACCTGCTTATTGGATGAGGGAAAGGCTGTGGATGTTGTCTACCTTGACTTCAGTAAGGCCTTTGACACCGTTTCCCACAGCATTCTCCTGGCGAAACTGGCTGCTCGTGGCTTGGATGGGCACACGCTTTGCTGGGTAAAAAACTGGCTGGATGGCTGGGCCCAAAGAGTTGTGGTGAACGGAGTTAAATCCAGTTGGTGGCCGGTCACGAGTGGTGTCCCCCAAGGCTCGGTTTTGGGGTCACTCCTGTTTAACATCTTTACTGATGATCTAGACGAGGGGATCGAGTGCACCCTCAGTAAGTTTGCAGATGACACCAAGTTGGGTGGGAGTGTTGATCTGCTCGAGGGTAGGGAGGCTCTGCAGAGAGACCTGGACAGGCTGGAGCGATGGGCTAAGGCCAACTGTAGGAGTTTCAATAAGGCCAAATGCCGGGTGCTGCACTTAGGCCACAACACCCCGAGCAGCGCTACAGGCTTGGAGAGGAGTGACTGGAGAGCTGCCAGTCAGAGAGGGACCTGGGGGTGTTGATTGACAGCCGGCTGAACATGAGCCAGCAGTGTGCCCAGGTGGCCAAGAACGCCAATGGCAACCTGGCTTGCAACAGAAATAGCGTGGCCAGCAGGGACAGGGAAGTGATCTTGCTCCTGTACTTGGCACTGGTGGGGCCGCACCTTGATTCCTGTGTTCAGTTTTGGGCCCCTCACTACAAAAAGGACATTGAACTACTCGAGCGTGTCCAGAGAAGGGCAATGAAGCTGGTGCAGGGTCTGGAGCACAGGTCGTACAAGGAGTGGGTGAAGGAACTGGGGTTGTTTAGTCTGGAGAAGAGGAGGCTGAGGGGAGACCTCATCGCCCTCTACAACTACCTGAAAGGAGGTTGCAGAGAGCTGGGGATGAGTCTCCTGAACCAAGTAACAAGCGATAGGACAAGAGGTAATGGCCTCAAGTTGTGCCAGGGAAGGTTTAGACTAGATGTTAGGAAGCATTTCTTTACAGAACGGGTTGTTAGGCGTTGAAATGGGCTGCCCAGGGAGGTAGTTGAGTCCCCATCCCTGGAGGTGTTTAAGTCGGGTTGACATAGCGCTGAGGGATGTGGTGTAGTTGGGAACAGTCAATGTTAGGTTAATGGTTGGACTAGGTGAACTTCAAGGTCTTTTCCAACCTAGATGATTCTGTGATAATTCTGAAACAAACTGCTTTTTGCTTATGACCTTGTATTTCATATTTATATTCAACATGTTAACCCATCTTACATACTTCAGCTTTGTATCTTCCTTAACAGTCACATCTTTCTGAGAAGTCACTGTGACTACATACCTGTACAACTAAACATTGCCTGTAGTCCAGATATTGCATATATTAAGAATATGCTCAGCAAACCATTGCAGCTATCAGTGGAAAAGACCATTTCATCTCTTGCCGGAAATAATGAACATCAGATACAAAGGCTCAGAGGTTTAAGATTTTCTACATTTTAACTTTGTTTCTGAATCTTCCATGAAAAGCAAAATGCCTTTTAGCAAAAAGGATAAAATAAATGCTCAAAATGAGTAAGAAATAATTTGTTGGTTTTAGCCTGGTCTAGGTAGTACCTTAAGAAGAGAAAGGACAAAGTAGTAACACATGCCTTAGAGTTTGAACTCCAGTTACCAGTTCACACAAAAGCAATTCTTTCACTTTTATTCATGTTAGCTAATTTAAGCTGTGCAGGCATGTGAATACAAGTTATAATTAAACCTGCATTTTGCTATGCAGCATATCCTTAGGAGCTCTTTTTTCTTTAAAGCATGTCCTGAAGTCCTCCTGACTAAAGTGTGCTTAAATGTTTTGCTGCATATTCCTGATGAATTAAATTATGTAACTAATGATAAGGCACACATACCAACATGCAGCTGAAACAGGATTTAAAAGCAGTATCAGAGCATAAGACTCTGGAAGCAAAGTCTGAGCTATAGATATCAGTGCCTCAAGAAATCATAACAAGCCTTGAACAATACCAATCCAGAAAGAGAATCCTATGTGGGTCAGGTGTATTTACCAGACGGATTGTGGTTCAGCCACTTTTTGAAGAAAAGGAATAGAGAAAAGGTTATATCAACTACAGATCATTTTAAAGGATTCCCATTTAGTTGAAAAGCAGAAAATACGGTCCACTGTACTAATTCTTGAGGAGAAAGACAGATGTAGTAAGTAAGGAGATACTGTGAATTGAAACCAACAAGGTAATTGGGAAGTCTTAGAAACAAATCATCTCTCCAAAGGGTTTGTTTCAATTGTAACTGTTCCTGAGGCATTTTGTGATGTTTCTGTAGGTACAGTTCTATACATCTGAGGTAATAAAAGTTTGAAGCAATGATATGCCAAAAGAATCCAGATAAATCATCTTCATGCTCCTCCACTAGTACAGCAGATTTAAGCTGGTAACTTAAGAAAATAGTGCTACACTAGAAAATATGTCTGGAAGAAGGAAAGCAAATGTGTGTAACAAAATGTTTCTTTTTCAGCTCCACTAATCTCTCTGTCCTGAGACTATTAAATAAATAACTTGAATTTTTAAATCACTCATCTGTCTCCTTGGTTTCCAAAAGCAACTCACATACACCAATCTGAATGGGATCTGTACTGTAGATATAACATGAACTGAAGGTAATCCAAATGTTTTTGAAGGACCCTGCCTTTTAGGCTTGGGAGCCTCCACTTAAATATCTGTATAACCACCTCCACCTTCACATGAACTGCTCTTAGAAGGTTACCACATGGAATATAACGCTGGTGGTATTCAGGACCGGTTATATTGCTTTCTCCATAAAGTGCTTTGGCTGACTGCTGGCTACTCTACAAATGCTGTAATTCCACTTACATGGGAAAGGTAGGATAGTTTATGTCAAAACAAGGTAACTTACTGTCTTTTCTAAGGTTATGATGGGTAACTAATGTTGAACACAGCGGGCTGTTAAACAGGCTGTTTTAATATAAACCTTATAAAAGTTTATTCAACAGATACTTTAGTATGTGCTTCAATTACCAATAAGTACAAAAGACCTTAGTTCAAATGTTTATAGAAGCAGAATATTAAATAGGTTCTTCTTAAGTTTTTTCTTAATTCAACTTCCTCTTGGAAATCCACAGGTCAAATTCTTGCTATTTATTTTATATCACAGATTTTTAAGAAACTGTTCTAATAGTGTGAGTGGAAATGACAAAGGATCCCCATGCAAAATGGATGATCCTGATAATGAGAATGGTTGCCCATGTGGAAATCACACGCAGAAAGATACTTAAAAACATAATCAGTATTTGCATCCAGTATTTACATCTTCAGGATAATCTTTATGTATCATAGCAATAATAAGAACATCTCCTCTTTGGAAGACTGGAGCCTCTGTCTCAGGAAAAGCAGAAAAGCCTATACCGCTCTTTACAAAGATCTGGGTACTTGATTGGAAGACCCAATTCATGCCTCCAATAAAAACACTGCTTTCAGCACGAAAAAAACACTAGCTACCTGACCTTTGTGTAAAGGGGTTTGTTCAGAGGTTTTCCCGGTAACTGGATTTTCCATAGGCATTTTAACAACTAGGCAGGCTTGAAAGAAAAATACGGTTCTTGAATTCCTGGGTGTCCAGAATGCATATACTCTGCTCTGAGCCATACTGTGTTGTGTGTGTGCACTCTGGTAGTGCATACCCCATCCATGGCCAAGAGGGAAATGTAAAGCAAACAAGTGAAGTAACTTAGATGCGCTGGTCCAATCAAAACTAAATTGCAAAATGAGATGAGGTGGTATAATTACATCACATAGCTAGCACATCCATCAAAAGATGTGTTTTGCACTTTGAAACTGACCATGTAGTCTGTGTATTTTTGGAATACATATTTTATCTTTGAATTTAGGCTAAATTAACATGACAAGATATGACACTGTTCCTCCCTACATGGAAGAGTTTTTAATGAGACAACAAAACACCATCTGTTGGGAGACAGGCAGCTGACCTTGAAATGCCATCACTCTGACAGCTCTCTCTACTGTATCTTGTTCCCTGCCCAGAAGATCCTTTCAGTAATACTGTTCCAGAATGTCTGGAAGCCACTGTTCAAGAGAACAGATTATAACAACAGACAATGGGACTTCTGTATCCTTTAAACATAGGAAAATGGCATCAGATAGGTATTGGGATAAAGTGGGATATAACATACTGGGATTCTGCTTGCTTAAACCCATTGACATATAGAACTCCACAGAAGGAATACAATTAATATTTTAGCTCTCAGGCCAGAGTAGACACCTGCAGGGAGTCAGTGAGAGGATTTGATGAAGTCTCAGAAGCTCAAGACTGATCTGTAATAAATGGAAAAAATTAGTATCAGGCTCTGCTGTGGTGAAGAAGAGAAGTGGCAGTGCTCAGCAAGTGTACTTGAGGGTTTTCTTCCTTAGAACTGATTGAAAGCAGGGAAAGAGGAACTGGGAGTGAGTTAAGGGGGTTTCAATGGGAAGGATGACTGGAAAAAGTCAGGTCTGTGGAAAGGCGTGGAATTATAGAAAAGGGAAGGAGAAGGCTGAAGGAAGTTCTAAGGCATTGGAGAGTCTCTCCACACACTCACTAGCCCTCATGCCTTCAGATGAAAGGATACAGGACATGTCCTTCTGCCTCCTCCACTTTCCAGTAGTCTCTCTCCACACTCCATCTTAAAACCTAGAGGCCTCTTCTTCCTTCCTCTTCCTCCCATTGAATGGCTGCCACCTCTCACCCTCCCCAGAGGAAGCATTCACCTGACTGCATAGACAGGGCAGGGAAGGGGTGGCCAAAAATAAGCAGGCAGGTTGCTGCCATGTCTCACACTAACAGTCCACACTTCACACATTCCAGCTTCACCCCCAGCAGGATATTGCAAAACAGGTAGCAAGGTCACATACTGTTGTTTACTTTGGCTGTGCCTGGAAGTTAAACTTGCCTATTGCCACTGGTATTGGTGAGAAAAGCTTCCACAGATTTCAGCTGATTTCCAAGAGTAAAAACTAAATAGTTTGTTAGCAAGCCACTTTTTTCCTTGGGTGTTTGGAGAAAGGTTGAGGAAGCCTTTATTGCCATTACTATTTTTTACAGAGCTATTTGGATGCTGGTGGTATTTGTACAGCAGTTTTAAGATGCCTCCCTCAGCTGCTAGAACATATAACAGTATATACATTGTTCATGTTCTTTATTGCTCCCTGCAGAATAAAATTTTTGAGAATTTTTTACTTTCCTCTCAAACAAGGCAATACATAATCCTTTGGGGGAAAAATGCAGTGTAGCAAGAGTTAATAACATGATTAAATGAACCAGCTGTACGGCATTACACTATTTAAACAATTCTACTTATGTCTGCTGTGTAAAATTAGGTGTAGAAAACAGCTAGAGGCAAAGCCTGTTGTAACTTCCTAGTATATTAACTATGTCATTTAGACTTTTTAAGCCTGTGAAACATATAATGATTTGTTCATACCAAAGCATGGACTAAGGCTTATTGCCATTTAACAAAGGAACAACTGCTTCTTTGCCGTGGAGAACAGAAGATGGTCACTGGCAGGGAAGGATTTAGTCTACAAAGATCAGAGTGTGCTCTGCTGTCATTGCCTTGTTTTTACTGGGAAGATGTACCAAATTAATAGAGATGTTAACTGACAATTATATTAAATGTGAACTTGCCCTAACTATGGCCAAGAGCAGATCTGTGTTAACTGCTTTTGTCTGAGATAATCACAATTAGTCACTGTATTTAAAAACACAGTGTATTACTACATTTAAAAGTTCATTTAGTGTTTTCTAACCAAGGGATTCAAAGGGACAATGGAGGTGTCAAATAGATTATTTCAAATATCGGCAAGGAACCCTAAAAAAGCTGTTCTGCTCACAGGCACAAGCAAGTTCTCTTGAATCAGGGCGCTTGAATCATCACTGCCTCTCACTTTTCAGGTTCTATTAACCTGCTTTGGGACTCAGGATGGGGAAACATATGACTAGATTTCTGTCAGGATAAGACCTTCCGACAGACTTTCTGCAGTAGGTCTGCACCATTAAATATGTATTAAGACTTGCAGAGACTCAGGAATGAGACCAATTCCATATACTTTATAGTAAAATGTAATTACAACCTAAGAATAGGCAGAATTCTTATTTCTTTTATAGTCTCCTTATTTTATACAAACCATAAATGACTAGCTATTATTCCATGTTATTATTTACAGGAAATTGCAAGTATATAGTTAACAGAGAAAATCATGGAGTTTGTGACAACTGTACTTACGGCCAGCCTGGATAAAACACATTTCTTTGTTGTATACTCTTTGGATTGTGTTCACTCTCTGTTTTAGCTGAATTTCCTTGTAAATCAGATACTACTTAAGTTGACACACTTCATTATACACACTGAGCTGTCCTTCAATTAAAGACTGAGATGAAGAAAGCTTTTTGCTAACAGTTGTTCTCAATGCTATTTTACTGTGTCAAGACTTCCTCTTAAATATAAATATCTAAAGTTTTCATAAAGATAATTAAAATCATAGGTCTAGATTTTTAACAAACTTCCATTATCTTTGCCAGATCTGGTATCATATAATGCAAATTTCTCCAGGTGATGGTGAGTGTGAAAATCTCTGTCTAGGAGTTAATGCTTTAAGAAGCAGCCCCATTGCCTGCCGAAGTGCACTATAGGAGTTTTGACTTCAGTGAGTGTGAAAATTGTGTATTCCCAGTCAGCTCTTCTGATTCCCTTGCATGTTATCCAGAAAAACATCAGAACAACCTGAAAAGTTACAAGAAGGAGGGAAGGAACCTGGATAGTCTTTGGAGAGATTACAATCTGAAAAGGTAATAAATTTTTGACCATTTGATCCAAAGACATAAACAGACTCCTATTGACTTTAACTTTTAATTAAGTCCTGAACTCCTGTAACTTCTTAGCAGCTAATGAGGTGAAGTTAGGGATATTCTAGTACCTACAGCTTGCTTTATGAATAGGAGCCTGCGTAAATAAAAGAAAATCTATCTGAACCTGTTTTCAAGAACTCAGAAACTAATGATCTTTTAGAGATCCTTTTCTTTCCAGATTTGATTTTAAGAAAACAAACAAATAAACAAAAACACCAGCCAAACAATAAGCCAACAACCAAAAACACCCCACCAGCAAGGAAATTCTTACAGGCATCAAGGATGTTTTGGGAGATAAACATCTCTCACTTTCAGTGCAATGGGAACAACTAGAGTAGAATGGGAAAAGCTTTATATCTCCTGTGACAGAAAACCAGCCAACAAAGCAGTCGCTTAAGAAAAAGACAAAAACTGGGATGTAAGCAAAAAGTGATGTAAGATCTGATCAGTGAAATACTCACTAACACCTGGGTTTGTCTGGTCAGGATTGCTTATCTGAAATCCATCTTATGTAGGTTTTTGTCAGAAACTACAACAAAATCTCCTTTTTTATTACTCAAGTGGTAATCCGCACATTCATAGTAATATCTGGGCACACTTCATACAAATAGCCTTGAATTTCCTTTCAGTCTGTACTCAGAAAGTCTCATGTCTGGGATTTACTTTTTAAATCTTGTCTATTTTACTATTATCTGCCGTGGAAGTGTGAGTTACAGTATCTGTAGAGTGAGCAAGATATATACAATATGCAATATTGTTTCTGTCAGTATTTATTGTACATCAACCACACAGGGCAGCAGAGGACTATACCTAACGTCTGACATTCTAAGACAGTTTAAAGAAAATTTAATTCCATCAATAAATTTACTGCTGTGCTTTTGTGCTTGCAATTATCCACAAATATCCTCAACATTTTTCACATATGCAGTTTAGTACATTAGCACATGCAGCCACTGCAACATTTTTTTATATTAATGCCCAACAAGTCTCTGAGGTTTATTTTTTTCACTCTTTCTACAGTACAGGCATTATAAAAATAAATATTTAATCCTTGTGTCCCTTTACCTTTTTCAGTTCTTATGCATGGAAAATTGAGTTTCAATATGAACTTTGCCCAAGAGAGGACTGAAAGGTAAGCGTACAATTGTTAATATTGAATTGAACTCAATCAATTTCATCCTGTAAAAACTCTTTGTGGACAAAATCCATTAATAGTACTATAGTGTGATAATCCTAGAACGGGCGTTCTTCTGTGTTTTCTTTGCAAGCTAATATTCTACTGGTGAATAAAACAAAAGCAAGATCATCAGTTATACAAACAGGACAGAAATACAATTACATTTACTTCACCAAGAGCAGCAAAAGGTGAATCTGCTGAAAACATTTTTGTTTCTATTGAGTATGCATCCATTTGACAAACTTTGATTACTACATGCTTTCTTATTCTCTGTATACTCAGCCTCCACTTGCTGTACCTTGTATTTTCAGTTGCATTATAATGATGTCCTAGCCTGCAGCATTGGATGCAGTCATCCACTGCTATGCTATCACATTCTATGAAGCAAGTGACATAATTAGAGCCATAATAGAGAAGGGGGAGGGCTTATCCCTTACAGTAAATCCACCTCTGATACCTGAGTCAGCAAGCTGTTCTTTGGTTTCATCAGGAATATTAAAGGTGTATTCACATTAAACTCAATTTCACCTTTGTCACTTTGTCACCTTCATACTTTCAGTTATTATGATCCTTGTTTGCTCTGTGTTTTTCCACTGAAGGCCTCATATGCTAGCTTGTCTCTTTGTAAGAGTTTTCGCATACATGCATTAGAAGACAGTGTCTCCCCTGAAAAGCTCAATCTAAATAGGGCTAGGATCCTGATACCTCTTCCCCCACTCTTTGAAAGTGGAACAGAAAGACTGTGGTTTGCCAGAAGTCATAGAGAAAAGCCTGTGGGAGAGCCAAGAACCAAGACTAAATTTCTTACCTCCCAAGTCAAGGCCCTAACCACAAGTCCAGCCATCCTTTCTTGCTAATGTCTTGGCAGCTGGATTATAAACCTATCTTGTGAGTAATAAAACCAGTTAGTGATGATTATCTGAACAGCACAAACACAGTAACACTTCAGACGTGCCAGGGAGCAGACTTACGCAGTCAAGAAGCTCAGCTGCATTACAGTCAAGGGTATAGGAATAAATACAACAGAGGACATGCACACTTGGAAACGCATTTCTACTTGGGCAATGTATTGTGAGGCTGGGAACTTTACACTAGCACTGTCCCCCTTTCCCCACTGTTCCTGTGTTTTCAGGATGAGGGTCTAAAGAGAGCATGTGAATTCAGCCACTTCAATGCATTTCTTTCATCTATCCCACATGCAATTACAGTTCAAAAGGTGAGGGAAAGCAAGACAAGGGTGTGAATATTCTGAGTCCATCTTGAAGAATTCTTGGTTAGGAATAAACTGCATTTGTCCTTTGAGCACCCTCCACATAGTCTTGAGGATGGGAAAAACTGGCAAGTAGATGGCCCATGAAGGAATGAAGGGAATCACAATTTAAAAGACATTGACAGACTTCTCAACCAAACTGAATCTTTCATCAGGAAAATAGGTCACAACAGTAATTTTTTTTTAAAAGCTCATTAAGGGTTAGGTATTCCGTGTGGTAACTGTATAGATTTCAGCTATGAGAGCAAGTCCAAAGCATGCTTTACAGGGTCCTGTGACTCCCACTAATGTGTTTTTCTTTTTCACTTGAGGGAGAGGCCAACAGGCAAGGTACAGGCTTCTCACCTTTAACCCATCTGAAGAATATATGAGGAGGAATAGATATTCTATTTTATTTCTGTTTTATTTCAGCAAGAAGGATAGATAGATTTGGATCATATCTGATACTTGTAGTCTCGGCTAAATAATAAACGAAAGCTTTCTGTATAACTAACATGAAATTTGATCAGTTGCTTCTATGTGGAGGGTTTAAGAAGACAAGGAAGGTGAGTTTGTTAAGTCATTAACATGTAACTCTGTTAATACTTACTGAGGGAATTAAGGTTGAAGATTAAAGTTACTCTGAGCACATGAAAAATCATAAGTAGTGGTACTAAAATAACCGGAGACTGGGAGAATCTTTCAAGTAAAAGCTGTATATATTGTGAGCAAAAAGCACAGTATATTTGTGTTTAGAATAAATGATCCTCATTAGTATTGATCTCTAATTCTTCATTTCCACCCTGTTCAGCAGTTCGATGTGCCTGTTAGTGCACTGTCTCAGAACTGAATGAGCCTTGGGCAAAAGTGATGTTTTTCACATGTTCCCTGATTGATATCTAGCTTTAAGGGGTCTAAGACTGCATACAAACAGATATTGGTAAAATTCCGAGTAATTTCAGTGGGATACAAATGAAAACTTCTAATAGAGGCATTTTAACCCAGATCCTACCAGGTCCTGCCTGCCTTTCCTGATATCATTCCTGCTGCAGATGGGGAAGTTCAGGTTTATCTCTGCTGGAACAGTGGGCAGAACATACCGGATAGATTTGGTGTCCAGACAGGGAACTGCCAAGAGGTTTCAATTTACCACATCAGCTGACCCATATATCTCATGGAGGAGGAGTAGATGGGAGTCACAGCGTGGTCAGAACTTCATTTTAGAAAACTTTACATTACTATCTGAATTATTCTCCAAATGTGAATCTATCTTTCTACATAGCCCACATCTGCACAGTGAACTATGCGTCATGCCGAAAAGCAAGGAGAGGAATAGAAACCTAACAATTGTGGCTATAGTACAGCAAATATTCAAAACACAACATTAAAACCATCATTGAAATCAGGCACTTAGGAAGAAAATGCTAGATTTCTGATTTCCTGTGTAGCTTTAATTCAGTCTGCATGTGCCTGTCTATTATGATGTGCCGTCCAATTACATAACTCTACTGTATATTTTCCACTCGACTACTACCTTTGTCAGTATTCAATTTTCCTTTTTCTTTGGTATTATTACTGCTGTGTGTGGCCCCATGTATTATTTACTCACCAATTGTCAAATCCTGTCTGAGGACAGAATTATTCATTGCTTTGGCACACGTTATGATACTAAGTGCTTCACAGATATTAATTAGTTCATTTTCACAACAATCCTTTAAGATGAGTGAATATTATTATTGTTTTCTTTCAGAAGCAGGAATGAGGCACAGAAAGTTAAAGGTCAAAGTACCTATTGATTTTTGGTACCTAATATAAGACAGACAGGATTTTGCAATATTTAACATCAAGTAGCATCCCAGCTGGACTGCTTTTAATATCTGCAAGTACAGCTTTCAGTGCCTAACTGCTGGAGACCAGGTCTTGACATGCCAGCTCAGGCCTACTGTAGTTGAACAAAGCACAGGCTAATGGAGCCAGGTATTTCTGCTAACTTTTCTCCCCACATCTGGAGGTAATAACTGCAGGGGGTTTTATGTGGTAGGCACAGGGATCAGCCCAGTCATTCTGTAAATGCAGGCAATTAACTCCATATTATTTTGTACAAAGGGCATAGCTGACATGTAGCAGATTCCTATGGCAGCCAATTTAGAAGCAGAAAGATACCCCTTAATTAATTTACCCACAACTATGAGATGTGGACATTAAGGGTAACAAGCTCTTGAAGACAAGTGACTGTAGCAGCTGCATTTTGGAAACGCCTAATGCCTTTTGCATGTTCAAATGGAGCTGAATTTTGCACGTGGTCATGCACCTGATATGTAATTGGTATGTAGCATTTTGTAACCACATTACCTAGCTGTTTAAATGCTTACTTCAGACGTGGATATGAATGAAAATAAGACTAAAATATGTGAAAATAATGCTGGACATTTTAGATCAGGAAATTAGAATTATTATTGGAGCATGCAGAGTGATTTCAAAGAAACTGAACATCTACTGAGAAGAAATATTAACTTTGAGTTTTTACATAATCAGTGTCAAACTGCAACAGTAGAATAACTAAAAAAACACTTTTCCATCTTGCAAAATAGTCTGGTGTCTTTTTATAGTACCGTCAGGATGCATTGTTGACTCTGTAATGTCAAGTCTTTACTTGACTCAAAACAAGTAAAATAAGAACAGGAAACTTAATTTGATCTTTCAAAATAGTAGAGTCCTTTTGTGCTATTTAAGTACCTAACCTTAGAGGATGCTGCTTTTCTACGGTGCGAGACAAGACCCAGTGTGATGGTTTAGCCCCTGGTGGGGTCTGAGACCACGCGGCCACTGCCCCTTCCCCACAAAGGGAGTGAAATACAAAGCCCCGAGACTGAGATAAGGAAAGGTTTAATACAACAGAGCAACAGCAACACAACAAACAATAACAATAAGAATAACAGTGATAACAATGAACAGAGCAAAATATATACCAATACAGCAAAGAGAGAACCGGCTGCGCCAACCCACGCGATCACCGATTCTTCCCGCGCTCACGCCAGGATGGTATCCGCATGGTATCTGAATAACCCGGCTAGAGCTTCCCCCCCACTGCTGGGGAAACTTAACCCTATCCTGGCTAAACCAGGACATAATCCATCCCTTTATTCTATACCATGTGCGTCACATCCAGCTGCCATTTAGCAATTAGCATTGACAAAGAAAAATTGACAAAAGCACGGTATAACTCACGGTGTGTTTTCACCCACAATCAAGTCCCCTTGTGGTACGCATCGGACCTCTCCATCCTTCTGCATCACCCACCAGGTGCACCCAGGTCCTTGAGCAAAAACAATCCCGTGGATGGGTTTGCCCTTCCCCGGCGCAGGACTAACCCAGACCATTTTTCCCAGCAGATCCCTCATGCGCACCACAGGGACTTTATCCCCGTCTACAACACGTGGAAGTTTTGACTGAGCTGGGCCAGCTCGATTGGCAGATCCTCTTGTGTTCACTAACCAAGTGGCCTTTGTCAGATGTGTGTCCCAGTGTTTGAAAGTTCCACCCCCCATTGCTCTCAATGTAGTTTTCAACAGTCCATTGTAGTGCTCGATCTTCCCAGAGGCTGGTGCGTGGTAGGGGATGTGGTAGACCCACTCGATGCCGTGTTCTTCTGCCCAGACATCTATGAGGTTATTTTGGAAGTGAGTCCCATTGTCCGACTCAATCCTCTCTGGGGTGCCGTGTTGCCACAGGACTCGCTCTTCAAGGCCCAGGATGGTATTCTGGGCGGTGGCATGGGACACTGGATAAGTTTCGAGCCACCCAGTGGTTGCTTCCACCATTGTGAGCACGTGGCACTTGCCTCGGCAGGTCTGTGGCAGTGTGATGTAGTCGATCTGCCAGGCCTCTTCATATTTATATTTCATCCATCGATCTTTATTCTGCTGGGGCTTCACCCATTTGGCTTGTTTGATCACAGCACACGTCTCACATCCGTGGATGATCTCTGCGATGGTGTCAATGGTGAGGTCCACCCCTCGATCTCGAGCCCACCTGTATGTTGCATCTCTGCCTTGGTGGCCCGAGGTCTCATGGGCCCACCGGGCTATGAACAGTTCACCTTTACGCTGCCAGTCCAAGTCCACCTGAGCCACTTCGATCTTAGCAGCTTGGTCCACCTGCTGGTTATGTTGATGTTCATCAGTGGCTCGACTCTTGGGTATATGGGCATCCACATGGCGCACCTTCACAACGAGGTTCTCCACCCGGGCTGCAATGTCCTGCCATACTTCAGCGGCCCAGATGGGTCTGCCCTTGCATTGCCAGTTGTTCTGTTTCCATTGCTGCAATCACATCCTGGTTGGCACTTGCCATCACCCACGAGTCAGTGTAGAGATAGAGCCTCGGCCACTTTTCTCGCTCAGCAATCTCCAAAGCCAATTGGATGGCTTTCACCTCTGCGAACTGGCTCAATTCACCTTGTCCCTCAACAGCTTCAGTGGTTTCCCGTGTGGGATGCCACACCACAGCCTTCCATCGTCGATGCTTTCCCACAATGTGACAAGACCCATCAGTGAACAGGGCATATCGTTTCTCTTCCTCTGGCAGCTCGTTACATGGTGGGGCCTCCTCAGCACGTTTCACCTGTTGTTCTGGTGACATCCCAGCATCTTTGCTCTCTGGCCAGTTTATGATCATTTCTACTAATCCTGGGGGATCGAGGTTCCCTATTCGAGCCCGTTGTGTTATCAACGCAACCCATTTACTCCATGTGGCATCTGTTGCATGATGTGTGGAGGGAGCCTTTCCTTTGAACATCCATCCCAGCACCGGCAGTCAGGGTGCCAGGAGGAGCTGTGTCTCAGTGCCGACCACTTCTGAGGCAGCTCGAATTCCTTCATACGCTGCCAGTATCTCCTTCTCAGTCAGGGTATAGTTAGCTTCAGAGCCTTTGTATCCCCGGCTCCAAAAACCTAGAGGTCGGCCTCGGGATTCCCCAGGTGCTCTCTGCCAAAGGCTCCAGGAAGGGCCATTCTCCCTGGCTGCGGTGTAGAGCACGTTCTTAATCTCCTGCCCTGTCCGGACTGGCCCGAGGGCCACTGCCTGGGTAATCTCCTGCTTAATTTGTTCAAAGGCTTGGTGTTGCTCTGGGCCCCATTTAAAATCGTTCTTCTTGCGGGTTACGTGGTAGAGAGGGCTCACAATCAGGCTGTAGTTTGGGATGTGCATCCTCCAGAACCCCACAGCGCCCAGGAAAGATTGATTCTCCTTTTTGGTGGTTGGTGGGGCCATGGCTGTTATCTTGTTTATCACCTCCATTGGGATGTGGCGACGCCCATCTTGCCATTTTATTCCTAGGAACTGAATCTCCCTTCCAGGCCCCTTAACTTTCTGTTGCTTGATGGCAAAACCAGCCTTCAGGAGGATTTCAATTATCTTCTTTCCTTTCTCAAAGACTTCCTCAGCTGTGTCCCCCCATACAATGATATCATCAATGAACTGCAGGTGTTCTGGAGCCCCACCTTTCTCCAGTGCAGTATGGACCAGTCTATGGCAAATGGTGGAGCTGTGTTTCCACCCCTGGGGCAATCAATTCCAGGTGTACTGGATACCCCTCCAAGTGAATGCCAACTGTGGCCTGCACTCTGATGCTGTTGGGATGGAGAAAAACGTGTTAGCGATGTCAATCGTGGAGTACCACTTGGCTGCCTTCGACTCCAGCTCATACTGGAGCTCCAGCATGTGTGGCACTGCAGCACTCATCGCTGGCGTAACTTCATTCAGGCCACGGTAGTCTACAGTTAGTCTCCATTCGCCATTAGGTTTTCTCACTGGCCATATAGGGCTGTTGAAAGGTGAATGAGTCTTGCTGATCACCTTCTGGCTTTCTAGTCAACGGATCAGCTGATGGATGGGGACCAGGGAATCTCGGTTAGTGAGGTACTGCCGCCGGTGCACTGTCTTGGTGGCAACCGGCACTCGCTGCTCTTCAACCTTAAGCAACCCCACCACCGAGGGGTCCTCTGAGAGGCCAGGTAAGGTGGACAATTGCTCAACCTCCTCCAGGGCAGCTATACCAAAGGCCCACCGGTACCCTTTTGGGTCTTTAAAGTACCCCCTCCTGAGGTAGTCAATACCTAGGATGCACGGGGCATCTGGGCCAGTCACAATGGGGTGCTTATGCCAGTCCTTCCCAGTTAAGCTTACTTCAGCTTCTAATAGGGTCAGCTGTTGGGACGCCCCTGTCACTCCGGAGATGCAGATGGATTCGACCCCACTGTGGCTTGATGGCATCAGGGTGCACTGTGCGCCAGTGTCTACCAAGGCCTTATATTCTTGTGGTTCTGATGTGTCAGGCCATCGGATCCACACCTTCCAGTAAATCCGATTATCCCTCTCCTCCACCTGGCTGGAGGCAGGGCCCCTCTAATCCTGCTCACCATCACTCACTTGATCTAAGAGTGACTCCTGCAAGAATGACTTCCTGGTCCCCTCAAGAGGGTCAAGCATACTGTTGGCCATTCTATTCTGTCTGGGGGATTTCCGACTAGACACTGGAGCTGCATCTCTCTTGGAAGACTCCCCTTTCATGGTGGTCTTCCCTTTCAGTTGCTGTACTCATGCAGCTAGGGTGGAAGTGGGCTGTCCATGCCACCTTCTCATGTTTTCCCCATGGTCGTGGAGGAAAAACCACAGGATGCCCCGTGGTGTGTGTCTTCCACTGCCCTTCTCTTGGGTGGGGAAGCGCCTGCTTCTAATGGCTGAGACATCGGCCCGTGCAGGTGGAATGTAGGACATGTCCTCTTCCACTTTCTGGAGCCTCTGAGACAGTTCCTCTACAGCTGAAACCAAAGCATGTTGGGAGGGAGACTTCCCTCATATTGCCAGAGCTGGATAATCACTTCATCCACTGTCTGAGTCTGGGTGTCTCGCCACCAGGACGCTACTGCTAATGCTTTGGAATGTGCCTCTGGTCCACTTTGCAGGAACTTCCGCCACATCAGCTGTGTGCAAGGGGCCTGATCTGGATCCATTGGTGACTGCTCATCATTCAGATCACCACAGACCATGTCAAACACAGCCAATTCCCTGAGGTTTTGGATGCCTTTCTCCATGTCGGTCCACTTGCCTAACCGACATAGAGCATCAAGCATCATCCTTGTAGGGGTACCTCTCCCTCACACCAAGCAGGAGTCGCCTCCAAAGGCTGAGGGTTTGAGCCTGTTTCCCTATTGCCTTGTCAATACCAGCCTCCTTGGCTAAAGGTCCCAGCTGCTTGGCCTCCCTCCCTTCCAATTCAAAACCAGCAGCTCCACTGTCCCAGCACCGGAGCAACCAGGTGCAAATTTGCTTGCCTGGAAGGCGGCTGAAATCCTTCCGCACATCTCGCAATTCACTGAGGGATAGAGATCGGATGATTACCTCCGGCTCTTCCTCCTGCTCTTGTGACGGGCCTGGTTCATCATCACCCTGTACACTGCGAGGGGATTTTTTGGTATATTTGGTTTTCTGTATCGGGGCGACTGATATTGGTACTGCTTGTCCCTCTGGCTCAGCTGCTGTGCTGGTGGAGGCGACCGGTACTGGCGCTGCCTGTCCCCCTGGCCCAGCTGCTGTACCAGCAGGTTCACTTTCAGACCCTGCAGCCCTTTTTCCCCCTTGAGGGCAGTGATCAGTGTTAAGGGCGATGCGGTAAGCATGGGCAAGCCCCCAACACATCGCAGCGAGTTGCATCTCCCGGGGTTTGTCAGATTGGCAGCACACCTTTTCCAAACACTCCACCAGTTTATCAGGACTCTGCACTTGTTCGGGAGTGAAATCCCAGAACTTTGGGGGTGACCACTCACTCAGGTACTTGCCCATCTTCTCCCACATACCTAGCCATTTATAACTATCTGCCCTTGGGGCAGGTTTCCGGGTGGTGCTATTGTTGGAGAAGTACCACATGGCCCAAAACAAGATCTGGCAGACATTCAGAAAGCATTGTGCCGCGAACACAGTGGCCAGGAGGCTCCAGGGATAGCTGAAACTCTCAAAAACCGAGAGAATCTCTTCCCCTGGCTCACCCACAGAGGGGGTGAGACCCCAAACAAAAGACCAGGCAGCAAACAGGTACCGGTTCACCCCCACAAGCAGCGATACGAGCCCATTATAAGCAGACAGTAACCAGTAGAGCAGAACAAGACCCTTGATACATTTTCCACCGAGAACAAACACCAGCACTGGGAACACACAGGGGATATAAGGATTAATCCAGCCCCACCACGCAAGCAAGTCGGCCAGCATTGCAAACGTTTCTTATCAAACAATACGAATAAAAACAGGGAAAAAAATTACACCTAACAGATGGCTCTAACACACCTTCTCCTTTTGTCCTTATCTCAGCCTTCTCCAGCCCCACGTTGGGTGCCAAAGTTGTGGTGGTTTAGTCCCTGCCAGGGTCTGAGACCACGTGGCCACTGCCCCTCCCCCACAAAGGGAGTGAAATACAAAGCCCCGAGACTGAGATAAGGAAAGGTTTAATACAACAGAGCAACTGCAACGCAACAAACAATAACAATAACAGTGATAACAATGAACAGAGCAAAATATATACCAATACAGCAAAGAGAGAATCGGCTGCGCCAACCCAAGCGATCACCGATTCTTCCCGCGCTCGCGCCAGAATGTGACATCCGCATGGTATCTGAATAACCCGGCTAGAGCTTCCCCCCCACTGCTGGGGAAACTTAACCCTATCCTGGCTAAACCAGGACACCCAGGATTACAGAATTACCAGTTGCTTGTAAATTGGTCCCAAATCTCTATTGCTATGCAGCTCATGCACATTAGCCCTCCCAGAATTATGTTTTATAGAAGGGTGCATTACTATTGTTTGCTCACTGATGACTAACTGCTCTCCATAGCTCCCCATACCCAGGAAGAAAGAAGCATGATTTGGCAACTGAAGCCGTAATTCTTGTTCCTGAGCAGAAAAGGGACCTCTCTCCAAATTACACAGATTCATGTGGGAGAACTGAATCAAACAACATACAAACTATATGAAAGTAGGAAGGAATTAGAAAGCATCCCCTCCTCAGCTGGGTCATGTGCTTAACCCTAAAATGTTGTACATAAAAAAAACCTCTGCCAAAAAAAAGTCTAACATTGCACCAGTGGAAAAAAATGTCATAGGCTGTAAACCACTGGTATGTGATTTAATAGTCCATCATTGTTCTTAATCCTGTTATTGTTTTCTTTGCTATTTGTTTCCACAGCAAAATTCCAGCAGTGATAGAAAATGAATAGCAGTCCATCTGAAACTGTCTGGTAGTTCTTGCTCTCCTAGATTGTTGCTAGAATAAGGTTTAATCCTGCAACCTTTACTTCTCTGATATCTTCACTGAATGCTATGGGAATAGCAATGCGAGTAGGAAGTTGGCAAATTGGACAATCAATCATTCATTATTCAACATCCAGCTGCCTTTAGCTACTATCAATCAGTATATTTTGCTGAATGAGATCTTGCTTGTACACTAGTAATCAAATTTCCTCCGTTTTAGAACATTTCTCTGTATCCATTTTGTCTTTCACTCTCATTCTCTGCTTCTAACTTCTCTATCCATGCCTCATTCATTCTCCATATAACAGCATCTATTTTGAATTGGTACAAAATGCCAACAGCACTAATTCCTTTGACTGCATGTCAAATCCCCCTCTGTGGTTTGTGGTTCTGCTTATGATCTTCCTATAATTCCTCATACCTAGCACAAAGAAGCCCCACCTCACTTTATAAATAACAGAGTCCATACTCTTTGACCATCTGTAAGTAGCTTTGGCCAGCCCCAAAGAGCACTACAATCTATATCTAACACACTTAAGATGCGCTGTAAAGATCTGAATTATTTTTCAAAACTTCTCTCCAAGAATAGGTAATCACTTTAAAGTCCAGTATTACAAATATGACTACAGAACTATCCTATTACCCTGCACAGACCTAATTTACCTCTTTGGGACAGCAAAAATTAATATAAAAAAAAGAACTTCTATGGTGAAAATAGAGCAGTTTCTATAACATGGGAGCTAAATCTGCCTTTATAAACATTATTGCTCTCTCATGATCTCACTACAAATATTTTATTTCTTGCACAACATGCTATCTAAACATAAACCTTAGCACAATAAAGTTTAACTAAGGATCTTCTGACCTTCAGGAGAACAATATACAAACAATAGATTTCACACAGCAATTCTGCTCTATATTATTGTAAAAATAGCTGTATTGATAAATATTTGTTGGGAGAAAAGTGGTGTAGTAATGGAAAGAAAGTGCTACCTTACCTACTAACCAGGTATCTCATCATATACATGATACGATGACTTTTTTAAGAACAAAAGCAAGTCTCCCATTAGTTTTTTCCAAACTATGTGACACAGAGTCTTTGCATGTAGGGAAGCATACAAAGCAGGCCAGAAGACAAGTTTTCAGATTTTTCAAATACTAACAGGTATGGACAGAAGCTCAAATAAGAAAGAGGAGAAAAAAGTTTTAAATTTCAGGCCTAACACTTCATTAAAGCATTCACTACTTATGACTGTGGAATATCATAACTGTCCAAGTCTTGTAAATCAAGATTCATGGTCAACTGAATCTGCAATCTTAAAGAAAATTCTGACCAATGCTGTCTTCTGAGCTGAGCCTGTACCATGAAAGAACATGTAATTTCCAAACCAGTAAGGATGATAATGTTAAAACTAAGGATGTAAATTCTGCAATGATATACACTATGTGCAACTCTAATGAAGATAAAAGAATTATGTGGTTTACATATCAGAATTTTCTACTCAGATTTAACTGAAAACTCTGTCTACAAAAAGGGATTTCTAACATCAGATTTTACAACCTCTGCAGCCTTCCTGGCATTGCCAAAATTAGGAAATTAAGACAATATAAGAATATTTTTCTAACTCCAGCACTGAAGGAAATAGCAATTCTGACATAGGAACAAGATTTTGGTTGGCTTTTATCATGTGGACAGGCAAGAGGATGCAGTATTTTTGCCAATGAATTATTGACTTTCCTTCTAAGACTGCAAAGCTGGGGGAGAAGATGGCTTTGGGATACAAATAGGTGGCCCATAGAATGGAGACATGGCTACCAACAAATTTCACATTATCCACTCAGTCAGCATATGAAAACAGTAGTGTTGAGTCACCATCAATCCCCTAACGCTCTAAATTTGAGATTCTGGGGCAAGCCTTCCACTCTCATTACTGACACACCCAGTCTCCAGCTGCTCTTAGTCAGTTAAAGATGCTCATCATAGAAGTTAACTCCCAAGGTACAGTGACATCAAACAGCACATTTATGTCACTCCAGAAAGGAATTGTTCACTCACCATAGCAAACTCTTCCTGTAAATCCTTCACAAATCACAGTAGTTGCTCTTTAAGGACTTTCTGGATGAGGTACTTCTACCCTGGAATTGGTAGCTGGCCACCTTCTAGACCAATGTGTTGACTCAGCCTCAATGAGCTTTGGGCTGAGTGATCAGGGATTCTTTACTTGGTGTTATGGAACTTACCCACCTTGGTGATGCATGGTGGTGGGTGGCTTTTATGTTATTTGAAGAAATTTCATGGATTCCTGATGTTAAAAAAGAATCTCACTGATTCCAGTTGTGCCTCCAAGACACAGTCACAAAGGATGCAGGATGCAGCAGGGCAGGATGCCTTACTTAAATCAGTGGCTTCATTCAGCATCCAGTGCTGAAGTCACAGACTAGATAAAGCCACAAGCCACCTTCATATCAATGGCCATTCAGCTGATATCTCATTGCTAGCAAACACTCAGAAAGTATTGCCTGCAGCTCTAAAATTTCCTAAGTACATGGAAATACATATTCTAATGTAGTTTTGACTCTAGCTCTCATGTTGTAATACAATATTTTCATGGTAGCTAAGCAACAAAATGAGTTCAGTTATAACTTTAGTCCCTTCCAACATGTCAACACAGTAAAAATTTTAAATCTCAAAATTCATTTAGTAAGTTCAGTTATTTTCTGGCAAGTAATTATTTTGACAATCATACCCAGAGCATCAGTACACCATAGGTCTTCAATTCATTCTAGCTATTTAACTTCAGTCTTAACTTTGTTCTTAGAAAAAAATAAACAAAATGAGATCATGTGGGTTTTGTGCTAATTACAGGTTAGCATGTTTTATGTGTGATTTAGGTCCTAGATTTTCCAGCCCTTACCCCTAGGAGCCTTAGGGAGTACCTAATTCTAAACAGCAGAAATATTTCTACTCCCAGAACTTCATAGGTGAGATTTTCAGTACTTCTATTATTTTTTACTGAAGCGGTCAACCTCAAAACATGCAAACCTGAAGATCTGATTCATGGAATACGAGTTTCACATGCTAAATAAGCAAGTGAGGACTTGCTATGAAGTTTAAACAGATCCAAAATAAATACACCAGTCTTACTGTACTCAACTGCCTTGAATTATTCCTATCAAGTCTCAAGTCAAGAGGCAGAGAAGGAGGAAACCTGAAAACTGGCATTCTTCTTGGAACACTAGTTAATATTTAACTGATGAAAAATAAGACTGTTTCTACAGCAAGAGTGCATTAGATCCTGCCTTTCAGTGGCAAAACAGAGCTTCCAAGCCCTTAGGCACTTACTCTCTTTTAACTGTTCCTTTCCTCTCTACTGTTCTGTGTGCAAGAGTGAACAGATGATTACCACTCTAAATAAAATACTACCGTTTGCTTTCTGTAGGAGTTCCTCAAGAATTTGTGAGGCATAGATGCATATGCCTATAACAGACATAAAAATGTTTAGAAAACAAGCCATGTGAATAACAAAGCAAATACTTTTAAAGAGTTCCATGACATCACTTTAAAGTAACTTTTATAGTAACTTGAAATTTTAAAATTATTATTATACAAGTTGCATTTTTATTCTTTCACTGTTCTGTAAAAATGTGGCTCCACAGCAGTTGCTGTGGTCCTGTCACCTCTCATCCTCATCCTTCATCTGTCCTTCTATCATCTCAACATGTCAAAAAAAAGTCTTGTTATAGTGGATGTAACATGTCAAAATGATAGTCCTTTCCATGCTTACTTGTATTTCTTACACAGCTTACTAACAAATGAGCAAACACTTGATTCTTAGTGCAAAAACTGAGATTAGTTTTCCGCTTCTTAAGAGGCCCCTAAAATTAGGAGATTGAGTTCACAGTTGCAAGTGAGCATCAATGCCCTGGAGAGATTTTCCAAGAGGTTGGGCAGATCCAGCCTTTTCCAGGTTTTGAAGGACATGACCCATGGACTGAAGCCTTCCTTCAGCTAAGCTGGCTGTGTAACAACACAGCCCTTACAACTTGCAAGAAGTTTTATAACACAGCATGAAGTCTTGTTGCAGAAAGAGTTATGTTGTGATTCACTGACCAATATAAATACTTTGTGATTGGAATGAGACATTAATAAAAAATAATCCCTCAATATTTCTTCAAAACAGAACACCTCGTATTTGCTGATAAGACACTTGCAGTGGTTGTGATTACATTTTTGATTCCTTCAGAACTTACATATATCCAGATCTAACAATTCAGCTAAAAGGACAACTCATAGATCTAAAGAGTAATGGACTCAAGTGACACAAGTAGGAGACAATAATTTTCTGACTCTACAAAAATATTTTAAATATCATGTGGAAAATAGCTCTTTACCATCCGGTTTCCACAAGTGTCACTCCACATTCCATTCTCACATACATTTTTTTTTTTACTATCTAGCTCTACAGTACTACAACAAAGCTTACACTCCCATAATGGGTATAACAACAGAGTCGGCACCAGTAAAACCCACCAAGTCCTACTCTTTCTTATGTTTCTTATGTATTGCCAAGTCTAAAGTAACAACATCTCTTCTGAATGACATGTGAAGTAGATCATGAGTGGCATCCTTGGGTGTTTTGGTAAAAGTAATTGCAGTGCTCTGACTAAATTCATTTGGATAATTACATGGCTCTCATTTGAAATTAGCCTGTTAGCTTTTGCTAGAAGAGTTTTTGTTCACTTCATTCTGCCAGCCTTTTCCCTTTTCTTCCCTTTCAGCAGTTACTGAATGGTAGCTGAAATACATACTTCTCTTTGGGGAATCAAGCATGCAGGGAATTGCAACAAGGAAATCTGTTATTTTAAAGTTGTGTCAAGCAGGGTGTGCCTGTATTTCTTAAATATATACATCCAAAATGTGTTATTATCATGAGTTTGTGTACCTTACATTTTTGCAGTTTACAATACAGCTTTACAGGAATGCCTGCTTTCTGTAGTTTCCGTAAGTTCAACATGAATCAAAAATTTATTTCTCCCCCTCCTCCAAAATACTGAGAAAGAAGCTTATATTATCTTGAAAATAGCCTGTTGTAAGTTAAAATCTTGCGGTTTTCTTCCTTTTATTTGTCTTTCCACAAGTATTTCACAGACTGATAGTGATACCTGGTATTAGCATGCAGCAGGCTACTTGTGATTTCTTTTCGCAGCTATTTTCTCGTCCAACCACAAGATGTCGGTGTGACCCATTTATACTGGCACCGTGTTTCTTTCAGTGAACTTGCAAGTTGCCAACGGATCCCATTCTTTTCCTTTAAAAATCCGCAAGAGATATTGAGAACACAAGTATCTGCGCACAGTGAAAGAGCGCATGGACTGAGTGCAAGGCCAGGATAACTAATTGCCTCACTTCAGCTTTGCAAAGAACAGCTCTGCAATACTTCCCACGCCAGCCGGTGGTTCCCCCACCCCCCCTGCTGTGCTGCGCCTCGGTGAGGCCTTCGAATGTACAGAAAAAACAGGAAAGAAAATCCGAGGCACTGAGCTGGCAATTAAGGACATCGATCCTGCTCCTGCCGGATCTGCTCTGAAGGTTTAAAATTACCTCAGTCATCAATTGTTATTAAAATGCATTGCTTGACTGAAATGTGCTGTATATATTTGAAGAGTATAGCAGCATAGGCATCAAAAGTTCCTCAGTTATTACAGCACTAGGTCCGTATTTAAATTTGAAAGCCTGAAAATATATTCTGTATTGCTGGGATGTTCGCATTTCAAGAGTGTTTTCTTTTTTCAGTCTATATATGCTCAGTGTTAGTAACAAAGAGGTAAGAAAGATGGTACTAATTCCTGAGCCGTTAGGTGGCAAACAGAGAGAAGAGGGGACTGGGACCAAGGAGAGAGCAGGTTGGGAGAGCAGAAAGAGTCTAATGGATTCATTACCAAAATCTTTCTGATTCCGTGTTCTACAGAGTAGAAAGGGATCCTGTGAATTTAAAGGGTATTCAAAGCATCTTTCTTGCTAATTAGACCAGTCAGAGAGTTACAAGTACACTAAACACAGACATTTGAAAGACTAATGCAACTGTTTCTGGGAATAAATATAGCTGTCCCACAGTGAGCTGCACTGAGGTGGTGATTTCTGTTTTCATTTACAGTGTAAGTATAGGCAGGTTTATCTTTTCCCAGAGAAGATGGGAATAATTAAAATAAAATAAAAAATAAAAAGAATGCAGTATTCCTGCACAGTACATTTATTAATGAAGTGTAAAATTGAAGTAAAATAAGTCAGGCTATCATCACAGAATTCAGTAGAGACAGTAATAACTTTAAGCATCTCTAAAAGCATAATTTCATAACCAACCAGGCACTCTGCTTCACGTCAGGGTTAAAGTTTCCTCATCAAGTGAATCATTGGCTAGCAAAACAAAAAAAAGCTGCTGAACAGATAACGGGCAACACTCCAGGTTATTTTTACTAGTATTTTAGCAAGCCATACAATCAGAATTGCATTTTTAAATGATTTCTGGAGGACAGTTTGACAGAAGAAAGGCTAATAGTTAAATGAAGTAGCATAACTCTCCTCGCAATGCTCAATTAAATGGTTGGCCATTAATGTAAGTTATCTTGAACCTTTGATCTATCTTTCAAAATTTCCTTACCTTGCAATTCAGCCTTCATGAGTTTAAAATAAAATAGCAACCCTAGAACTTTAATTATAGATATGTCTGGTAATCTTGTTCTGCTATCGACTCAGTGCAGAAGTTCATTTCTGATAGCTATTGAAATTCAACTGCCTCTTTCTTTGTGAGTCCATTAGCAACCAAATATCCTATATAAACTGACTTGCCATTTTTATGGTAATGGAAGATGTAAGGACAAGAAAGTGACAGAGTTCTGAACAATAGTAGCCAAACAAGAAGGAATAAAAGTATCTCATTTGATTATTTCTAGCATTAGTGCAACTGAGGGAAATAAACAGTTTCCACCATCAGTTGCGATAATGCATTCTGCTTTACATTACCAAGCCCAGCCAGAGGGATTTTCTAGCAAATATACTGAAATTTGGAAATGCTTTTCCCTTTTCACTTCACCTTCCTCTTAGATCTTGTTAACCAAACTATTAACACTTGTAGGTACTATTTGCCCTGAGATCACAGAGTAGCAAGAAGATTACACCACAGAGAGCCTTTGAGGTCATCAGTCTTGTTCCCCAGACACATGTGGTAGATGAGATCATAGATTCAAGCTGTTAAGCCCCAGAAGATGAAGGTTACTGGGACAATGTGGTATCATTAGGGATTTGGAGTTGTCTTTACTATTCTGCTGAGGAAAAGTAACTCTGCCCTCTCCTGGAAGCTGTGAAACATGAGCTTTCACTATAATTCTCCCTGCACTCTTGAGTCTGACTCCCTGACACATGGGAGAAGGCTCTGCTGTGTTGTAGGTCACTGAGATTGCAGGCTCAGCCCTTCAGGCACCCCCTCTTTGGGCAGAGATTGTTATGGTTCCCTCCTCCCACCAGTAACATGGTTAACCATGCCCATATTTCACCTGCGCACAACTTCTGCAACAATATACAGTGCACTTCATAATTTTATAGTTTACCTAACCTGAAATCTGCTCTGTTCCTACTGTTAAGCTAATTTAAATCCCTTCCTCAAGTAACTTTGTATTTCAGTTAGAAGAAATACACTTGGTATTTATTGCCATGTATCCCTTGGAAAAACAGAATCTTTAAACTTCCACTTAAATCAAAGAATCTTTCACATTATTTGTCTCTCATAATTACAAACAGCACAATATTGCAATAATCAGATGTGCACTAACATTTTGCTTTTAGTGCTCATGCATGAAAGCTGTGCATGTGTTGAAGCCACTCAAGACCCCAGCCCTATAAATAGTGCTCTATTGTTAGTGGATAAAAGATGAAACAAGTCTCCTGCCTCTGGAGCACAGCACACCCTATTAAACGTTAAGCTCTGCCTGTGCTAAAAGTGAAAGACGACATCAACTGATAAACTAGTCTGCGGGTAAGGCATATGACTGGGAAGAGTTTGCTCTGACTCTGCAGCTTCCCCAAAGCGACAGGAGCAGCAACTTCTCTTTCTGCCTCAGCAATGGCAGAAGCTGTTATAAGACACTGGGTGGAAACTCCTGTACGCTACCAAGAGCAGTTTGCTGTCCAAGAGCTGGAAGCACACAAATTGGACCACTCTTTATATGCTTTGCCAGGCCCTTCCACAGCTACATTGAGCAACAGAAGGTGTATCACTCAAAGTATATCTGGCGCTAGGAAGAGTGGCCAGGAAGAGGAAAACACACACTTTCAGGTCTTGCTGGATGTTGTGCAGTTCCGCCCCGAAGATATCATTATTCAGACTTTTGAAGGCTGGCTCCTGATTAAAGCTCAGCATGGACCCAGAATGGACGAACACGGTTTCATATCCAGAAGCTTTACCAGACAATACAAATTACCCAATGGAGTGGAGAACAAAGACTTGTCTGCGCTTTTCTGCCATGATGGCATTTTGGTTGTTGAAATGAAGAACTCAGTGGGAAAGAATTAGAACCTTGACCATAGTTTATTGGTGAGATAAGATCATTCTTAATATAACAAAATAATATTATTCAAGTAACACTGCAGAGTGTAATAAGCATGTAGCTGCATTTATATTATAGTAAAGGAAAATCTTTGTATATATTTTTCATTATGCTGAGTTTATTGTTCGATGTGAAATGTTAGACTGCTTGCCTCTAGCTCCATACATGTTGGAAAGCTGGGCTTTTTGAACAGAATAAAATTTAGGCTAGTCACAGCAAGAGAAAAAAATAATCTATTTGATAACATATTGAAAATAAAGCATATTTATGAGTTCAGTAGGAGGAGTTGCATTTCTAGGGAATAAGCATTTGTCATACATAGTCATAATCATTAACAAAGCAATAGACAGATTGTGAGTCATATGGAAATTTAATTTACATACTGAAAAATCTGTTTTTTGTAATTTTTGAGACCAAATTCTTCTTCCTTAGGCTCTGGAGAAGCACATGAACTGAAGGATACTATCAAGAAAAATAAAACCACTATTTCCACAGTTCAAGCTCATATACAAAAAAACCCTTGAGAGATTGCTTTTTAGAAGTGTGTTGCATGCTTGAAACTATAAGAAAAAAGAATAATCACTGACTACATTTGCTTGAACATACAGTAAGTAGAAATGATACTTTCTGTCAAAGACAAATTAATTTGAAAGAAAACATTCAAAGACATTTAGAAAATAGATTTTGTTTAACATATTCTGCTATCAATTAGCAACTGAAGAAAAAATGTATTGCTTACAAATACACAAAAGGATCAAATTCTCCTTTGTGAAGTCCTGGTAATAAAAAGGCATTACTCTAGCACAGATGCCTTTATTCTTATGCATTTTAGGTAGTCTTGTTTTTCAATCAGATGAATATTTAATTCTTCATGTTGCTTGACAGTTTAGGCTGAGATCCCACAACTGCGTCTTCAGGAGCAAATTTTTCTGCCTATATGCAGTCCCACACTCCTCATATGAACATGGGCTCTACATGAGTCTAATTATAAGTGCAGGGGTTCCTTACTACACACACAGGTTTAATTTCTGTCCCAGTGTCTCTCATTTCATGAGAGTGGTAGAGATGAAAAAAAATCCACCCACTATATCTAGCATATAGTCTTCTGAATGTTAAAAAAAAAATGCTGTGAGTTTGTAAATACTCAAACATTTGAGGAGATCTGCAGCTGCAAGTCGAACTGCCTCCTTTTATGTCTACTGGAGATGAGTATGACTGCTGTGCTATGAATAGTAAAGGAATGTGGAATGGAAAGTACCGAGTTAAATACAGACTCTTTATGATAGCCATCTGCTGTTTGGACAAGCTAAAAACATATTCAAATGAAACTGAATACAAATACAATTTTAAGAATATGAGAAAAAATCTGATTAACAAAACCCAGGCTCTCACTAGCTCAAACCAGAGAGTTCCTTTAGTTTAAAATGAAAGCCCTAAACCTTGCAAATCTGCACATTCATTAGAAACACTCATGTCATGGTCATTTAGACTTGAAGATATTCGAAGCAATTGATTTTAGAAAAGGGGGTAGTCCAATTCTTGCATTTTATTTATTATTTGTGCTAAAACTCACAATGAATTTGTACAATAAATGCAGAATAAGGTCTGGATTGTAAATTTCGATCCTGTGCAATTATTTTATTTTTTGAACAGAGCAGAAGACAAGATCCTAATGTTTTCTAACACAGCAAACCAAATATAAAACATATGTCCCTACATTTCCAGTCAACCCACACTTTCCCTTCATATTGCCTGTGTTTAAGCCGTGTATTCATTTAAGGTAATAAACGATCACAGTAGAAGATCAGATCTAGATTTTCAACACTTTTAGGTCAAGAAGCTTCTTCAGCCATGAATCTGATGGAAGATGAAACGTGGATTTTAAAAAATGAATTCTAGATACAGGTCTGGATTTAAACTTTACACACCAATTTTATAAAAGCTCACAAGTTTAGACCCATGGTTTCCACATCACCTTATGGCAAAACTGTTGGGTTAGAGTTTAGGATCACCAGTTAGTAATCATCTTTAGTGATTTCTGTTTACAGAGGATTCTGTAAATTCAATCACTTAAAATTATAGGTTATTATAAAAATTATTCTAGCTATGATTGCAATGATGGTATTCATAGCCCTAGACATGAAAAAGCAGTTCTAAAACAACATAACTGATTTAATAATTTGAAATTAGATCATGATTAAACTACTGGAAGCTTGG
Source organism: Strix uralensis (assembly GCF_047716275.1). Classification (NCBI taxonomy): domain Eukaryota; kingdom Metazoa; phylum Chordata; class Aves; order Strigiformes; family Strigidae; genus Strix; species Strix uralensis. The sequence continues at coordinate 82,476,069 of NC_134012.1, read as the reverse complement.
CAAGAAATTAGACCAGACAGCCAAAATCATATAATCTGTTCTATACATGTTAATACCATGGTTACACACAGCCCTGCTTATGTACACAGCCTGCCTCATAAAACTGGAGGAAGAACTTGGCATTTGGCTGTTCTGTCATAGGTCTCTTCACATCATTCCATACCCAGATCTGTACTTAATCGCAACATCATCAGTCAGAAACCATCGGAACATACTGCTCCAAACGTGGCAGGGACACAGGTGAATTTTCCCTTCTTTTGTACCCAGAGCTTTACAAAAGCCTATGTCCATGCTCCTTGGTGAATGGGAACTTGCCCTGGCTCAGCACTCGAGTGCTTGCATAACAGGGACCATGCTGGAGTATGGACCTCCCACTGGCTTCCTGCATTTTAGCACCAAGCACAATGCATAGCAAAGTGCTTCCCTCCTCTTTTTAGTGGCAGTGTATTGAAAGTTCTTGGATGAATGTTGTTCATATGTTATGTGTTTATCAGAACAGCATCAAAGTACTAGGCAGAGCATTTCTGAATTGTCTGGAAAGAGCTGTTTACACATATTGTATGTGATGTTTTATAATCTGATTAGAACTGAATGTGAATGTCACAGATAGAGCTGCTAATATTGCTCATGGACAGCAGAATGAGAAATTTATCAACAGCAAAGGTTTTCAGAACAGCTATAGTTTAAGACAGGTTTAAAATATGATGATGTGATTAAATTAAGAACCCTGATATTGGCTGCCTACAAGTCCTAGCCCAGAATAAGTGATAAATGCTGCTGCAAGCCTTGCAGAGCAAGTGTTATGGAGCCTTCTCAATTCCCATTGGTGAAGGATTACCTTCATAATTGATCAGACTGCTCCTCCAAATGGTTAAAGATATTTCATGAATGTATCTAAGCACGGTGAAAAATGCTTTCATAGAAGAAGAAAATGTCTCAGTATTAGCATTAGTCTACAAAAGCAAAGTAACAAACACATTCCCATGTGATCCCTGTGGGCAGGAAGCCCACAAATGCCTTGGACTGGTTGCCTTTTTATAGTTTCTGCTGCATCCAAGGCATCTGAGATCTCTCTACACAGTCTGATACTTGTGGTGCAGTGAACCGAGGCTGACACCCATCAGTCACCCAGTAACTGCTCAGCTACAGCCCTGGGCATTGGAAAAGAGGGAAGGAAATCCCTGGGGTATCATGGTGGCAACATTCCCTCCAAGAGCGGTAGGTCTTATGTTCCTTACTTAGTTCATAGCCAGGAATCAAAATGTGCTTTTTCATCTGAGTAATGCTACAAGATTTGGCTTTTAATGGGAGTAGGAATATTTCTGAAAATATTGAGTGCACCATCTCTTATTTGAAAGAGATGGTAACCTTTGTCTTGCCGACTACCAGAAACAACAGCTGGCCCCTGTCATCCAGAGGACAGGGTCTCAATGGCCCTACACTCTGAGCACAGGGGTTAAGTCTAAGGACTTAGACCTGTACGTTACATCAGAGATACCTGAGCTGGCCCCACTTGTGCTATCTCTGGAGCCAGAAGTACTGTCCCTGTGTGCCAACTCAGGTCCAGAAATCCCGGCCTGTCCTTTGCTGTGGTCAGACTAAAAAATCATCCCTTATTAAAAGTACTTTTACAAATGGAGAGACAGGAGAAACATGGCACTACAGCTACAGCTCAGGACTCCCTGTCCAGGTTAATGCTAGCATGGTGGTCTCAGCTCTCTGCACTGCGGTGGGCTGTAGCCTCACCAGAAATCCCATCAATCCTTAAAAAGTAACACTGTTTAGCCACATGGTAATACCGCTGATGCCAGCATTTTTGGTGGGAAGTATGTCTAGCAGCTGCTTGCCCAAGTAGAACTGATGCGAGTAGAGAATCATTTACAGTTCCTCTTATGATCCTCGGTGTGTTTACCATGCTTTGGGCTGACCCTGACCCCAGCAAGTAACCCTCTTCTGCTGACAAAGCATGCTGCTCCTGAGCCCTGTCAGCTAATACAGAAGCAGCAGCAGGCAGGTCTGTGCAAGGGCAGGAGACAGAAAACTGTAGGACCTAGGTGGGCCTCAGCGTGTAGCCAGCAAGGAAGCCCACCAGAGGTGTCTCAGGCAAGGATGGGGAGCAGGAAAAACACTCCAACTGGTTCAGAACATATACATATTTATATATTGTCATGGTTTAAACGCAGCCAGCATCTAAGGCCCACACAGCTGCCCGCTCACTGCACCCCAGTGGGATAGGGGAGAGAATCGGAAGAGTAAAAGTGAGAAAAATCATGGGTTGAGATAAAGAGAGTTTAATAGGTCAAGCAGAAGCAACACACACAAGCAAAGTAAAACAAGGATTTCTTTCACCACTTCCCATTGGCAGGCAGGTGCTCAGCCATCTCCAGGAAAGCAGGGCTCCATCATGCGTAATTGGGTAGACAATTACTTGGGAAGACAAGTCCCATAACTGTGAATGTTTCCCCTTCTTTCTTCTTCCCCTGCCTTTTTATTGCTGAGCATGATGTCATATGGTATGGAATATCCCTGTGGTCAGCTGGGGTCAGGTGTCCCAGCTGTGTCCCCTCACAACTCCTTGTGAACCCCCAGCCTGCTTACTGGCGGGTGGTGTGAGAAGCAGAAAAGGCCTTGGCTCTGTGTAAGCACTGCTCAGCAATAACTAAAACATCCCTGTATTATCAACACTGTTTTCAGCATGAGTCCCAAACATATTCCCATACTAGCTACTATGGAAAAAAATGAACTCTATCTCATTTGAAACCAGCACATATATATAAAGATTTTAAGGCATAATATTCATACCTCCTACAAGAAATATTTGAATTTTTGATAAAATGAGAATTTTTAAGGGCTGAGAAAGACATTTCAAAATTACTTAAAAAAATTTATGTTGTTAATAGAAAAGGAATACCATACATGGACTAAAACCTTGGAGTGCTAGAATGAAAGAGTAAGTCACCTGCTATCTTCAGCTACATTTCTTTTCAATTGCACATCCCTTCAATTTTCCCATCCATTAATTGTACATTCCCATGATGTAAGCAGATACCATGGCAGAATTTTGAAAAGATTCATTTGCTCTTACCAGAGTTGGATGACATGGGGGTTAAAGTGTGAGTGGCCTATCTGAACTAGCCACCCCAAAATTTCTACAGTCAAGTCCTCATCACCTCAAGCTGATTTACTGATTCACCTTAAACTAGTCAGCTTGTGCAGTCATCCCTCTTGTTGACTCTGCATGAAATTGGTTTGATCCAGCAAGGCCTCCTCACTCAGGTGCTGCTGTGCCAACTCCAGGGCTGCTGGCATTTCATTCTTTCCCAATACAGTACCGATGCAGCACAGAGCTCAGCTGGCTGCTCCTGTGGCTGATTCATATGTCCAAATCGGACCACATGAGTGGTTCCCTGCATGTGTGTGACTCCACATGAGAGGTAAGATGGGATCAGAAGATGTTTTGGGTTCCAGTGGCAGTAATGCCTTTATTATTAGTTCCACTCCTCATTTTCTGGGATATCTCACTCTCCTCTTAGTCTGGATGCCTGAGTTAGCTGTTCCACAGATACCGCAGCAGCACTGTGGTGTAGGCACTAAAAGCAGGCATAGCTTTTGTCTGTGAATGAGCTAATTTTGAGTTTGGATGTTTGGGTTTAAATAAGTCCAAGTCTTAACTAAAAGCGATAGCATTACATCATAGCTATAATGAAAAATTAATGAAGGGAAATGATTTTCAGAGTGTGGTTTGACAAATAAAAACATAATTCTTGTACTCTGTCTTACAAGGCAGAGAGAAGCAGTGGTGACAACTGTATGCATTTAAATAGTATTTCAAGTATATTTTCTGTAAATTTATCACAATTGTCCAAGTCCTGCTGCCATGATCAGTATGTACTGTACAAGATGAACCATAAATACAGTCTCTGCCTCAGTGTATATATGAAGCCTTAGGGCTTGATCCTGGAATGAAACTGTTAGGGACTCAATGCAGATTAGAAGATTCTGAGATAAATAGCTGCAGAAATATGAAATCTGAAACTCATTCTATTATAGTATCCATAACAATATTTATCTGAGATCTTCTAGAATCTTCAGCCTGAAATGGTTACAGTGTGGAGACAGTTAAGGTTTCTAGATTGATAGGCTTAAAGGTCAGGAGGATCAGTGATGGCCCCCAGTGTGATCCCCTGAACAGACCCCACATCATCTCCCTTGCTAATTTCCTCATGAAGCCCATAATATATTTGAAAAAGAACATATATTTAAGTAAGACATCAAATCTTTCTTTACAGACTTCAGTTGATGGAAAACTCATCACACCACTCCATAATTGTTCAAGTGTTAATAATCACCATGGCCAACAAAAAGCAGGTTTTCCCTAGCCCTCTAAGATTTGGTCAGTGATAGAAATTTTACCCTAAAACTAAAAGTAATAGTCTGGACAGCTCTTGGGACAGTCTTTTTACTATCCTGGTGTTGTGAGTTACAAAGATACAAAAGTTTAACATCTGCTGCTAAACACCCTCTTTAGTTACTGATAGAACACAAAGGAATTCATCAACATGAAAAACTGTGAATATAGTTTTTCTACATACAGAGCAGTAATATTTATTGAATAACCTTAGATATATTTAATATTTCTCCTGGATCATCATTGGCAGTTTTGTCATCTTCATGCCATACTCATCTAAGCTATTGTTTGGATTTTGTTTCTTGCTGAGTAAGTCCTGCCTGTTGTTCCACTGGCCATATAATTTTTAATAAGCTTTTTCTTGTAACTAATTGTTATTGCTTGTATCAACATCTTAATTTTTCCATTTCTACCTTCACTTACCCATTAATAACAATATATTTTACATTCAGAGAATTCTGCTTATATGAATACAGCTCTGTATTTATGGTTAGCTAATCAAAGATTCTTTTAAATGCATACAGAATGACCACAGGCAGGTTCTGACACTGTTTCTCTTAGGAAATCATCATATCTTAACATTTCACTAATGGTATGGGATACCTGATATGTCTCCAGCACTGAAATCCCTTCTAAAACAAGGGTTTAATAAGGAAACGACAGGCTGCATGATAAGGAATTCATATTATTGACCTTCTCTCCAATACACAGACCAAACCAAGCATATCAGGAACCTTCTTCACTGCCTCATTCTTTCCAAGCCTCTATGTTTACCAAAATACCAGCAAAACCCAGAAGCTAAAACATTTACTCTAGAATAACTTAATGCCATTTTCAGCCACTGAGCTTCTCAGAACTCCTCATCTGAGCTGACACAGGAAACAGCACAAGCTAATTTTTTTTCCTTGAAGATAAGACAGCAATCTCACTCAGAATTTAATGTCACTGCCTCCTGGTAGCAGAATGAATGGTCTCAGCTTAAATGCAAGCACTGAGAGAATGGAAGATATTTTTGTGCTGGGTTTGTGTGTGTGACAGGGTTTTGTGGTAGCGGGGGAGGGGGCTACAGTGGTGGCCCCTGTGAGAAGCTTCTCAAAGATCCCCCGGCTCCAAGTCAGACAAACCTCTGGCCAAGGCCAAGCCAATTAGTGACGGTGGCTGCACCTCTGCGATAACGCATTTAAGAAGGGGAACCTGGGAGTAGGAGTGGGAGTTGTAAGGAGGAGTTGTGAGGGAGACACCTATGTGAACATCAAGGTCAAAGGAAGAAAGAAGGAGAGAGGAGGACATGGGCCGGAGCAGAGACTCCCCTGCAGCCCGTGGTGAGAGGCAGGCTGTGCCCCTGCTGCCCACGGAGGTCACTGGTGGAGCAGATGCCCACCTGCAGCCTGTGGAGGATCCCACACCGGGGAAGGGGGCTGCTCCCGAAGAAGGCTGGTACTCTGAGGGAAGACCCCACTGTTGTAGCTCAGCGCTGGGAGGGTTGCAACCATGTGGGAGGGACCCACATTGGAACAACTAGGGAAGAGTCTGCAGCCCGTGGGGGTGGTTCATGTCAGAGAAAGTTCGTGGAGGACTGTCTCCTGTGAGAGGGGCTCCACACCGGAGCAGGGGAAGAATGTGAGGTGTCCTCCCCCATCCCTGAGGAGCAAGGAGAGGCGGGACTGACCACATCCCCCATTCCCTGCCCCCTGTGCTGCTGGAGGGGAGGAAGTAGAGAAATTGGGAGCAAAGCTGAGCCCAGGAAGAAGGGAGGGGTGGGGGAAAGATGTTTTAAGATATGGTAATAGTTCTTGCTGTCCTACTCTGTTTGTTAAATGTTGTTAGTGTCTGAATTAAACTGATGTTCTTTTTCTTCCCCTAATGAGTCTGACTTTTGCCTGTGACCATAATGGGTGAATCATCATTCTTTGTCCTTATCTTGACTCCCAAAACTTTTGCTTTATTTTCTCCTTCCCATTCCTGAGGGGGAAGGAGTGAGCAAGAAGCTTCGTAGTGTTCAGTTTCCCTCTGGTCTCAACCCACAACTTTGATGGCCAAACTGCCATCAAAACTGGTCTGTGTCCTAAGTTAGTGAGAACTTGTTCTGGTTTCCAGGCTGAGACTGAGAAGTCACTCTCATAAGGTTTGACAATGGACAGTAAAAACTCATAGACACATAAAGGTGAGGCTAAAGCTCATCCATCCTGATCAATTGACAGGTATATCCGAGGAGCTGCCAGTGACTAGTCCTTCACCCTGAAGCCAGCATCTGCCAGCCACCTCTCTGCACAGGGCCAGAGCAACTTCAGGGTTGACATGAACCTCTTCAGCCCAAAGTACCCAAGTCCCATGGATTTCTAAAACCCAGCAGCATTTATTTTCCCTTGATAAACCCCAGGGTTAACACAGACACAGAGCCCGCTAAGGAGGTCCTCTCTGCAATTTCTGTCTCCTGGGTGAGGATAAAGATACCTGCATGAATGAATGCTCAATGCTTCATTCTTGCTATACCATACTTTATTCATCTTATACAATGGGTTTGTTGCTGAGATAACTTTATTTTCATGCCATGTTTATACGGCACATGGACATAATGTTGACCTCACTGGGACTTCCTTACCAGTTACCCACTTAGCTCACAGTCTTGCTTTTTATAAAATGTTTGTTATCATGAAAGGTATTGGATTTCAAATATATTGGGATTACTCCTTACAGACTGGTGCAGCTTGGACTAGAGCACAGCAGACTCATGCATCCTCTTTTGCTGTGTCTCAGTCTTTACATTTAGGAGGTAAATTTTGCCTGTATGCATGTCAAGGGAGTGGCAGGTGATAAGGGCCCATTCGTCTGTAACCACAACAGACTCTCAGCATCATCAGAATGTCTGTCTCACGCATACCCTCACTGCCACAGCATGGAAGAACTGCATACTTAATGGATTTATCTTGACAGCATCCTTAGATGGTTATGAAACATTATACCTTCAGACAGGGAATGGAGACAGACAGGCATTCCAAGCAATATTAAATGGAGGGTTGAGAATTTCTGAGTAACAGCCATCTATTACACAGACTGGGGCTGAGATAGCTAATATATACCGCAAAGTTCAAACAAGAATCTCAGCGCTTCTGCTCAACTACCTCCAATTTTACACAACCTAGTTTGAAAAAAGCTATGCAATATCTGCTTAATTTATGCTCCTATTTGAAAAATATTTTGTTTTCTCCTAAATCCGACTGCATCTTTTCCTAAATTCCATAACACACTATAGTGTCACCATTTCTGATAACTGTTTTATGTTTTCAGGTGTGATTTTACAAAACACTTAAATGGTAATCATATGAAAGAAATACCCCTAGAATAACATATTTGTCACATTTGTTGCATTTTCTTCAGTGCTTTGTTAGTTCAAAGTCTACTTGCTTTTAGTGTGGCAACTTCGGTGTTTAAAATAATTTTGTGCCCTCTAGTGGCAGCCCTGCTAGGCACCCTGAACTGCGACGTTCCAGTTACAGATAATGTAGGAATGGAAGAAAATCAGTTTATTTCCTTTTATGTGAAATTTATTACCCATTTCTATAGTTTTTAAAAAAATAGTCATTTCTTGTTATGTTAAGATAGTACCACCAGCAAAACAAAATAATCTAGAAAGATAACACAAATAGCAACAAAAAAGACATCACATACTGAGTAAGCGTTTGACTGAGTTTGCTCTTAGAAATTATACGGGTGAAAATTGGTCTATTTGTAGCCATTTCCTTACACAAAGCACGATTCAGTGTGTTTCCTACTAGGACATTGTTTCATATCCAGACACACAGTTTTTCCAGGGTCCACAGAGGGTATCATCATAATGAAAAGTCTAAGTGCCACCAGAGCTTCATCTTCTCTCATGAAAAAACACTTTGCTTTTCTTACTAAAGCAGCACAGTGATAGCATAGAGGAAAATTAACAAAATAAAGAAGGAAAGATTTGGGGACTTCAAGGAAAAGTTACACAGAGGTGATACACACTTTTATCATTTTTTGTTTCAGAGCCTCTACTCATTCACCTTTTTCTAATTCAAGATAGCCTAAAATTGTTACCTTTTCCCAAAAATGTTCCCAAATTTTTTATTTTAAGCTTCTGCACTTGAGCAGAAAAATAAATCACGCTGCTCTGAAACACCTCTTTCAGCATATATTCTCAGGGGTTTTGAGATGCCTAACTCCAAATTAAAATAATGACATATCCAATACATAGACATTGGTAGACATTTGGCTTTAGTTTGACTTTCTGTTTCATCCCCCAAATTACAGACCACTAGGAACACATTAAATAATAGACATTTTTGCTGAATTACAGGTTTTCAGTCTCAATAGGATCAGAATAACATTCACTTTGACTCTGAAAGTTCGATTCCCAATGAAGACAGCAGAAATTCCTGACCAAGCGAACACGTTCACATACGTGTTTTGTGTAGCTGTAAGTGACTATGTGCTGTTCTTATTTTGAAATCCTTGCTTCTGCTAGTCTGAGCAACAAGAAACAAAGGTCAATCAATCCAACTCTTCTACTTGGTACCATAGATGGTTACCGAGGGCCTAAGAAGCTGGCTTCTTCAAACCCTTTAAGTATATTTTTTTAGGGTGGCTTCCAATTTTCAGTTTGGTTTTCTTGAAAACAATTGTTGAGTTTTTAAAAATGTTAATTTTAACATCCCCAACAGAGTGCCTGCACACAGTGGTAATCAGAGTTGGCTCACTAGTGGGAAAAAGATGGAAAACGTCATTTACAACCTCGTTATTGTTCCAAATTCTCTTTGTAGTTTTGTCCACTAGGGAAATAATATAACACACTTTTTCCTTTCATAATATTGTCTTATTGATGGCATTAGTGCCTAAAAAAACCCATGACCCAATTTCATGTAACTTAGTTTTTGTTAAAATCTCGAGATAAAACTGGAATATTTTAGAGAATAACTGTTTCACTACTTTACGCTTATTTATTTAAGAAATACTATCCTCATTAGCTTTACAGATTTTATGCCTTCAAATTCTGCTGGTAGCAGTTTTTGCACCTGTTGAACTTGACACCTTTGCTTGTGTCCATTTGAGATACAAATACTGGGCCAGTATTTACTAAGAAAACATCAGATCCAATGCACTAAGGAGGGGCAGGAGGAAGCAGGACAGTTGCCACCTCCATCACCAGACCCAAAGAAGTAAAGCAGGGCCCCAGCTCAACATTGTCCCTTTGTCATGTCCTGGCCATGACAGCTGCAGCCTGATGAGCATTGGCACAACTACTTGGAGCAGCAAAACCCCATTCCTGAAGTGGCTTTGCAGCTGCACAAGCCATCTTGTTTGTCACTCCAGGTTGTTCAATGAAAGCAAATCTTAAATGTGTCTATTTACACAAATCAAGTGGGTCAGCATCATTTCCAGCACCTCATGTGAAAAAAAGACTATTTCAGAGAAAACAATATTAATGATTAAGGACATTGAAATTAAGATGAATAGGACTGAAAAGTTTGGGAAAGGAATTGAATGAAGTGCAGTGAAATATATATAAAACAACAAGTGATATAGAAAAGGCAGATGAAGAGCTAATTTTCTGTAGCTTAACCTGTGAGGATTCACTTCAGTGCACAAGATCAATGTTAGGAGTAACTTTGGAAAGAACACAAAACCCCAGTCACTTATCTTGATTTGCAGTAGTCAGAATTTGAGATTAAATCTAAGACCAATCTTAAACAGATCCGTATCTACCTCCTGTCAGGGTTTTAGTCCTTACTCTAGGTTGGCCACCTGGGTGAAGGGCAGCACGCTGGACTGTGGATCAAGTGCCATGGCAATCTCTGCATTTGGCAGAAAGGAACCACGTCTGTCTCAAAGGCAGACACTGATGGTGCACCGGGTGAAGTGGCAGCACACTGACAATCTCTAGCCTTGGTGGAAAAAAAACTTTGGCAATTCTAAAAGCACTGACAAATGCTGATGCAGGGCTTGAGGAGCTCTCAGAGCCTGCTGGGGAGGAGTAATTATGACTAGGCCAGGTCACAGTGCTTCCACCAGTACCAAGTGAGCTGGCAGGGAAACTCAGAAGCCTTCATACAGAGTTGTCTGAAGTCAAGGTCTTCAGCTGCACCATCCTGGGTAGCTGACAGCTCTCCCTCAGGAGAAGATCGACACTTCTTACTTTAGCACTGATGTTGATACTCAGAATTGCTCTCTGTAAACTTGCTGCTGCAAATTTAGTGCTTGGGTTTGGAGCTGGTGGCACTGGTGATGCAACATGAATATGTTCCACTGGGCTGGCCACCAAGGAGCTGATTGTGTGGTGAACTATGTGGTTCTTTGAGCACTATTGGTATTGGCTAATAAAAACAGACTTCCAGAGTTAAGCAATAAAGGAATTGGGGGTTAAAATGCTAGGCTGGGGTGAACTCATGTATTCAAAAAATGTTAAGTACACAAGCCAAGCAACAGTAACAGAAAAGTGCTGTGATAATATGTGCACTAACATTGGAAAAATAAAGGTCAGGGGGGAAAAGTGAACAAAAGCAAACTGCAGGTATTGAGCACTGAAATCAGCAATGAAAGGAAGCAGTGGGTCTTGTAGCATTCCAGTGAATTGTCCCTAGATGAAGACAAGTTATTTGACACAAAGACCTTTGAGAAGTAACATACACTTTGAACTATGTCAGAGAAATGAGGGAGAACTGTGTATTTGGCAGGATGCTGATGGGAAAGCCTAAAGAGCTGGGGACCAAACAGGCACATCTCCTCCAGAGAACTTTCTAATTGTTTGTGAACAGGTAGAAATCTTGAGAGAAATTTGTATCCAGGGATGATTAATGGGATGGGATCCATGTGATTAGACAACAGAGGACCAGGTGCCACAGGAGTTAGGAGGGGAAATGACCAGGGCAGGAAAAAAAGCACCGGGATGGGATTGAGGCTGTTCCACAGAAAACCAGCATCAGCAGCATGACCACCTTTTTCAAGAGGGCTAAAATACGCATTATCCACAAACTGAAATGCACACCTTCCTAACCCTAACCTTACTTTTCTTTGTAGGCAACAACCAGCTGGAGGAGGACCTCCAGAAACAGCGTAACCCCCCAGAGCATCTGCCCGGCGCACCTCCTGCACAGATGCCGAGGCAGCGACGGCATCTATTCGTCCTGGTCACCGCGGGAGCCTTGAGACGAAAACCAGGCGCCGGGGAAGGCGCGCAGGCTTCTTGGCCAACCCTCGGAGAAGTGCCGAAACACCTCGGAGGGAGGTCGGGAGGAGTCGTGGATGTGTTTGGGTCACGGAAATCGGGTAGGCTTATGAGAAATCAGTCAACGGACTCAAAAGAGGCTGAACGTGCAGCTGCTGCCGCCTGCAAAACCCGGGGCGAGGCACTCAAAACGGGGCAGGTTGCAGGCGCCGCTGTCGCGCCCCCGGCCCCCGCCCCGGCCCCGGCCCCGGCCCCGGCTCCGCGGGCGCCGCCGCCAGGGGGCGGGCGGGGAAGGGGCGGGCCGGGCCCATCGATGGGGGCGGCCGCTCTGCGCTCGGCTCCTCCGCCCTGCCTCTCGGCTCTGGATTAGCGAAACTGGCGACGTGGGACGGCCGCCGGCCCGGCCCCGCGCCCTGCCTCGCCTGCCGGGGTGAAGCCGGGACTCGGAGCCGGCCGCGCCGCGCAGCCCAGCCCAGCCCAGCCCAGCCCAGCGCGGGGAGCCACCCGTCGCAGCAGCGTCCCCGCCGGCGGGACACGGAGGCAGGGGGCGGCCGCGGCGCTCTCCTGCCGCAGCCCCGCCGGCGCGGCGCGGTGAGGGGCGGCGGCACCGCGGCGGCGGGGAGCGATCCCCGGGCGGGCGGGCGGGCGTGCGGGCGGCGGGGCCATGGCGCTGCGGGCCCGGGCGCTGTACGACTTCAGGTCGGAGAACCCGGGGGAGATCTCGCTGCGGGAGCACGAGGTGCTGAGCCTCTGCAGCGAGCAGGACATCGAGGGCTGGCTGGAGGGCGTCAACAGCCGCGGCGACCGCGGCCTCTTCCCGGCCTCCTACGTGCAGGTGATCCGCGCCCCGGCCGCCGAGCCGCCGCCGTCCGCCCGCTACGCCAACCTCCCCGCCGGCGGCTTCGAGCCGCTGCCGCCCCCCGCCGCCTTCAAGCCGGCGGCGCAGCAGCCCCCGCCGGCGGCGGCGCCCGAGCCCTTCCCGCTGCCCCCCGCCGCCGCCGGGTACCCCTTCCCGCCGGCGCCCTACGGCGGCTCCTACCAGCCCAGCCAGGGCAGCGATGACGACTGGGACGATGACTGGGACGACAGCTCCACCGTGGCCGACGAGCCGGGCGCCCTGGGCAGCTCCTACCCCGACTACGAGGCAGCGGGCGGCGGGGCCTCCGGCCGCTACCGCCTGTCCACCCGGTCCGAGCTCTCCCTGGGCTCCCGCGGCGGCGGCAGCCACCCCGCGGGCCACCCGCACCCGCCCGGTGGTGGCGGCGGCGCCAAGAGCTCAGCCACGGTGAGCCGCAACCTCAACCGCTTCTCCACCTTCGTCAAGTCCGGCGGGGAGGCCTTTGTGCTGGGCGAGGCGTCCGGCTTTGTGAAGGATGGGGACAAGCTGTGTGTGGTGCTGGGACCCCGGGGCCCCGAGTGGCAGGAGAACCCCTACCCCTTCCAATGCTCCATCGAGGACCCCACCAAGCAGACCAAGTTCAAGGGCATGAAGAGCTACATCGCCTACAAGCTGGTGCCCAGCCACACCGGGCAGCAGGTGCACCGCCGCTACAAGCACTTTGACTGGCTCTATGGGCGGCTGGCTGAGAAGTTCCCCGTCATCTCCGTGCCACACTTGCCGGAGAAGCAGGCCACTGGCCGCTTCGAGGAGGACTTCATCTCCAAACGTCGCAAAGGCCTGGCCTGGTGGATGGACCACATGTGCAGCCACCCCGTGCTGGCTCAGTGCGATGCCTTCCAGCACTTCCTCACCTGTCCCAGCACGGATGAGAAGGCCTGGAAACAAGGCAAGCGCAAGGCTGAGAAAGATGAGATGGTGGGTGCCAACTTTTTCCTGACTATCAGTGTCCCCACGGGCCCTGGGGCCAGCCTGGACTTGCAGGAGGTGGAAAGCCAGGTGGATGGCTTCAAAGCCTTCACAAAGAAGATGGATGAGAGCGCCCTGCAGCTTAATCACACAGCCAACGAGTTTGCCCGCAAACAAGTCACTGGTTTCAAGAAGGAATACCAGAAGGTGGGGCACTCCTTTAAGTGCCTCAGTCAGGCGTTTGAGCTGGACCAGCAGGCCTTTTCGGCTGGCCTCAACCAAGCCATAGCCTTCACTGCAGAAGCCTACGATGCCATCGGGGACCTCTTTGCAGATCAGCCCCGCCAGGACCTAGACCCTGTGATGGATTTGTTAGCGCTGTATCAGGGGCATTTAGCCAACTTTCCAGACATCATCCACGTCCAGAAAGGTAACACCCTTACATGTTTTCTGAAATGATGAAGTTTTACATATCAGTGGTATGCCCACAGATGTAGGGACCAGGGGCCAAATTTGCCCTGCATCTGGCTTGCTGGCCTTGAGTTAAATCTTTTCGTGTTTACTCAGGTAAACTGTTGCTAAAAATAAAGAAAATACATCAGTTACAATTTTCCTTCTGTGCCAAAGGTCTAGACATAGTTGGAAATTTTACCGGTCAGAGATTGCAGCGTTTGGCTGTGTATCTCTGAAAGAAACTACATCTGCCTATAATGCTGACACACTAAAGATTAATGGGCTTGTTTACAAACCCTGGAAATCAAGTGGTATGAAAACATCTATTACTCTTTGATGTACGTTAGGTATCTTAAATCTCTGATTTAGTAGATAATAAATATGAAGTAATCTGAAAATGCAGGTACTCCTCAGATTGATCACCTTGTTTGAGGTGCTCATGGTGGTGGTGTGTGCATTTTGCAGTGTCAGGCAGTCAGATGAGATGTTTCAAGCTGCTGGAGTTTCTCAGTTCAGCCATGGATTAAACTCTTGGTGCCTTTGAAAGAATAGTTGTCTGCCACAGTGTTCTTGGTTGGAGTTGTTCAGCTTCTGCCCTTATTATCATGAAAAATTGTTGCTGACCTGTTATCCTTTCAGCATCTTTCTAGCTGAAACAGCTTCTGAGGTTCAGATTGCTGTTTGTGTGATGCTTTGTGATCCATCGGAGAGAAAGAAACTCCAAAAACGAAAGAATCATCTGCTATATAGCTAGTAACACTTGTTCAGATAAATAGAAGTTTGTATCACTATATATGTGTAGATTATTTCCCTGCTGTGAAATTCATATATTCTTCACCATCGTGAGAAGACTAGCCCATCATTGGTTCTTTTTGCTGTTATATTCCTTACCTGTAGTTTTCAACTCGAAGACCAGGGGGATGTGGGGATTGGAGCTGTAAAAGAGACCAGGAAAACATCACATATGCTCTGCAAAAAGGGGTGTATGTAACAGTTACGTGAGAAAACGCATGAGCTTTATTGAAAATTGTTTTGGAGGTTAATAAGTGGGGTTCTGCATCCCAAGAAGCAGCGCTTGAATTGTCACCCACGATGAATCAAGTCTTTTGCACCCTTATGTGACATTTCCAGGTTTTTTGCATCTGCAACAGTACCTTGAGTTTGGTGATAAAAGATTTGGAAGAGTTTTTTCAACAGATCAAAAAGGCAGGCTTCCAGGAGGTATGCATTATTGCTGGGAAAATCTGAGAAAACAGAGTTGGTACAAAGTGCACAATTTGTTGTTACCTAAGAAAGTAAGCTTTTTATATTAATAAAGAAAGTGAGCTTTTTATATTAATAAAGAAAGTAAGCTTTTTATATTAATAAAGAAAGTAAGCTTTTTATATTAATAAAGAAAGTAAGCTTTTTATATTAATAAAGAAAGTAAGCTTTTTATATTAATAAAGAAAGTAAGCTTTTTATATTAATAAAAATTGCATGCATCAAAGTCAGATTTCAATTCTGTTGAATCTTGAAAATTGTGAGTGGAAACTTAAACGATCTTAGTATTATTTAGAAAATAAAAGGTAAGTGTGCAATATAAACTTTGAGGAGTTGTTCTGCTAGCTGCTGTGGCATTGTGTTCTGATAACAACTTTCAAGTATTTTAGGTTTGGAGAGAAGGGTGGCTTTGGCAATGCCTGGTGTTTGGGAGTATAGCATTTTGAAGTGAGTTGTCAACAAATAATTGGATTACCTGTAGGCTTCTGGAAAAAAATAAAGGGAAAGATTTTTTTACTAGGTGTAAAAAACCAGCAAATTATATATACTATTTAAATAATATATCCTCAAGCTCTGAGGCTATATAGAGTTCTTCACTGCAGTATTTTTGGAGACAGGACTTTGAAGAGAGGATTGGGAATAATAAGATATGCACTTGACTCAACCCTGTTTCTTTTATAGTTCTGTTTGAATTTGTGCTTACTGGCTAGGTTTACCTTGCTGAACCAGGGAAAGCTCATTTAAATGAGCACCCACTAGAGCAGTGCGTGCGTGCGATGTGTGTAGAGTTGATTTTGTGCTAGAGCACTGTCCTGGAGCTGGTTGGAGAAACGTAGAGCCAGTCTGCATGCAGGTGTTAATGCTCCAGCACCTTTGGGCTAACACTGCCTTCAACACAATATTATCTCTGGTACATACTTGCCATCAGAAAAAGGCATGGGCTTGAGAGGTTGGTCTCTTGAGTGTCCACGTTCGTGATAGGAACAGGTTTAGAACTGGGTTACATGTTTGTTGTTGTCATTCCTGTTACAAAACAGGCAAACTGAAGGAAGACTGAGAGGACGGTATTTTTTACACAGAGTATATTGCTATGTTATTACTATTGTTACTTGTAAAAAGATACAACTTTTCCATTCCAAATTGTAAACTTCAGATGAAAATATGAACTGTTTGGTGTTCTTACAACATAAGAGTTTTCTTTTAAATTTACTCTCTGACATAGTTGCCAGTTCTGAGAGTTATTGTCCCTATAGACTAAACAAGTATCTGTTGGTGATAATAGATCATCTAAAAAATAGAGTTGATCTGTCTTTCTTTAAGTGTTTTGTTTTCTATTGTACAACTTCTTTGTGCAGTAAAATGACCTCAAAGTGCCCTTAGCATGGTAGAAACAGCAGCCTGATTGCTGCATTGCTTACATGGCTGTGCCTTTGAAAAGGTGAACTTCGAAGTTAAGAGTAGTTCTCCTTTGTTTTCTACATAGTGCAAATATATTATCCACTTGGGATACAAAACAAGGCCTTTTCTAGACTCCCATTTCTGTATTCCCCTAGACCTGAGAAGGACTGAGAAATCAAGGCAGCTGTGCCCAATACATACCCATGTCTGTGGCTAGAATATTCAACTGCATTGTCCTGTTACGGGTTTGCTCTACCACAGATAGCTGAACATCTGCTGAATGTGATTTGGAAGTGTGTTTTGTGGTATGGACTGAGAAGTCTGCATGTCTGGGTTTTTTAAATCATTTCTGGAACTGCAGAAAGAAGGACAGAGAATCTGTAAGTCAGAGACAAAAATTTTCCTCCATTTGGGCTTTGTCTTTTCTCCCAGAATTATGAACCAAAGCCATGTAAGCCCCGCTGTTGCTTTGTCTGCATATCAGCAGGAAAATGTGTTAACTGTTGTGCTTTTAATTGCTCTGGCATGCAGGTCTTTCTGCTTCCTGTGCTGAGGACGTCATACGTGATCTGAAATGTGCAGAAAGGGATTGTCGTTTTGGTCACTTGTGTAAAACACAGGAACCAAAAGACTGTGGGACTATATATTTTCAAACTGGTTATTATCTTATTAATGTTGTAAGTATTTTATGAAATTGCAATAGCTTCAATAGGAGATTTTTAAAGATTCCTTTACCCTGACTCCTTCATCTTGAGCACCCAGTGTTTAAGGAATTTTCTGTGAAGGTAGGAATAGTTAAAGTCCCTGTTCCAGAAGAGGCAGCGGAAGGATTTGAACTTTCCTGTCCCACATCCAGTTGAGGATCAACTTGTCAGTGCTTTGTGAGAGACCTTACCGAGCTTCGTGTGCGCTTCAGTCCAGGTCTGAAGATTCATTCAATTGAGCCCTACAGCAAAGAACACACCAAATTGGAAACCCCACATTTCCATCTGGAAACACTTGACTACAGTGGGCACAGACCATATCAGCCCCAAGGCATACATCCCTTACAAATGACTTACTGTTTTATAGGTTTTATTTGGAAAACTAAGCAATTAGGTGAAAACTGGCACCTGTGGGGGTAGATGATGACAGAGTGGTATCTCAAGTATCTAAGCTCCCAAATACTTGGATGAATCTAGCCCTCAGCTGGCCCATAGGTAAATGCTTCTAAAGTGCTTGCATGAAAATATTCCTGTGTATACCTGTGTTATTTTGAGTGGAAGATCCAAGTGTGTTAGACACATATACTTGTATTAAATTTTCTTTAGCCTCTGGCAAAACATTTGTAGAAGAGGAATATTAAGTTCAGTAGGCTCAAAAACTAAGCTGCACTTAAAAGTTTTCTTCCACAGAACTGGTGTATCTTTCAAGAAATACTAGACTCAGTTGCTTTAATTTTGAGAAAAAAAAAGCAGCCTCTGAACTTCATTTGTAATGGATAATGCCACCTTTTCTGTGTTTTTAAGGTCTATTCGTGGAAATTCCCTAGGCATTCTTGGCAAAATAATGCCTAAATAATAATTGCTAGAGCTTCATTCCACTGATGAGATCTTCTGACTTCAATAATCCTCAACACTGCAGGCCCATGCAAGTTCTGGTTCAGAAAATTTATGCACATGTGAGAATTTGTGATAGTGTCTGCTAGTACTCTAGCTCATGCTTGTCTGACTATCTTGTCTTCATTATTTGCTTAGTGAGAGTAGAGAAGTTACGGGTTTTCAAATTTCTTTCTTTCAAGTTTTCTTTGAGGAATTACAGTAATTGACCTCTTGTGATTCCTGAAAGTGGAAGAAATAC
The DNA here is from genome assembly GCF_047716275.1 of Strix uralensis. NCBI lineage: Eukaryota > Metazoa > Chordata > Aves > Strigiformes > Strigidae > Strix > Strix uralensis. The sequence goes on along the minus strand of NC_134012.1, from coordinate 82,457,709 downwards.
TAACTTGCTGTTTCATCTCTGCCTTCCAGATTTCTCCTTACTCTTAACATTATGATGTTAATGCTAGAGAAACCTTTGGTTATGATTTTTGCAAAACAGATTTGAGAAAGTGGTCTAAATGTTTTCTAAGATGTAGGCAGAAATTCTGTTTCCTCTGTGTGCCAAGATTTAAGAGATTTTAAAAAAAAAATCTGAATGACCTTTTTTCTCCTTGATCGCCATTTATGAAAAATAAGACAAATGATCTTATTTACCTGAAGCAAACTTGATTCTAGACACTGACTTTAAAGTACGTGCTGGGTGTGTTTTTGGAATATCTTACAAAATTACAGGTGAAAAAACATGCCAGCTGAAATGCATCAAAATTTCAAGTATCAAAAAAACCCAAACAGCATGGAATCAGCATGGGGCTTTGAGCAACCTGGTCTAGTGGGAGGTGTCCCTGCCCATGGCAGGGGGATTGGAACTAGATGATCTTTAAGGTCCCTTCCAACCCAACCATTAACGGGTTGTTAGGCGTTGGAATGGGCTGCCCAGGGAGGTTGGTGGAGTCCCCATCCCTGGAGATGTTTAAGAGTCGGGTGGACATAGCCCTGAGGGATATGGTGTAGTTGGGAACTGTTAATGTTGGGTTGATGGTTGGACTGGATGATCTTCAAGGTGTTTTCCAACCTAGACAATTCTGTGATTCTATAACTCTCTGTAACATTTTCAGCAAGGTTTTATTTTGCAGGGGGAAGGGAGGGGTATGTTGTTCACAAATAAATCAGACTGCTCAAAATTCACATGTAAAATTTTATATCACAGTGTAAAAGCAGTGCTTTTCTCTTTTGCTTACTTTCTAACATCTTAAACTTGTTGTGCACACATGGTTTTTCCATTCCTGTTTTTGCTTTTATCCACCTTTTTTTTTTTTTTCACCCTCTGTCCCTCAGATGCATACACTTTGCATGGGATTCAACTCGGTTAACTACTGGCTAAGAGCTAGGCATGTAATCCTAGCCAGATGACCCTTACAACAGTAAAAAGAGATGGGTGCCTACATTTCATCTGTTTAAGGACTTTGATGAGAAAGGATGGGCTGCTCCAGGATGTCTTGTATTTTTCACCCTGTCAGCCTCCCCAGTTGCTGTTACAGTGATGATGTAGCATTGTCTGCTTGCTGCTGAATAAGCCGATACTGACTCCTAGTATTTGAAGGTAACCTGAAGGAAACTTGAGACTTTTAGATGGCTAAAATGTGGAAGAATCTTCAGATTTAAAGACTGTATAAAATTATAACTTCCTTGGTGTGTGTAAAATCAGAGGACAACAATAAACAAGACTAAAACTGAGCAATACTTGAAGAAGATTAAACAAAAAAAGAAGGGACTTCTATGCCCTGTCTGTCTAAAAGATTCATGAGTCTTTTTTTAAGTATGGTTGGTTTTTTTTTTTTTTTCTTTTCCAGTCCCCCCCACAATCTCTTTCTACCTTAGCTTTCTAAGGGAGAAAGATTTTTATCCTGTTACCTTTTGAACCCTGCTAGCCTGATATCATGCACATATGATGACAGAAAGACATTTCATAGCTGGTAAAACCCCAGTGATCTTTATCTCAAAAACAACTGGTAGCAGAGGAAGAGTATAACTGTTCCTCCCATGGGAGAGGCTGCAGGCATCACGGCACACCAGAAAGCCTGTCCAGACTGCCCACTTAATCCCAACAAGCTGGAGAGGTTTTGATCAGAGCTACACCCGTAGTAGGTTTGACCACAGGCAGTGCATTATCATCTCTTGTGCTCTTAGGGATACAGTACTTAAAGGGCAGTAAGGCCCTGTCTACTGGGAAAACCTTGTGGGCAGCTAGAGAGTAGCAGGACAGTGTAGATACTGAAGAATTAAAAACTATTTTGTAGAAAGAGGAAGTAATTTTATTTCAAAGACTATGTAATACCTTTTCGGCTTGAAGCTTATGAAGAATCTAGATGGTGAGAAAAGGTTCATTGTCCTTCTCTTGAAGCTGAGAGAACGCCAGGTCTTGCTAAAAGGACTTCCATCCGAACAGGGAAGACAAGAATTGGTAGACTGAGACTGGAAAGTAGCTCCCAGAGCACTTCCAAATCTTTGTAAGCACATTATCAAAAACAAACAAGCTGGCCGATTTTTTTTATTTTGCAAGTCACCTTTGAAACAAGGACATCTTTCAGCCTTTCCAGCATCTTTCCATGACTTAATTGTTAGACTCTGTTTGAACAATTGAAGTGCCAAGTTAATGTGTGCACTGTATAAACTCATCCAGCTGGTACCTTGCTTATTTTAAATTGCCTGGTTCAAATAGAACAGAATTTGAAAATTCTAATTAAAAAAATGAAATCATATTTGGCTTAGCCCCCAAAACATAAGTCTCATCAGCAGACTGGAGCAAACAAATGGCAAACGCTTTCTACACAGTCTTGTTTATATCTTTCATGAAGGCCATGAGGATTTAAATACTTTTTTTTAAAAAACCCTACTGAAAATTGTATTTAAATTTTGGAGTGGGATGTCATTAAATCAGTGACAGAATATGTACATTTAAACAACATGTTCAGTTCCTGTCAGTGACTTCAGGTTGTTATTGTAGCAGAGAAGTGTGATGGTTTCAGCCTTTGTTTTAGGTAGGTACACATCACGGGTGGACAGCTTCTGTATTCGTAATGAACTAAACTACCCTTTTTATGACTACCTGCAATTCTTTCATAGTGTGAAAAGCAGATACATACTGTGATTGGGAGTTTACATTGCTTTTTTGTCCCATGGTAAAAAGCAACTTGCTATTCTATTTTTTCAGGCTTACAATTTTTAATCTTTATATGCAACAATAGCTATGTTGGCTAACTGACAGTATACGGAAGAACGAACCATTTTACCAAATATCATGCTAATGACACTACATTTTCAAGTTGCTTGCGGTTTTATGTAAGCCCAAACTCAAAGAGGCAGATCCTTTCTTCCTAAAAAGGCCGATAATTTTATTCTGCCTTTATAAAACTATAATATTCTCTGTATAATATGTACTATATTAATGTTAATTAAATAGTTATCTATTTGCCATTTTAGATTAACATATTGTAACAGTATATAATGCATAGCATTTCTTATATATAATATGAACATAGCATATTATGATAATGTTCACATGTTCTGTTTTTGTATTATATATTTTAATTCGTAACATTAATGATAGTTTACCTTGCTTCTTTTTGTCTTTACACAGCTACTGCAGCATTCACATTTCTGAGAGAGAACATTTAAAGGGTGCTAGGGAAAAAGAGGAGCAGTATCTGCCTTTCATTTGGTTATTGTCCCTTTTCATATGAATTTATGTTAAACTAGCTATGCATGTTGTAGTTGCTCATCTTAGGACATTAGTGGAGCTAAGCAGATGGTGAAGGACCAGCAAACTCCATAATGATGGTTACACCCATTTGGGCTGTGACTTATATTCATCTTCTGTAGATCCGAAGGAAACATTTCTGCTCATACGCTGTTAATGAAAATGTTTTACTGAATATTAATTTATATCACGCTTGCACAGCATGATTTCTGATTTAGGTTGTTGTCTTGAAGTCAGCTTTATGAAAAGGGTATTTACAAAAGCTATTAAGAGTCTGTAGCATCATTCTAGCAGAAAAGCACCTGTTGTTAGCATCCTAATTGGGAGGAACTAGTGCTCAGAACCTATGATGACCAAACTGTAATAGACCAACTTGAATTCTGGAAAAACCAGAGATTTATCTTAAAAGCCTATTTGATGCCCCATTTAGATGTAAGCTAGTAAGAAGTATGCAAAATCACTGAAAGGTTTCATCTTGGTACTTCTGCAAATTGTGATTGCTTAAATTTTCAGGTGTGCCCACCCTGAAGAACATGACTGACTTTCTAATGGGCAAATGTACCATGTTTCTATTGACCAGCCTAGTTTAAGTTTCACTCCTTTCTGTGTCCCCCTGTCTGCAGTGTCAGCTGAAGCCATACCAAAGAAAAACTCCTTAAATAGTACATGTGAGTGCCAAAAAGTACAGGCTGCCTTAGAACTGGGCAAAACCAGCATTACCAAGTGTTTGCCTCTCAGGCTGTGGTGCAAAACACTACCTTTGTAATAATGGACAGCAATATACACAATTTAGCTGGATTTTGAGATCAAATTATTCCTGACAGGCCATATTCAGACTGCTCTAGGTACCAGTAGAGTCAGAACTACTCATGAACACAGTTTAAACATGCTTTAGTGGCTGAAATAAGGTCATTTGTTTGCTTAAAACACTGTTTGTGTACAATACATCTAAAGATACATTAGTTTTAAAGTCACTGCATTCAAGATTTGAATGGAAAACTTCCATCCAATTTTGCAGTTTTTTTCATGCGGTTACCTAGCACAATGGACTCTTTTAGTTTTGTTAACAGGGCCAGTGGGTGCCATAAACTGGTAATTCTGTAATCTTTCTTTCATTTTGCCATCTTGCTCTCATCTCCTATATCAACTCTTTCAAGTGCAAACCATGGCTTGTTGCTCACATATCAGTGTGGTGTAGCATGGCCCACCAAAACATTCATACTGGAGGTGCTGCACACCAAAGCTTGTCAATTCCTCTGGGGCACTCTGGAACTGAAATGCACATTGCGAATGTGATAATTTAAGTATTTTTCAGTAGCATGAGCATTTTGGAGCCTCTGAACATGCACAAGTATGATTACAATCCTTGTAGATTTGGATAAATAAATTAGCCATTCATGCTCTTCTTATGTGTGTGTACACCAGCTGGCAGATGTACAATGTATCTAATGTCTATCTATGTACAATGAATCTAATCAGGTCTTAAATATCGCATTATTTAAAATTTAAAAAAATATTAGTTAGACATGTATAGTATCCATTAACCCTGGTAAGTTCTTTAAAATTGAGTGACTTGTGGTACTGTGCATTGTAACACCATCATTAATAGGTTACATATTAATTAAATCAATGTTTATGTTAAAACCACCAGATGAATTAATTAAGTTTCTGAAATCTCTAGCAAAGACTGTTTTATTTATGCATGATCTCTGAATTGTGTAGATTAGAAGGTCGTTTCATTTTGAACTGAAAAATGCATCTTTGAGTGACAGCTTTCCATGAGTTTTGCAACATGGTAACTGGAAGAACAAATAGTTATGTTTGATGTTAATAATTCTGCAGTCAGTCAGTGTTAACCTACATGTTAACACAGTACTGTAATTTATGAGCTTAGATTTATAGGATAGTATTCTTTTATTCTGGGTTTTTTTGAGCAATGGGCAACAATATAATAAAAAATAAACCTCACTTTTTTAACTGTTGTTAGGCTACAGATTCTGAAAGCATTATAGCCATTTTCATGTAACTATACAAAAAACCCTGTAATACTTAAGTAATTGCAATTTCATTTTTTTTTTTAATATTTCTAACTTTCACTATGGAAAAGAGAACGTTGTTAAAGAAAGTAGCTTTGCACCCTTAAGGAGAAGAACATCATCTTAGAATTAGAAAGACTGGTTTTGAAAAGTCTGTTGTGTTGGCACTTTCAGAAAGAACAAGTGACTTCATAATTTTGCCTTTGATGTTGGAGATCACTTGCTTTTTTCTGTTTAAAACTGTAAAACCACATTTTAAAGTAGCAAGTCTTTTCTACATTAATTACTGTAATGGTACTTTTTCCCTGTGACATTTCTTTTACACAGTTCAGTCTCTACTGGAGAAGTCTTCTGGTTTTAATTTCAGACAAATTCCCATTATGCTGCTTTCTGTTGTAAATCTTGGCCAGAAAATGTAAAGAATTTGCAAAATCTTAATGTAGGCTTCTTTTGTTAATCTGTGCTCAGAGCATTCTTGAGCAAATAATCTGTCAATGTAGTAAAATCTCTATTCTGCTACACACAATTTCATCATTTCACTTTGAATTGAGATGGGGAAGTTTGGGGGCTTTTTTCGGACTAGGATTTCGTGTTTTGTGTAATCTTATGTGGTGCTGCTGCAACTTCCCTTGTGTTGGAGCTAATGATTGTGAAGCCCTGGGCTGAGCTGGATTGCATAACTAAACCATTGATAAAACTAAGCCACCATCTCCCTGCCCTCCAGGCCAAATGCAGTTTTTTATTGGATTAGTCATTCGAGTCATCCCATAACAACATCTTTGCTAAATCTGGTGTTAGTGGAACTGCCATGTAGACAGGCTTGTTCTGGCAGAAGTCTGCTGGATTAGTGTTGTTTCCTCCACAATTGTTTCTTTCAGAAGGAGAGTAAATCAGAACTATGCTACATGCACATGGGCTGCCCAGGGTTAGCCTTTTCAAACCTTTAAGCAAAGAGCTGGAGTTAAATATAAATCTCACCATTAGGTAAGGAAAAAGAAAACTTATTTCTAGTTACATTTTCTGCTTTTGCATCCTTTGATGAAAGCAACATCGTGAATATATATCGTTTTCTCCCTTCCTTTTAGAGATTGTGTCTCATATTAGAACAGTGTCTTGTAATAAAAGTAAAGCAAAGGGAATTGTTAGGCTAGTTCAAAGCTCTCCCTTCAATAGCATGCTTTGAAGGTCACATCATGCCTACTGTTACACCATTTAATGTGATGGGCAGGTGAATGGTGTGGAAATGTAAGTTGTTTTACTTAGTAAGTAGTGCACCAAATTTTATTTTGTAGCTTGCTGATAGTAGAAAGATGAAAAATTGTTTATTGCCCCGGTCATTCTGTTTGCACAAGATTTCTGAGGTACAACTGCTGAGAGATTTTCCTTGTCAAACTTGGATGTTTCTTTGAAGATCACAATGTTTTCTGACCCTAGCTGTCCTTCCCAGTGAGGGAGCCATCTCTCAGAGGAGCCTTCAGACTTCAAAAGAGTGTCTTGCTGTTGCACCAAAGCATGTTGGCTGGGGGACTTCTGGAAGGTGGTGGTCAAGAATATGGCACTTTTTAGTTTTGCCACAGTTACCACTGATGACAAGGCCAGAACCATCACCCTTCTTGTGTTTTTTTTCCATTCTGCCATTTTTCTGGCTGTTGTACTTTTCAATATCATTTACAAATAGGGCCTACAAATACAGTAAGTACACGTTTGTGGTTGGAGGAGTCAGTGGCCAGGTGCCCCATTTCTGTCCCTCTGAACAGTTACTGCTTCTCCCCTGCAGCACGACCAGCATCGCCAGTGGTGTGCCGGCCTGTGCTCACCTGCCTTCTGGCAGTGCCGGAGCCGGCCGGGGAAAGGCAAAGAGCCATCATGTGAGGAGCAGCACATACTGTTGGGCTGGCACCCAGCTCACTGCCTCAGTCTCCCACTCTCCTCAGGCTCCGTTAAAAATGTATTTCCAGAAATAAAGGTCTTTGTAAGATATCAAGAGGAACACCAGGATTCTTTTTGTCCCCCTGCCTTTGCAGTAATTCTTTTAACTTGAAGTATAAAATAAAGTAACAAGAATATGGGTATTTGCTGAAAGAAAGAGTTGTAGTCATCACTGGCATACATGTAAACTGTTATCTCACTACTAGTAAAAGAGATCTAATTGCTCTGTTTCAGCATACTTCATCCCTGAAGTGAAAGAAATATTTTAATGACTGCAGAGATAAAGGCATTACAATTGTAGGATCTAAAAAATTAACTTATTGGCACCTACAAGCTGGGTGATTTTTTAGTTCAGTGTTTTGGAGTGAGATACTGAAGACATTGATATATTGGTGACTTAATGGATACGTGTTCCTGAGAGTGACTGTGAGTTGTGGACCTCCCTGACTTGAACAGATACTTACCGCTGCTTCAAGTGCTGTGTTCTAGCAGCTGATGCTTCTTTGTGTTTCATCCCATATGCAGTATTACTATATGCAGTTAAATCATTACTGCTACAGCAATGATTTTTCAAAAGTAGTGATACCATTATGAACAGTATCAGTATCAGTATCAGTATCAGTAATGCTTCTGTTTTTTAAAAATTGAGCAAGCCCAGCCATGAAACAGATGTCCACTGTAGTAAGCACTGTGCAAATACAGAACAAAAAGGGCTCCTGCCCTGAAGAATTCCCTTTCTCTTGGCTTGTCTTTATTTGGATTAGTAGCTTCAGACATAGCTGACGTTTCAGTCCTGACTGCTGTATGCCACACTCAAAAGCTGATGTTCAGGTGCTTTGAGAAGAGGTGGAAATGGAGCAGTCGGAAGATGGTACACCCTTAGCAGTTACTGCTCTTCTTTGGCCTCTGATCCCCTGTGCTGGCAGGCACCAGGCAGACCTGGCTTCGAGTGAGGCAAAGGAGTTGAGTGAAGAGCAGCCTTGATTGCATTTTCATGACCTGAGCCCCAAAACTTTTGCCTTCTGGTCACATTGCAGGCAGCAACTTGGACTCGTGTCATGTATGCTAAACATGAAGAACCAGTACAGGTCTCGGTGCTGGTAGGCTGATCATACCTTGCAGTTGGAGAGCTTGGAGACGCATATTCATCAGCATGGGTTTACATGTATATATGCATAGTTAAAGTGTGAAGGGAGAGTGAGTACAATTTCAATTTCAAGTACAGTTTCAAACCTACCCTTGGTTGACGCTTCACACAATCTCAAAGCATGTATTAGTGTAATAAAACTACAGGTGATGTGAAAATATATTGTTTGACCCAAACCTGAGTGCTCTCAGGTTCAGGAATTCTTCTTTTTATTTAATTTTTCTGCATGTATATGACACTTCCTGCCTCTTTGCAACCTCATGTTTGTATGGGCAGCTTACTGACTCAATACACTTCTTTTTTTCCTAATTTTCCTCAGCACCCATCTAAGTTGCTGTTTGTATTGTGTGTTTTTCAGCTTGGAAGTATTTATTTCTAGCAGGAATTTTATGTTGCCCCTGTCTTCTTGGTTGCTAGCAGATTAGTATAAATGTCCCTTGTTAAGTGTATTTATATCATCTTGTGTTGTCCAATTTCATACTTCAAAACAAGCACTGAAACCTGCAAGTTTCTCTTAAGTCCTTAGCATTCAGTGAGCACCAGTCTGTTTAACATCAGGCTTTGGGCAATGAAAAACAGCATTCACATCTGCTTTTCCCCACCTTTAAGAACAGAAATAGATGTAGCACAGCTTTTTGCAGCGTATTTGATCCAGGCGCTCTTTGCTGTTTGAAAGCTAGTCCTGATCACTGGAACATGATCTCTTGACAGAAGGTCTTTTCATCAGACCAGAGGCTTTAAATGCATGGGCAAGACTTTACAGAATCTGTAGAGCTGGAGCTAAAAAAACCCAATAATTTATTTTTATGTATTCCATCCCTCTGGGAACAGTGCATTAGCGGATATTTATTCCAGACATGTATTCAGCAGATTTCCTTGAGCTAATATGCATTAGGAGGTGGCTCCTTCTGTTTCTTTTCCCTAAAATGTGTGTGTTAGCCTTTTCTAGGGCTGCCATAATCCTGCTTTTGTTTTTTAAATACATCTTGTGTTTTTGGATTGTCCAAACCAATACTAGATGTTCACATCATTAAATTCTGAAACCAAATGTTTCTGCAGGTGTATTTAGACTGGAAGGGCCTTGTTCAGCCTCAGCAGCAGGAGCTGGGAGATGCTGGTCTAGGTGCTGAGGATGATTAGTAAGGACAGAGGTGGGGGATTTCATGGTGTACAGTCTCGGGTGAGACAGGTCAGGAGTTGCAGGCTGGGAGACATTAGAGGTCACAATGGGACCCATCCACTACTGGGCACCTCTGAGCAAGATCCTTGTTTTCAAGCAGGGATGCACACAAGGGGCTGTTCTCTGTTCCCCAATTCCCTCACCCTGTCCTCCTCCCCCCTTTCGCCATTAGAAACCCACATGGATCATTGCACCCTTGACATCAATGAATCTCTGCTCTGGCTCAGAGTTTTGCTCATGCAGATTAAAACACAAGGGATGTAGGCTACAGAGAAGCTTTTGGAAAAAAAAATGGGATGAAGTGTGGTATGTTATGATTAGTAAAGCTGCTTGCAAAGTCATGCAAACTAACAGCACTTTTTTCTAAGATTTACTAAACTAAGTCTTGCAAATTTCAGTAGATGCTGAACCAATTAGAAATGACATTTTACAACAAACGATCATTTGCTTCTTAAAGCACATGGGCTTTTTTCTTTGTGTTTGAGGAAGGTTCTTTGATTGCCCTAAAATAAGATTTTTCCCTCTAAGTTATTTTAAGGTTGTTTTACTAATAATTCAACATTTCATTTAAAGGTACTTAAAAAAAAAAAAAAGCAAGTTTGTACTTAGGCATATATATAAGCTTTTGTCATATATTGCCATCATCCAGTTGTCGGCTGTTTAGGTTTTAAAGGAAATTCCACTACAGGACCAGTATGAATCCATATGCATTAAGAGAGCAGTGTTAATGGTTGCAAGTTTTCCCCTTAGAGTCCTTTTCCTAGTTACAATTTTTTTTTTAATGGCAAAAAATGTATAATGCATAATATGTCTAGTCTGGAGGGCTTTAGTGTTTGGTAATGTATGTTTTTTATTGATGTAAAATAATTTGAAGATTATACATGCTCCAGAACATAGTTATGCTTTCAGCTGCTGATTGCTGTAAATTTCAGTATTTTTCTTCCAGTTTGGTCATTCTAGAAATAACATCTAAAGCTGTTTCCCACATCACAACTGAAGAGTTGTCATGTTTATTTAACCAGCTCCATCTGGCTTCCAGTAAGTCCCAAATTTCAGTTTTTCACAGCCATGCATGGATTCCTGCCATGCCCGCAGAATGCAGAGAAAATTTTTGCTAAGCCTGGTTTTGTTTGTTGAAAGAAGCGTCCTTTTTGCAGAAGAGGGGGTTAAATATTTTTCAGATCGTGCCCTACCTCACAGATTCCTCGCTCCTTAGAGAAGAAAATGCAGATCTTCTGGCACAGTCCCACTGCTGGCACCACAGCATGTGGAAAGGGTTTTTCAGTAGTGGTTTTTTGGGCCAGGCTGGTGATGGTGAGGTCAATCAGCTGAAGCAGCCAGTGCCAAGCTTTTAGCCACCATGCTGGCACGCCATGGGGGACAGGAAGGTGTGGAACCCCGCCACCACCTTGCAGCCCCTGGGCAAAGCCACTGCCCTTAACCTTTGGGCAGCTCTTTGACATGATGGGTTCAGAGCGTGGCCTCTGCTAGTTGACTACTGTCAGCCTCAGTCATGCAGCCTGTGGTCTATACTTGCCTTGTTAACAACCTCCCTGCCACAGTTTAAAAAAGAAAAGGAAAATCTTTTGTATGGTCTTTCTGAAAGTATGTTACACCAGAGGGGAATTTCTTATGCTCATGACTGAGAGTTCGTACCAGGGCTGCAGACAGGAGATGCCATGTACAGCACAGCCTAAATGCAAATTAAGCAGAAAAATATGATTTTAAGAGCAGAGAAGTACTGATAAGAGAGGAAGTATCTTCTGAGTGTTTGCAACTAAAAATGCCCCCTGCAACAGTTAACAAGTTGTTCTTAGAAGTTGAATAAAGAACAGTCACGCATGCTTCTCTGATTTTAAGAACTCTTTATTTTATTTATAATGCAAGACACAAACCCCATTTCATTTCAAAAATGCAACAAACTCTTTTTCCCTAAGTGTGCCAAATCATCTGGTATTTTAACTTGCTTCTAGTAAGAGTGTACCTTGACCCTCCATTCCACCTGACTACCTGGTGCAGGGTTGAAGATGGGCAGGGGGTGAGCATCAGCAGGTGGGGGAATGTGAGAAGCGCCTGAACAAGATGCAGTGAACAGTGGCCATGCTCCCCAGTTGCCTCCCAACCCATGCATGCAGCAAACCCAGACGTATCCATGCACAAGGTCATGCTCCAGATCTGAATTGCAGAGATGTGTCAGGGCGGTGTGGGGAGGCACATTCAAAATGGCTTGTTAAACAGGCACAGGAAGGAGAGGGTGAAAGATAGTATTACTGCTGATGAACTGCGTTTTTACTGTTTAAAGGTGTTTACTACATGCATGGATTCAGGCTGACAAGAAGACAAACCTGGTCCCCCAGCAGACAGAGTGGAGGTTGTCCTCCCAGAATATACAGGCAAAGAGGATTCTCTGTTAGCTTGTTAGCTAGTGTCACTGTAGGGAGGACAGAAAAGCATTTCTTCAAAGCAATGTAAATGGAGTCCTGTCAGTGAACTGTAGCCATGTGTATGCTAAGAAGTATAATTCAAAAGAAAAGAATTTTAAGACATTACAGATAGTTGAAGGAACAAGTAACTTAAGCATGATCATAAAGGATGTGAAAAATGTCCTATCACTAACATCTTGTGAGAAGATAAAAGCTGTATTGGTCTGATTGGTTTTAGGTATGTAAATGAAATATGCATGTAATATTTAAGGCAAAGAAGTTGCCCTATGGGAAATTGAGTCCAAGAAAATGAATGTCTTAAAACATATCTTGGTACGTTCGTAATGTGAGTCTGCTTTGGGTAGGTCAGTTTTGGGTGATATTTCATTTTTGTAGGATGTGTGTGCTTTAATTAGCTATTTGAAAAAGGAGGACTGTCAGTTCTTTTGTTCTGTTTTTCTTCTAGCTCTTACAAGACTGTGTTTGGTCTACCTGGACGTCTGTGACTATGAAATAAATTTTTAGATTCTCTGGTACTCAGTAATTAATTTTGGGGTATCTGTAGTGTAAAAGCAGAATGGTATATTGTCACGATTTTGTGTATTCAGATCTCCTTTGATGTTTCACAAAGATTGGGAAAAGTGATGTTTCACAAAGTCCAACTTCTCAATGAAGTTATTTTTCTGGTGTTTAGGTAGGCTTAAATTGATCTGACTAGTTTTCTAGTGCTTTAGTTTTTTCTCACTACCAGTGTATTTATCAGTTATTCTCCGAAGGATACCACCTGATATTTAAGATTGCAAAATAGGTATGTTTTACTAACTTTTGCAAGCTAGAGCCTTAAAAAAGTGTGGATTTTTTTAAACAAGATTCACTGTTCTGTGACTTTTTAATACGAAAAAGCTTTTGTGTTATTCCTTTTCATTCATATATATATATGCACACATATAAATATATTTAGAGTGAGCGTTCTACAAGTCCTTGGTATTATTAAACCACTTGTTAAAGTACGGTAGTCAAGTGTACCTTGTCCTCACAATTATTTTTTGTTCTTTACACAGGAGCCCTTACCAAAGTAAAGGAGAGCAAGCGGCATGTGGAAGAGGGGAAGATGGAGCTCCAAAAAGCTGAGGGCATTCAGGAACGCTGTAACATTATTTCTTTTGCGACCCTAGCAGAAATTAATCATTTCCACAAAATTCGTGTGAGGGACTTTAAATCACAGATGCAGCATTTCTTACAACAGCAAATACTCTTTTTTCAAAAAGTGACACAAAAGCTAGAAGAAGCTCTTCACAAGTATGACAGTGTTTAATCTCTGAACTTTGATTTGTGGACTTCTCTCAGCATGAACATGACCCAGGTGGCAGAGCAAATGCTGCTGCTGCTGCTGAAGAACTGTTGCCAGTGGTAGACGGTGGTACAAGGATGATTTTGTGTTCACCTGGAACCCCGGTTTAATCTCCGATTATGTAGAAAGGAAGCAGTTATAGGGCTATGTAGTAGAAACAGTACCACACATTGTAACTAAGTTATACTGTGTATGCCTACACTACCATTGTAACTTTTTTGAAATAATGAGTATACTATTTGCCTTATTGCTTTTTGAAATATGGTATTTTAGTGCATACTTTGTAGACCTCAAAACCCTTTGGGTCTTTAAGGAAGTTGGCTAGATAAAAGCCTGCTTCAGATGCCTTTTTACTTTCCTAGATTTGGATTTCCTAAACTCAAACTCTTCTCTGTTTACAGACTCCTACTAGAGCAGCTATGTGATTCTGTGCCTTTAGAATCTATTTTTCCTTTTCTAGTAAGTCACATTTTTATGATTGAATGAATGAAGGGTTGATGCCTGTGACAGGAACTGATTATGAAACCTCACACTGACTGGAAAAAAATCAGCTGCCATCCAGTTTGCACAGCAAGTACTGCCTTATGACAAATGTTGGCTCAAAAAGGACAACTTAAATCTATTCACACTTTCCCTGAAAATGGAGACTACTTGTTAACATGTACTAGAATGTTAAGCACATATACAAAAATACACCACTTAATTCCCTTTCCGAAATGAATAATACAGTGAGGTGTTTTTTTTAGTATACGGCATTACTGTGAGTGGAAATTTGAAGAGCTAGCCTAATAAAAATTATGTTTTTCAAGGGGATATGAATGCAAGCTATTTGGCTAGAGCTTTTCTTAAGTTTGAAATTATCTGTTCGTTGTTCAGTTTCTGATTCAGTTTAACTTCAGACTTGCATCTACGTTGCCAGTTGTCTGAGTTTAAACTCCACTGTGATTCATTAGTTTACTAAGTTAGAAAATTTTCGGGGATGTTCAGTAATAGAAGTGATCTAAAATAAGTCTTGGCTGAACTGACTTGGAAAACAGGTGGCATTTTTATGTTTGTAACACTCAAGAATTAACAGTTGTCTTAATTTTTGTGTAAATATTTTTGACAAGCAGGGTGCATTTATATATACGTAAACACTATCTTTTAAAGAGTTTTCTGGCTTATTTCTCTTGAATTAAGTCTGAAGTATGTGTTTCTTACCTATTGAGTTCCTTCTTATAGGTCAGTATGAAAGAGGGTTTTTATTTCTCCTATCTTGTTTCTCCTAAACAAAAGTAACAAAAGCTTCCAAGGAAGCAAAATGTTTACTTTTTTGTTTTTAATTAAATTAATCAAAGATAGCTTAAACAAATGAAAGCCTGGAAAAGGAAGTTAAGCAACAGTTACATTTAGGTACAAATCATTCCTCACCTATCAGCAGAAATGTGCACTTCTTTCCCTCAATGATGTGAGTTTCTGTAGCTTAACCCCACACCTCTGTTTTAGAGGAATAAATGTAAGACTACAGCTTTGGTTTTAAGATTCATCCCCAAAAGCTTGGAGATTGCTATTTTGCGCAAGTTGTGTTTGGCAGTGCTTCTAGTACATACCCAAAGAAGTAAAATACAGAATAATGAAGAGGAAAAAAAACAATATTAGTGAAAGAAGGGACAATTGGTGAGGAAAGACTCCCTTTCCAGGCTATTAAAGGAGTGCTGCAAACAACAAGGTTGACCATAAAATAAGGACCATAGTCATAGGGCTGACTTGCTCTTTATCTTCCTCATGGTGTCTTGTTCTACATTCAAAACTCACCACTTCCCCTAGCAGCTCTTCCCAGCAGTACTCCTTATTTAATTATGTGAGATAGTGATGAGCTAGGTTTGAGCTGAGTTCTATGGCTTGTGTTTGCTTAAGCCAGATACTGTTTTATTAAATGTTTTTGCAGTAATCAGACTACAATCAAATTAATTCTACATGGAGGTATTAAGACCTGTTCAGAAATTGATCTTCGTCCAGTTGAAGTATTCTAGGAGGTTATAGTATTAACGACATGTACATGTCCAGGAGGAAATTAAGCTGTGATATGTATACATTAAATATTATCAGACAGGTACAGTTTTCCCAAATAAACTGTCATGGCCTTCACCTTACATTCTCATTTGTGAGTTTCTGGGGCAGGGGGAAAGTGGGGTGCTAACTGGTTAAACTTGATGTACCAAAAAAGCTTGACTGGAATCCTGGATCTGAATTGTTGCAGAGTTCAGAAAGGTTCGAATCTGCATCCATGTGAGCATCGTCCTTTTTTCCACGCTCATTATAGAGTTACAGTTAAACTGATGCAGGAAACCTGAACTCCATTAATGCTTACTGCATTATGCAAGAACTATGGTTCTAATTTTATTTGGAACAAGTATGATATTAACCACTCATGAATGACAGACTACTGGATGGCATGGTCTGAGATCCAAAGGTAAAGGGAATGTATATTGTGTAGGACTTCAGAAGCATGTCTAACAATTCTTTTAAATAAATAAATGTGGAGGAAAACAAATTAGCTCTACAGCATGTTAAATGCCTTTTTTCTTTATTCCATTCTTGTAATCTGTTTTTGATGCATCAGAATTTTTGCATTGACAGGTAGTAAGTATCTGGTATACTTGGTGGTTAGAGAGGTTGAGTTGAAAGCTTCAGGAAGATTCACTGAGGTACTGGTTTCTGTTAAAGTGCTGAATCCAATGAAAACTGCAGAATGAACCCGTCAGGGGAATATATCGACTTAGAATCACCAGCAAGTAGATTGCGAATAATGTTTCTATTCAAATTGTAGGGTTTATATTTAGAAATTAGCAACCTGCTAAAATGATTAGATCGTGTTGTTTCCTAGCCCTTTAGTCATCTGATACGTGCAGAGGAGGCAGTTGACTCTATGATTTGTGCATGTTTTCTAGATTCTCTCTACCAGTTTCAGGGTCCAGTGGCATGGTACACTTGATTTTGAAGTGTTGTAAGACCCAGTTTAGAGTGATCAGTAGGAAAATCGTGGTGATGAAACATTCAAGACAAGTGCCAACAGAATCAAACAAAAATTGAAAATGTTGCATATAAAATTGGTAAGTTTTTAGGAAATATTAATCAACTGCCTGCACTGCAAATGCCTACATCATGGTGAAGCACAGGTATCTTTTTGGTGAATTACAAGAGCCTGCTTGGAGTACCTTATTGTTTTGCCAGACCTTTGCTATTCCAGCTAACATCTTCCATGCTAGTTGTCTGCTCCGGCCTGAATTCTTCTAGGAAACTTAAATGAAAGTTGTTCAGCTATTTCTCAGAAGGAGATCATAAAAATAAAAAAGTGTTTTTCCTCTTAAATTCTCTAAACAGTTTGTCTAGAAAGCTTTAGTTCTTTCATACTTTGGAACTTGAAATTTGGCAGACTTGTTGCCTTTTGCATCCTTAGATATGCCTGCTGCACTGCCTATGAAAGTTTGTCCAAATATTTCCACATTAAAATAAGGTTTCTCCAGGCCCTAATGTGCTCAAGTTTGACAGATAAATTTTCTGTAGCTCTCCTCTGCTCCAAGCAATCTTGGTTCTAACCTCAGTCAGCAGTGCCTAAGTGAGACTTTCTCTGTAATTGTTTTTCCCTTCATCCAGAGGTGCTGAACCTCCCAGACCCGAAGTTGATTAAAGAAGCTGTCAGTAGGTCATGGTGTGGCTGCTCTTTGAGCCTGGCCAGGGGAGGAGGGAAGCAACAGCCTGGAACACAAGTTTGAAGCTGGGCCTCGCAGCTCCAGCAAGGTGGAGGTCAGAGATGGTCAGGGAGGAACACATGGGGACAAAGATCAGAAAAGGGTGAGGGTAGAAAGCCCTGTGACTACAAAAGCCTGTTCCTCCAGTCACTGATTATACCTTGGTCTTCCAAAGCATCCATGTCCTTCTGCTGTTACTAAATAGCCAGAATGAGCAGGCACAAAATGGGTAACTTAAGTTCTTCTCGTGGTGAGGATGTCAACGTTTTGTTTCTCCCATTAGAAATTATTTCTTTGCTCCGCAGTCAAAGGTCTGATATGGCAGTTGAAAAGTTTAACTCTGTTGATGAACTGTAGGTTTCTGGGCTGAAGGTAATGCCATAATGCAGGTTTTGTGAGGCAGCACCATGAGTGTTGGTACAGCTCCATACCTTCTATTATCTCTTTTTTTTAGGACATTTCAGAATTAAAGTTGCCTGCGTAACTAATATATCAAGTCACATCATGATACATGGTGACATAACTGGTTTACCACCACTTCCCTGCCTGGTTCAGTGCACAGAATATACAATGGTCTCCTAGTCAACTAAGGTCTTTTCAGGGAGGGTGTTGTATGTGTAATCCTTACTTCTTTTGCAGCATCGGTTGTACTCTGCACAGTGAGAAAGGCAGCAGGAAGATCAAGTAAGGGTGTCCCTCAGCTTGCAGAGTGCCCAGAGAATTCGACTCTGTCCCTGACTGTACCTGACTTCTTCTATGCAATATAAGTCACACAGAATAAGTAATTTGTATGAAGGGTGTGCTCTGCATTTTGTGCAGGCTTGAGTTTAAACCCAGGGCTTATCCTGAAAAAAGTGCTGGGCATTCACAGTTTTCACTGAAGGTTATGGACATTCTGATTTGAATAGAGAAAATTCTACAAAATGAAAGTTCTCTGGAAAAAAATAATCAGGAATTCATTTCTTTAAGTAGACCACCACAGATTAGAGGACACTTATAATCTATCAGCTGCAAAAGAGGAATAATAAATCCCACTCACTTTGCTGGAATGTTGTGAATATAAACTTGAACCAAATTTTCAGATGTTGCTTTATTAAGGTTTAAAAAAAACCCTCAAACCCTCCTAAGGAAATTAATACTTAGTCTTCAGAATGAGGGAAATAAGGGATGAGGTCCTGTGTGGAGCGCCAAGGTAAAAGAAGCCTCCAGTGCAATCTCAGTCAGGTACCATTCATTCAGTTAATGGAACGAGAAAGGCCTTCCCAGAAAAATCGTATGTGATTGTGTAATTGGAGCCCATTTTTGATGCATATTCACAGGGAAGCTGAATTAGTCATGTGGGTTACCTTACTTCTGGCATTTCCTAAGTCTTGAGATGCTGCTTTTGTAAGTAATTTCTCAGTGCAACACAGTGCAGTGTAATATGTGCTATACATAGAAGCATAAATTGTGTAATATATACAAGTAATGCAACTTCAGTATACTTCAGACTCTGCAAGTCAAAATTACATCCCTCCATCCATCCAGTAGCCTTCAGTCCAGACTATTCCCCTTTTTTGCTGATTTACAGTTAAATCTAACCTACAGAATCTTGAAGGTTCCCATCAAAAAGCTCTTTCCTGTAATTTTAATAAAAATCCACTCCTGCTGTTTTAGGGAATATGACATTATCATTTGAAATAAAGACTCGGAAGGAACATGGGTTTTTACTGGTTTTAGTTTTAAAAGGCATATCCAAGGAGCATGAAAACATTCTGTGAGAAGATAAAATAAGGAACTTTTGATTCCATCTTTCTTCTATATTGATCCCTATAATTGACAGTAGCAGCTAAGTTTTTACTGACAAAATAATGCTGCGCATGAGGAGCATAACATAAATACATAAAAAATGAAAGAGCTAGGTGAGGCAGTACAAAATTTTATTTGTAGTGAGTTAGGGTGTCTGTATTTCTTACAGTTGTTACTGATTCACCCCACAATATTTTTTAAGATTTTCCTTTTGGAAAAAAAGCAAGAGTCAGTTCTTTCATTAAAAATAAAGGTAGTAAAATAATGTTATAAGAGTACCCCTCCCCTTCCATTTTTAATAACTAGCTCTCAGGTAAGACTTGTAGGAGTCGGTTCCTTCTCTGACCTTGAGAGGTACTCAGCTGGCTCTCTTTCAGGAGGGTACCATACCCATCACCTCCACCCCAACGCTTCGTAAAGTGAGCAAGGGGGGAGAGCCCCAAGCACCAGTTCGTTTCTCAGGCAATTTCTGGCCTAGTTGCAAACACACTAGCAATGTTGCAAAACATCACTTGCAAAATACAAAGTGTCAGAGGCCTCCAGTGCCATCCTGTCAGGGTTCTGCCACATTCTGTGACTTTGTTTTGCTTTGAGAAAGAGAAATGTTGGAGACAAGACTACCCTAGTTATTAAATTGAAGAAATTGAGGACCATGCTGCTGATTCAATTGCTGTGTCAAGTCCGTGCCAGTTTTCATCTAAAATGGGTAGATCTAACTTCATAGAATTGTAAGGAAAAAAAACAGTTTGTCCACTAGATTCATACAAACAAGACCGAATATGCTAATGACGGATTGCTAGACAATAAGGGAAGTCTCTACTCAGGCTCAATTAGCTTCTTCAGCAGTCTAATTTGAAAAATTTAGTGCATGCATTTTCTTTATTTCCCCCTTCCCACCATCTCCCTGGGACTCACTTCTGAATAAGCACAGGCCATTGCTCTCAGATAGCTTGGGCTGTTCTGTAAGCAACATCCATTCACCAGCTGTGTGCCGAAAGGCAGCTGGATCTCTGCTTTGATTAAAGCTAAACTGTGTCAGGCTGCCTTTAAGCTGAATTTTGAGTGACATGAAAGTCAGATGGAAAATTGAAGTTGTCATGATACAGCTTAAACCCTGAATTAAAATGTGGCGGATGCATCACCCTGCAGAGGTGAGCAGCTGGAGCTGTTGTCCGGTTCTGCCTGTCTTTTCCTCCAGGTGGTTGTAAGCAGTGACACTTCAGTCATGCAGTGTCTTGAATAGGTAATTTTCCAGGCTTAGCTTACCGCCGCAGCACACACAGTGATGAAGAATCGTGCTGTAGTTCAAGAACTGATTGCTCACACTTTGAACCATAGTTAAAGAATGTGTTTGGCCAAAACAGTTGAGCAATATGCATCCCTGTGCCTGGGGGTCGGGAGGAAAGAAATTTAACTGCTCACAGTAATAACCAGATAAAGGGCAGTCTCTGCACCTTGGAGAATTGCTCAGTGTACTGATGTGGTGAGAAAAGCTTATCTGGAACTCCTGGAACTCATTAGGGCAGGAGCACAGGAAGGAAGGAGGAAACGATTGTGCCTTTCCTCACAGTCTGAGCACAGACGGGAGCTGTGTGTTGACAGCTAGAGAAGGAAGCTGAAGGATGCTGCAGGTTTCCCTCTGGACCACTTGGAGATCACGAGTGCCTATCCAAAAGATGAAGTATCCCACAGAAGGCAGCTGTGGCCACTTTCTCTTCAAAATCCATTATTGCTTGGTGTAAAATACAAGAGCAACCCTGGGAGGAGGAACCTCTGACAGTATATGCTCAAAGCACTGTGCTTCAAGGTCATCTCACAACCTTCCTTAGTATTCGTCTGCACTCAGAGGCAATGAGGGAAGCAAGAGACCTAGCTTGCACTGATCACAGATGGTTACTCCTGGGATATACGCACCTGAACCACTGAGGCCAAAGAAGCTGGGATTCCTCTCCATGTGGGTGCTGGTTCTTCGCTGCCAGCCAGTGCAGTGTGCAGGAGGCAGTGGCAGTCCCACCAACATCTGTCAGGGCTGAGCTTTACCCTGTTCTTCAAGAGGACCCACTAAAGGTGCCCACCCACCAAAGAGGACTCTGGGCTGTAGGTCCCCAGTTTATAAAAACTCATCTGCAGCTGCGTAGGAAGGACATAGGCTCCCAAGGGAGCTGTGCTGCCCATGACCCCAGTACTCATTCCTTTACTAGCTGCTTCTAGATGTCCTTTTGCTTGTGTCTCTGGGAACTGCCTATGCAAACTGTGCAGGAAGACAAGTCACCCATCCTCTCTACAAGCCAGGCACCTTAAACTACGCTTACAGGATCTTCATTCCTTATAGGCTCTGTCATCTACTTGGAGAGTCACAAATATTTGTCCAAATTAAGTCTAAAGTAGATTAGTTAAACCATGTTAAAGCTTTATGTTCATGTACTCATTTGGGATTCATGTTATTTCCATTTACCTTAATTTAGCCAGCTAATGAATTAAAGCAAATCAAATTAAGTTTACTTTAATTCTGAACAAGCATGCCCAGTGTTCGCATAGGGAATTATGGAGTTCAAATAACCTAAATTCCCACACCTAGCTGACACATGAAAACTAGTCTGAAAATGCCTGCACAGAGAAGCCCCCAAATAATTTGCTATATATGCTGGGTTTTATACAAATCTGGCCACCTTTTTTCACTCTTAACATCTTTTCTGAACTGGGATTAGAGACTAACATTGCTCTAGACCAGGTCAGATTCCCAATAGGAGCTGTAGTTGCATATCTACAGGAATCCCAAAACCAGAAAAGTCAGGGGAGAGAAAAGTGTAGCTATCATTCAACACATGCTCTTCAAGCCTTCACGGTCTTCAGCACTGCTGCAAATACACTACATCATCTGTGAGGCATTACATGCCTTCTGCTCTTCCCACCATACCATGCCACACTTCTGCTAACAACCCTCGGCTGAACCGCATTCCAACACAGCAGTCACCATCCCCACTGCCTGGAGGAGGAACAAGCCTAACAAAGACAAACAGGCAAAAATGGGCTGGTAGAATTAAACTGGCATGTAGGGTCTGTGATCAGTAGCAATTGACAAAGTTGTGTTTGTGGGTAGAGGTGACTCAACTTTTTCCTTATTATTGGTGTGTCATGCATGTTCTGTCTGAAGCAACTCTATTTTTGTATAAATTTACCATACATATATCTTTTCCGCATTTACTTTTTACTCCAGTTTTGCAAGCTGCATTCTTAGAACTTGCATTAAACATTCATGAAACTTTTTTTAAAGATTTTACTTGTGGATACTTTTTTGTCTTTTGTGAATAACTGTCAAGAAGACAATGTCTCAGTGTTGAATTTGAATTCTTACTTGGCTCATTTTTAATTCCTGCTCAGAGGTTTGCAATTTGAAAGTAGTCTGACAATGAGCAGAACCTAATCTCTATGAGTAAGAGTGAAGATAACCTGGTTGGTTTTTTTTTTCCCTGTCTCAAGATCCTAATGGACACCAAGCAGTCCAGAGCAGAGGTGTGTCCCAGATTGCAGTGAAGCCAATATGCTGGCTGCTGCAGTGAGCTGCAGAACGAGAATGTTTGGGACCACATTCAAGGAGGCACTGAGGCACCTAATTCCCTAATTATGTACTTAAAATACCTTCATCAGCCACCACTCAATTCTGGAAGTGCCTAACTCCTTAACCACCTACCTTTCAGGTTTATGTTCTTGAGGCTGTTTCAGGTGCACTTTCCACCTCCCTCAAGGTTGTTCAGAACTTTGTAGGGTCAAGCAGCTCGTTACTTAATGTGCATCTAAAAGTCACCAGCACAGATTAACCAGTCATTTCTCTGCCTGAGTTTCTTAGAGTTGTGATGGTTGTGCTAGAGGCCTTCTAAAGGAAAACAAGGTCTAGATTAAAGAGCACTTAAGTGCCTGCAAAGTGAACTCTGACACACCTTTTTTAAGCATCTGGTCTCCGAGTGATGTGTCCAGAAACTGAAACCCTAAACTGGGTTTAATTTCCTATGATTGACCCTGCAGGCTTTCCTCTGCAAGGAGAGTTCATGGCTCCAGTAATGAGTCCTAAAACCAACATGCCAAGGGTGAGACCCAAGACCTAACAGCTAAGCCTAGAGCCTCTCTCTATGAAATTCAAAACACAAGGTGCATTTGAACTCATGTTCAGCTGGAAATGATGGTTATTTGTTTTGCTTTATACTGTCTTTGAATTGAAGGTAGAAATAATCTGGAAAAAAAAGTGAGTAGAGAGCAAGATTTCTTTCTTCTCAGGAAGCAACCCAATCAACAGAGAGAATGTGAATGATGACATGTCAGTGTTGTGCAAGCTGTGCAGACCCAGGGGAACCCATCCTGCTTCATGGATCCCAGGTGGATTAAAGAGGATCTGGGAACTTGCAGGCTGAAGGGAGGCTGTTTTTACATGTAGTTGAGGTTGAGCAGAGACTGAGCACAGAGGGGTTTGAATCACATTTTCAGACTACTCACCTTGTCTGCCCAAGTTGTGTTTTGTTTCTAACCGCAGGCATCACACAGAGTTGCTGAGGGAAGAAATAACCCAATGGTTTTTAGGTCCCTGCTTTGGTCCACTTTTTGGCCCTGAGTAACTCTGTGTAACGACTAAAGTGAACCTTGCAAGTCACCAGTGGGGCGCCTGAGGCTGCTGCATAAGCACACAGAGAGGGATAGGGTGGGCCTGGCCAGTTGTGGTGTGATACAGACCTCTGCAGTGTCTAAAGTATCGCATTTCTTTGGAGATTGATTCTTCACAGGTGTTTGTGTACAGCAAACAGAAAAAAAAATACTTTTTTTCTGCATCTATAATAAATAAAATCTCTTGTTGTATGAATTTTAACAGTACCAGGTTAACCTCCGCTCTTTCTGTCTCAAGAGAGCAAACACTTATATCAATTTTTCACTCCCTTCCCAATTCACCTTCTTCAAGATAGGTCTTGGGCTAAGACTTTTTAAAATCATCTCTTAGGCTCCAGAGAAAAAAAATCTGTAAAATGAAGTCATTAGTATCAAATTTATTATCAAGTAATTATTAGAACTGCCAAGTACAGTATGATAGCAACAAAATATTCAGTATTTCACATATGAAATGTGGTGATCTAGCATTGTTCTAGCCAAGACAGTAACTACTTCTGAAACCAGTGACCAAAGTTTCAGGTGTTTACAACAGAGAATTTCCTCTAGAGAGAAGGTTTCCAGTCTGCCCGAGGGCTTGTATGTTCAAAATGTTCTTACCAAAGCAACAAATTCACATGCAGTATTTCTCTGCTTCTTCACTGATGTTAGGAAGGACAACTGATGGGCATGCAGCAGAACATGAGGACCTGTTCTCCACAGAGTTTTCCTTCTGCTGCCACCAGTCATTGGGGTGGAAACGAAATTCATAGACTGAACAAATCTATAGGACGTTAGATGGTTTATTGGCCAGCAGGTCACAACCATTAGGGAATGAGACTGGATTAGGGTAAAACACAACTGCAACAACAGTCTGCTTTCTCACTTTCTTCTAGATGTGTATTTTTTAAGATAGTAGAGGGTTAATTATCAGCACATTTTGAATTGGACTCTACACCTGTGTCATTGCTTGCTGATCTGGGTGTCACTGAGCAACTTGCTAAGCCTGCTTTATGAAAAAGGTTTCTTGTCCTCTCAGCAGCAGGTAACATCTGTTTTAGGTTGTAAGGAAACAAACGGTAGGGACACACTTGCCTCAGCTCTTGAGCACATTTATTTAGCAACATACCTTAGGAAAGTGACATCCTTTGCTAAGATGAAAATATTCAATTAATGTTGACCGCAGTATTTGCCAGCTATGGTTTGCTGGATATTTATTACCCACACTGCTGATAGGCAGCAGATGCCTATGTTTCTATTACTGACTAGTAATATCCCTGGGGGGAAAAAAAAAAAAAAAAAAAAAAAAACAAACCCAAAAGGTTTAAATGGGATGAATGGGATGATATTGTGCTGAAACATCTCTTCACTCAGGTGGTAATTTCTTGTCTTAACTAGAATTCTAAACATCAGGCAACATGTCAGTAAACCTACGCCCCCAGTTCAGTGCCGAATTTTTAGGTCATTTTATTATTCTTTCCTGTTAATTGGTTTGCTGCTGGCAGACTTTGAAGTAGTGTATTTTTTCTCTTATCATACAAGCTGGAAAAGTGCCTAAAGCCTATTAGCTCATCAGCCAGCCATTTGTACCTGCTGCTCACTGTCTACTACTGCTAAATATATGCTAATGATGTTATCTGAATATTGGGAGGACCAGGATGAATTTGCAAATTGTGCTCATGCCAGGAAAATGAATGCTACTTACAAAGATGACAAAGAAAGCACCTGCTTTTAGATGAGATGATTCACCACATTACATATTACTCTGGGGTAATAAATTATATTTTCTCTCTTGAATTAGTTTTTTGGGAGCATGTGTTTAGACAGTAACTATAGCATGTGAGAAACCTTTCAAAGCCTTCTGAGATGGAATAAAGAGACCATATCAGATTTATTATTTTTTAAAAGACTTATGTTTAAATACATACAATTCTGTTATAATGTGGGTTTTTTGGAAGTCTTTTCACATATTGTGTCCTAATTAGAAAACTGCAGCCTTTAAATATTTTATAAGGGTTTTTTCCTTTCTTTTAGTTATTAATTATAAGGGTCTTTTCAATAACAGTGAGCAATGTTCAGTATGTCTGAAATGCTTATGTATAAAATATATCCAAAGCAACGGAATAATATGAGAGAAAATCAAGCCAATTTGAAATTCCAATGTGGTATAAAATAATGCAGCCTCTATTAAATATGTTTCGTATGAAAGAACAATTTAAGCTAATTGTAAGTACAGCTGGAATTTGAATTTGTTTTAACATTTTTGAAAGATGATTACATCTTTCAAAATTACATCTTTTCAAAGATGGAAACAACTGGCTGAACACTTAGGTACTGCGTTTGATAAAAGTGCAGATAGGAGCTGGACCGAGTAGAGGTGGGGATTATTTGCAGTCCCCCTTTCTCTAGTATTTTTGTGATGCCAGGGCAGGCAATGCCCTTCCTAATTGCCTTTTTCCCACGCTATCATATCCCCCCCAAGCTAAATCAGGAACAGAAGAGGTGAACAGAATCGGTCAGAGACATGGAGCAGGCATTTTCACCATCCCCCCATGAAGTCAGCAATGGGCATCTCAGGGCACGGACACTGCTCTCCCATTGCCTGGCCATCAGGCTCAGCAGCTCCCAGTGCCTGGTAGTGCCACAGGCTGGGCTGGGAGGCAGAGTCCCAGCTGGGGAGCCCAGAGCTGGTGAATCACTGGTACCTGGGCTGGCACCAGGGATAGGGCTGCTGTCTAATGGGAAGATCAGCAAACACAGCTCTAGTTTTCAGACACTGTTCCAATGAGGAGTCCAAAACATGCTGGACCAGCATACTGATCAGACAATCTTGCAAAATCCTTTTCCACAAAGACTTAATACTTTCTGAGTAAGACATAGAATTTTCTTTCATATGATAAACCACTGGAATTAGAAACTTCTAAATTTGTCCTTGCTAGGGATGAAACAACATGAAAGGACCTTAAAATATTTATATTTAGCCACAAAAAAATACTTATCCAAAAGCAATGGTCTAAAATATGTACAGGAGATATGACTGGGAAATGCAAAGAACATCTAAAGGAGTAAACTTAGGGCATGAGGCTCTGCAGGGGGTATTGCAGCCCACCAAACATCCCAGACCATGAGAGCACCTTGATGGCTTGCAGAGGTCTTAGCTCACAGTCATTCTGTTCATAGGAGCTGTGCTTAACCTCTTAGACACAGCACTGACATTCACTGCATGGGTTTTAGTACAACCCAGCAGCTTAAAAATAAAAACTGAGCTTTCCCAGTCCCTGCACACACATCACCCTGGAAGATGACACTCTGTGAAATGTTTCAACTGCTGGGTGAATGTACTGCTAATAGAGAGTGATTATGGAAACATATTTACAGAGATGTTTTGCTGTGTAACCCTGTAGCCCTGCAATGTAGTACTCTCTTCTAGCAAGAGGCCATAAGCTCTGCAGAAAATTTGCAAGACCTCAAGACTGAGGCTTGTCAGGTGTGCTCTGTTTGAATGTCTCTGGACCTGCCCACAGCTCTCTTTTACTTTGTTTAGCCATGACAGCAATTTCTCTAACTGACCAGATGTCTATGGCTAATTTGTTCTACTTGTTTATCCTTGCATGGTACAACGATTATTCGATATAGCTGGCAGTAGCAAGCAGTGATGCTATGTTGAATGAGACATTTAAGACTGACACAATGATGTAGGGCAGAGAAATAGAGGCCTGGTACGACAGCAGAGGATTTGGGAAAGGATGGAGTGATAAGAGATGGACACATGCTCACCACTGCAGACCACTCATCGGGGGTCAGTTTTAGAAATATGGACCTGGAGCTGGACAAAACTGATTTTGGGGGATAACAGAACAAAAACATAATATCTAACATACATAAATGGTACCATATATAGTAAATACATGTGTAACATGGAGATGTAGACCAGCAAAGAAAAAGAAAGGTATAAAACTGTGTGGGCAAATATAGAAAAATTATGCCAAGTGCATCTCAGGAGAGGAAGAAGAATCTGGCACTCCAGCAGTACAAAGCTCCTGAAGGTCCAGAGGAGCAGTGGAAGGGTGAACCTAACTCCAAGGAAAGGTATAGAAACTAATACGCATTACAATTTTATTATTGCTGTTATTGAGACTTTTTCTGTGCAGAAGTGCTCTAACTGCATTATTAGTCTCCCTTTTCCTGCAATAATAACATCTAGACTAATGATGATTCTTGAATTAGACAGTTAAGATTTACATTATAGTAAGAAAAAATTCTTGGCTTTATTTGTATCTATGGCATGCTTCTTCTTTGCCCACAAAGAAGACTTTGAGCGTAATGGTGTGTTATTTCCTGCACAGAGGAAAGGAAGTGTTTATTGGCATCTCAGGAGTGCCTAAGTTAAGGCAGACAAACCCTCTGAGCTCATTGTCTCAGTACCAACACTAACTGCATGACTACACTGGTACTAGCACCCTTTAAAAGCAATTTACCAGGTCACATTTTTCTTTCATAAATTCATTTGCAGATACTGTTTCCTGAAGAAACAAGATGTTTCCAGTCATGAGACACCCTAGAAAGCCATGGCTATTGCTCAGTCTGAGGGCCGTGCGGTGAGCCCCTGCCTCTTGGTGAGTCCTGCCGGTTCCATCCCTGGCCCGGGTCTGTGTATCTGATCTCTCTGGGTCATCCCCATGCTGGTCATCAAACCCTGGCCCATACCAGAATAAAAGTCACAGGGGAAAAACAGACACTAAACTTCAGTCATGTGGGCTGGGAAGTGGGAGATAAGCAGGCATGATAATAACCACACCAATCCCTGACTATGAGAATGGGAGGACAGGGATTTAACAGCCATGGGAGCCACCTGGCCTTGATCTCAGAAGGCAACGTGTTTTGTCTCCTCTCTGGTTCTGCCTTGAGAGCTGTTATCGACATCAATATGTCAAGATAAAATACGACTTTCTTACCAGTAAAGACACGACGCTGAATTTGTGTCAGGGTCATCATAAGGAAATTTTGGCTGTGTCTGAAAGACCTGTACTTCCATTTGGGAAATGATGTGTTTATATATTAAACTGAGTTCAACTGTGAAAAATACTACTGTGCAGCCATAAACATCAGAGGACCAGATCACTGTTTGAAATGTCAGGGAACAGAGGAAAAATCCTTACAGCTTTGGCAGACGAAGATGGATGTGGGGAGAGGTTTTCATTACAGATACCATCTGATGGTAGTTTTACCAGGAAATAACTGTATATATATATTTCTGAAGGCAGGTTTCCAGTCTAATAATACTACTACTGCTGTCCACTGAGACTTGTCATGCCTATGAGAGTGCTACACACTGAGTGACTTGCCATAAAGAAATAACTGTGGTATCAGGCAAAGTGATGGCTTTGCTCAAACAGATCAAACTGTCTTGCTGTAAGTATGTGGATACAAACATGCACATGGGTAGCAAGTACAGAACAAGCTCGCAGTGAAATAAGCCCTTATTTTTTATTGCCTTTTCTGTTGTGTGAAATATCAGGACCACAACTGCAAGTTACGAATGCCTGTATAGTTACATACACACCCATACATTCACATCTATTCTCTGTACTTTGAAAACTGCTCATGCAAAATAAACTCTTGTGCATACTAATCATCATGAGCAGATGTGCCCCATTCTAACTGCTCCCAATGAAATATCCTACTGCATACCCACTGCACAAGTCAAGTTTTCTTTTTTGTTTTCTTCTAAATATGCATAGTTTAAATTTTGCACTGATTCACAGTTTCCTAGATTCAGAAGTTAATTACACCAACCTACACACTTGCCATATGTTCTATACACACTGCTTTGAGAAAGCACCAGAATTAACCGTAATAGTTTCAGGATCTGCATTGAGTGTAGTGGGTTTTGATGTAGTTCTCAAAAAAATCCACTTGCATTAGGATTTCATGCAAAGCTAACCTGAAATGTGTAATTTGCATCTATATCAACTTTACAAAGGTTTACTCTCCAAATTGCTTTCCTCTGGGACAAAGAAGACTTCAAGTCTATCCTGCTGAATTTGCAGTAATTAGATTAAAAAATACAATATTAAATGTAGTATTATCCTTGTTTGGGATTTAAATAAAGAAGTTAAGGACAAAGTAAGAGATATTTCCCAGCATTGTTCCTAATATAACCAGATATTATACGTATACAGATATGTATATAGACATTATATATATATAAAATATACATATATATATATGTATATAGACATTATACATATATAGATATGTTATACCAGATATGAATGTATTTTTTGTTCCTTACCCAAACAGCCCTCCAAATCTGACTTTATTTAGTGATTTCCTAATCAAGACACATGGGTAAAGTTATCAAGTTGAAATTTATCTCTTACCTATGAGATACATAACCAGGATAAAAATGCTATCCTCCTTCTTGCAAATCTAATTCAAGGCAAAGAATGGCTTCCATATATTTCCATTAGATTTGAAAGACTTCATCCCACACTGTAAGTTTTAAAGCCCTAGTACAGTTATTGTCATGATGGTCTAAGACTATAAGAGAAGCAGTATTCATAAATGTAGCAACTAACATTTGAAGAAAAGAAACTGAACAACAATTCATGAGGTTTGGGATATGCAAAATCTTTCTTAGCTACTTCTTCATGACATAATGGGGGGAGTTGTATACCCAAAAGTGCACATGTTTTTCTCCAGTTGCATTACTTGAAGGACTTGGGGGTATTAGTGGATGGAAAACTAAATGTGAGCCAGCCATGTGTGCTTGCAGCCCAGAAAGCCAACTGTATCCTGGACTGCATGAAAAGAAGTGTGGCCAGCAAGTCCAGGGAGGTGATTCTCCCCCTCTACTCCACTCTCTTGAGACTCCACCTGCAGTGCTGCATCCAGCTATGGGGCCCCCAGGACATGGGCCTGCTCGAGCGGGTCCAGATGATCAGGGGTTGAAGCACCTCCCTTATGAGGACAGGCTGAGAGAGTTGGGGTTGTTCAGCCTGGAGAAGAGAAGACTCCAGGGAGACCTTACAGTGGCCTTCCAGTACTTGAAGGGGACTACAGGAAAGATGGGGAGGGACTGTTTATCAGGGAGGGCAGGGATAGGACAAGGGTTAATGGTTTTAAACTGAAAGAGGGTAG
The DNA here is from genome assembly GCF_047716275.1 of Strix uralensis. Taxonomy (NCBI): domain Eukaryota; kingdom Metazoa; phylum Chordata; class Aves; order Strigiformes; family Strigidae; genus Strix; species Strix uralensis. The sequence continues at coordinate 82,426,995 of NC_134012.1, read as the reverse complement.
ATTTAGATTAGAGATAAGGAAGAAATCCTTCACTGTGAGGGTGGTGAGACACTGGCACAGGTTGCCCAGAGAAGCTGTGGCTGCCCCCTCCCTGGCAGAGTTCAAGGCCAGGTTGGACGGGGCTTTGAGCAACCTGGTCTAGTGGAAGGTGTCCCTGCCCATGGCAGGGGATTTGGAACTAGATGATCTTTAAGGTCCCTTCCAACCCAAACCATTCTATGCTTCTATGATACTTACTCTGATAAAGGATTTTACCTCTTCCTTCCTTGTATTTCAAAGGTGGTTGCACACCCGGTGAATTTTTCAAAGACAGTTACTTAAAAGGTATCCATCAGTAAGAAAATTCTGTGTTCCTATTAGGTGAAAAAAGTATTTGAATCGCAACTAAAACAGAACAGAATTTGATCTGAATCAAAGATGGGCCAAGGGGTTGACACCACATGATAATTCCAAGTAAGTCTTATACAGAATAGGATGCTGGATTGAAATGTTGATATGCTATATTGGGTTTGTGTGTGCTGGGGTTTTGGTAGTGGGTAAGGAGCTACAGGGGTGGCTCCTGTGAGAAGCTGCTGGAAGCTCCCCTGGCTCCAAGTTGGACCCATCTCTGTGCCAAGGCTGAGCCAATTAGCAACAGTGACTGTGACTCTGTAATAACATATTTAAGAAGGCAAACCTGACAGGAGGACAGGTGAAGGAAATATCTATGCAAACACCAAGGTCAGAGGAAGAAAGGAGGGGGTGAGAGAGGTTCGCTGGAGCAGAGACTCCCCTGCAGCCTGTGGTGAGAGGGCAGGATGTGCCCTTGCAGTCCATGGAGGTCCACGGTGGAGCAGATGCCCACCTGCAGCCTGTGGAGGACCCCGTGCCAGAGCAGGTGGCTGTACCCAAAGAAGGCCATGACTGAAGGAAGCCCACACTGGAGCAGTCTGTTGCTGGGAGAACTGCAACGTGTGGCAGGAGCCCACACTGGAGCAGTTTGGGAAGAGCTGCAGCCCTGTGGGAAGTAAGTACTCACGTCAGAGAAGTTCATGGAGGACTGTCTCCCATGGGAGGGACACCATGCTGGAGCAGAGGAAGAGTGTGAGAAGTCTTCCCCCTGAGGAGGAAGAAGCAGCAGAAACAATGTGTGATGAACTGGCCACAACCTCCATTCCCTTCCCCTGCAACACTTGGGGGGATGAGGTAGAGAAATTGGGAGGGAGCAAAGCTGAAATCAGGAAGAAGGGAGGGGTGAGGGGAAGGTGTTTCTAAGATGTGGTTATATTTCTCATTATCCTACTCTGTTTTGATTGGTAAATTAGTGATGGTGATGCCTAAATTAAATGGGTGTTCTTTTTCGTCCCAAATCAAGTCTGTCTTTTGCCCATGACCATAATTGGTGAGTGAGCCTTCCCTATCCCTCTCGCGATCCCTGAGCCTTTTGTTATATTTTCTCCTCCCCATCCCACCGTGGGGGAGGAAGGAGTGAGCAAGCGGCTGTGTGGTGCTTACTTGCCTTCAGGACTTAAACCACGACATATGCCAATCCATAAAGCCACAACTGAGATGTATAGGGGTATGAAGAATGGTGCAATGGAAACAGATTACACCTTACAGTTTCCACTTCATTGCACTGCTGAGTTAGCATGAATTTCACTTCATAAAGTTCTGTACTAGCTGGAATCTAAGTGGATATCAAGGAGAAGATGAGGCTTCAATAGAGACCTATTGCACATATATATAAACAAGGCCAAATACACAGATGAAGTATGTTTTCTTGGGTCCAAAAAAATTGGACTGCTCCCTCAACAATGCAGAAATTTCAGTCTACACTCAATGAGCCTGATTTTATTTTGCCTATGAGTCACTGTACAAGGGAGAAAGTCTGCTCTTGGTAAGGGCATCAAGTTTGGGGTCATACTCATATAAGCCAACTCCAGCTCCAGCAGGCTACCTGTGGATGAAGCACAGCATTATAACTGATGGAAAAATACAAATGAAAATTTGTAATTTGTAACAAATTATTTCACCTGCTTCACATTGCACAGGCCCCATTGCTCACATCATTGTTAAAATTATTAATAGGCATCTTAACAGACAAAGTGGAGGCTGGCATTCAGAGCAAGAGAGGGAGGTCCCATTTGAAGCCAAGCTGACCATGCTGTGCTGCCTTGCTCTCTCCACCTCCTCACCAAAGCTAGTGTAAGAAAGCTGCCAGATATGTTTAATTGCTAATTTACTGAGTGAAATGTTTTATTATTTCATCAAGAATGTACCCTTACAATATTTGTTCCTCTCAAAATAACTGATTCTTGGAAACATCTGTGGTTGCTGTAAGTAGAACAAATGCACCAAGACAACCAGATATAGCAGACTAAGGCAGAGCCTAAGGTACGTGATGCTTTTAGCGTAAACTGTGCTGACAACTAATATGTGTTCTTTTTCATGACTAAATAAAAAAGAAAAATGTGAGGTCTTTTTTAGTATTGCAATTAATGTACTGGGAACATTTTAGTGGAGTTTGAATCTTGCAGGGCCTAGCAAATATTCTGTACAAGCTGATCAGCTTCCTGCATTAATAGACTGGCTGCTGTCCAAACTGAGCCTCCTTTATGAAAATAGACCCAGTTTTAAAGAGATTACTCAGCAAATTCTTCATTTTTAACAACAGTATAGTCAAGAAACACCTTCCCAAATCTCTGCAGTTGTTCACATTATAATAGCAGACAAGAGTGTATAAAGGGAAAAATTGTATTCACAGACACTGGTAATAACTAAGCTGGGTTCCTGAAAAAATGTACAGTTATCTCAGGGGACTTTATGTTTTCGTGTGTTGGATCCTAACAGAGCCCTAACTTTTAGCCCCAAATAAAGGGAAAAGCCTGAAGAGTTGTGTTGTTTATGGACTGTGGATTTGACTTTATATCCTGGACTGAGAATCTATGCATGATTTGGAAAGGGACTGCAGGGGTGGAGGAGGAAAGTGAGGAAAGAAACAGGATAAAAAAAGATTCAGTCAGACATTATTCAAAACCACATTCAAGGACACAGCCATAGTACATGGCTAGATATGAACTGGCTGATGAATAAGTTCATTGCTCCATAGTGCCTGTTAAGAAATCCCATTGTATTTCTGCCAGAAGTTACTGACTTCCCACAAAGATATTTTTGCTTAAAGCTTTTCTTCACTTTATAATCACTGAAATAAAAAAAGACGAAAATAAAGAAGTAGGAACGTCCCCTTGCTGAAGTAGCTGGCAATATCTCTGAAACCAAAAAGTTAAATGCCCGGAAACCTGGGAGGAACTGAGAATCTGAACCTGAATTTTTCAGATGGAAGTTCCCTAACCAAAACCCAAATCTGAATGGTTCTTAAATTTTGCACACTTGAAAACCTACTTTAAATCTTTAACAATGTGTTTGAGGATCACTTCAAGTTAGATGTGGAGAATTATCATAGTGTTCAGCTGTGTTGTGCATTAAACAAAGTGCTAGAGGAAATAATTTTCTATAAAAGCAGGTAAATTTCTGTATGTTGTACATACAGCAATTTTTTATCTTGTTAGCAAAGCCCAATTTCACCTTACAGAGCAAATTAATGCCTGTCCAACACACAGTTGTATCATTTTAGGTAATTCCTGCTCTTAAATTTGAAAGATAAAAATTACAAAATTGACCTAATATTTACAGCTAACTGCAAACACATTGATTACAGATTTTAAAACCTGATATTTGCTCTATAAAGTCATAGTGCCAGTGCTGGAGTTATTACTGGAAAACTAGATACTTTGGCATGTATTTGTAAGAGACATTACTAAATCAAAACAGGTCCAGCCAAACTTGGACTCTGCATTAAACGGCATTTTGATGTGCTCAAGTTGGCATAAGAAGAAATTCTTTTGGCTGCTTCCAGTGTTAGCTGAGGGAAATGAACACTGTATGCTAAATGCAAAAATCTCTGCTCTTGCAGGCGGAGATGCTCTCTTAACTCTTCTTGCTCTGCTCCTTTCCCTGTGTAAAGCAGCCAGAGGTCAGAGGGAGGACAAGATGCTCCCCCATCATGTGACAGTGAACTTTCCACAAAGGGAATGAACTGATAACTTTATGATGAGCTGAAATGTGTTGTGTCACGGAGTAAGGTGCATGTGGAAGGGCACCGGAGGCAGCCACAGAGTGCCAGGACATGAAGCAGGGAAGGAGAGTGGCGGTTCTGCCAGACTGGGCCACAGGCAGAAAAGAAGTAGGTCAGGCTGACCCACCAGTGCTAATCTGGTTTCAAATCAGGAGAGTTGCAATCCAGCAGATTTGCAGGTCAGAATGGAGTTTGCCCAGTTTACGGGAACCGCCGGTCAAAACGGTGCCAGACAGGCAATTTTTCCCCGCTGACAACAGCATTCCTCTCCCCACAGGGAGCGGTGGCTGGAAGGGGGATGCTGGATGGGACAGCCAGGTCTCAGAGGCAGCACAGTCCTGCAGAGACGGCTGACGGGTGACTTTGGCACATGCGCCCGCAGAACTCAGCTGCCAGGTGTCGAAGTGTTTCTGAGCTGTTTACGGAGTGGGTCCAAGCCGTTTGAACAGAAACAGGGTGAGGCTGCACCGCCTGCACAAACAAGAGCTAGCACAGTTGCCTGTTGCTTTAGCATAGAACTAATAATTACAAAGAATAAATAATTTGCTTCCTTAGAAACAGTTTCTTAGTTTTAACAATCAATATGGAAAACAGACCTGCAGTATAAGACAGGCCACAGTTTTCTAGCTCCAAAACACTCACCCTCCAGCAAGCCACAAAAGCCTGATACACAGGATGGATTTGTACCTCAGATTATGTCCCAGAGAAATAAAAGCTAAAGATGTTTTTTGAATTTTCCATCAAAGATAAAATGTACTTTTATTACCCCTAAGTGCAACTGAAGTGAAATAAATTAATATGCAGTAGCTAGAGGTCCTTTGATTTGGACCCATCAGGAGGTAGCGCCACAGGGAAGAGTTAATATCTATACTCTATTGGTTTGGTTATAATTTAATCATAACTCCAAGTGACAGGAATTTGAATATATTTCCATACATCTTATTTATATTTGGAATGTGAAGGGTGCAACTGAGTATCTGGAAAATTATATTGCATATAATTTAGATTTCCAAGTGTAGATGAGAACAGTTTCAAGATTAAGATTGAATAAACAAACAGAAAAAAGTTAATGCCAAGTCAACTAATTGCACATTAAATTCAAACATAGCCTTTTATGGGAGAATAAGAGTAAGAGATCACCTCTAATGTGGATGTAGGCAGGGAGGTGAGTAGAAACAGCCTTTAACATCTACAAGACAATTCAGCTCTTTTAGGAGCCAGAGCAATCCTGCTTGGGCTTGTACTACAGAGGCAGTCATGTCTCCCCTTACACGTAAGTACTTGTTTCATGTCAATTAACAAATGCCTCACAACTTGAACTGTGCCTAGTTAATATGTGTAGAGAATGAAGATCTATACAGTAAGATGCTGCAATATGAGCATGTGGGCTTTGGGCCTTAGTCTCTCCACTACTTTTTGTGATTTCCTTTTCGCCATGTACCTCTAGTAGTGCCCTCACCTTACAGGGAGACAGCTCCTCAGCTCAGAGTAGCTCTCCCCCAGCACCAGAGAAGGAGAAAGAAGCAAACAACAGAATTTAGCTTCTGTCTTTTCCTTGCTGTGTTCCCATGACCAAGTTAAGCAACCTCAATCTTTGAAGATGCAATTTGTTATCCTCTATCCAGAACATAATAGAGGAAATAATTTTCTATAAAAGCAGGTAAATTTCTGTATTTTGTACATACAGCAATTTTTTATCTTCTCCCTTGTTAGCAAAGCCCAATTTCACCTTACAGAGCAAATTAATGCCTGTCCAACACACAGTTGTATCTTTTTAGGTAATGATTTTAGGACATTTTAGGACATTTGGCAGAAGCAGAGTGAATAGTTGCAGGCTGCTTTACTGAGCAGAGTCAGCTCTCTAATGGGTCAGAGGAAACCCCTCACTGGCCTGAGGAGGGTGGCACACAGGTAGAAACACCTCTTAGAAATACCTCTCCTTAGCAAATTACACCTTCTTCGCAGCCCAAACAGACAGCAAGTTTTCATTCTGAATTGCTTCTTCAATCTTTGGCTCACTGCTGCATGACAACACTCTGCCAGGCACCTGAAATTACTGCCATAACCAGTTCTCTTGAAGATTACCGTTATTTTCCAAACTATGGTTTCTATGTCTATATCTTATCCCCAGAGCTCTGAACAGTACCTGTAGAAAACTATGACATTCTAAGTGCTAAACTTGGCCAAGAGATAAGTTTACTCCAAATGACATCAATACAGATAAGGCATAGTCAGGATTTACCTAAGTCCATCTCATCCAAATGCCAACAACAATATACCCTTGCCCAGATGAAGAATATACAGAGTTCCTTAAAAAAATTAGAAGATCCCAGATATTCAGAAATACTTGATTCCTTGAAAATATGAGTGCAGAACAAAGAGTAAACTAGAAATGAATGGTGTCAGAAATGTATATGGCAAGGGCAGAACTAAGTGCTTAGGCACATGATTAGTGGTGGACTTGGCAGTGTTCAGTTTACGGTGGACTCAATGATCTTAAAGGTCCTTTCCAACATAATATTCTATTCTATTCTATTCTATTCTATTCTATTCTATTCTATTCTATTCTATTCTATTCTTGCTATGCTATGCTATGCTATGCTATGCTATGCTATATATATTCATCACAACTATCTCAAAACAGCTTTAATGTGTTGAGAACATCTGTGGCAGAGACATGAAAAATGTCAAGAGATTCTTGACACTAACACTTCTGTCAGAGATGAGTGATGGAAGAAATGAGGAAGCCCAGTATATTGGAGGGAGTACATTTATTTCCAGGTTTGGAATAAACCAGAGCTTAACATCTTTATGAGTAGCTGGCTGTTGGCAACCAATAGGAAGCTGATATATCAAGAGTGCCCTAGGATCAAATCTCACATACAAATGTTATTGCATTAAAGCAGCTCAGCAGACCCAGTGCATGTTGGATTGTATCTATAGAGCAAGCATACAAGTAGTATTTCATTGGTGCTTCTTTAATATTCTTCAACACTGATTAAATCCTTCCTATGGTAGGCAAACAGGACAAGCTGAGCAAAAAGATAACCCAGTCCCTCTGAAAGCATTAAAATTTTTCTGGCTGGCCAGCCTAGCTAACATAACATCTGGCATGAGAAAACATCCATCATATAAGCAAAGATCAGGCGTGTTGCTGCACAGAGACAGATGGGATCCATCCCCATGCAGACTGTAAAAGTCTTTTTTCGACAGTAATTTGTCAAAATTAGATCACTTAGCTGATGGTGCATCAGACCAGATGAACTGTGTCCTAACAGTGGTCTCCTGTTCCACCCCTTCTGCCAGCTCAGCTGGTGCAGATGCAGCAGGACCACTCTAAGGAGGGGGGGCACATCTGGATCTCGTGAGTCCAGCTGCAGGGCTGTAGGGCAACACATTGGTAGACTGCAGGATTGCTCACTCCCCCTACATCCAGGCAGGGAGGAGGATGCTGCTGACTTAGGGATCCACAGGCAGCTCTGGACGGCTTAGCTGAGGTTTGTAATCTAAATCTCACCACATTTGTTTTGCTCACACAGCAAGGCGGCAATAAATATAGTAAAAACGATGAGCCATGAACCCATTCTGTTTCTGTATCCTGTCTCACAAGGTGAGGCAAGAGAAAGGACACTATGGGAGGGCACAGTCACAGACAAGCAACTGGCTTGGCAAGGGCACAGAGAGCAAACACACTCACCAGTGTGCACTGAGGCTGTCCCAGTGATGGGAAGGGTCAGCTGGTAACACCACTCCCAGAATATACCTAGTTAATCAAGGATCAAAAAACCCCTGGTGTTCAGCCTAATTCATACTAATTTAAAGAATATTCCAGTGTGGTGTTGGCAATGAATGCAATAAGCTGAATTTTGAGGAAGAACACTGTACAATGACTGTTTTAAAGGATTTTATTGGTCAGGTTTTTATAATAGCACCCAGAAGAGATATTAAATACAGAATTCAATACAGATTAGTCAAAAGAAGTTTGGCCAGTGATCAATAAAGACTACCAGTTAACGTTAAACAAAGGCTAATTTATGTAAATGTTAGCATGGCTTGTGCAATGCTCCAAACAAATGAATAGAAGTCGGAATACAGCTGCCTTTTAAATCCATGCCCTAGATAGAGGACAGACACAGGGGATTTTGTGATTTGATCATGCAGAAGAATAGCCAGCTTTTGGCAATTGGATGATATGTTGTTGATTATGTGCATGATTTTTCAAATGTTTGAGGTGTCCAGGGAGGGGGGAGTTTCCAAGTAATTTAGAATATATATTGAACTGGTATTAGAGAAAATAGACAGGAGAAGCAAGACCAACAAGAAGAGCACAAACAAGAAGACTTCCTGATGAGGAATCTGGGCTTTCAGTTTCAGAACAGATTAAAAGTGCTTGTGTCCTATCAAATGAGAGTCTAGAGAGAGATATTTTAAAAGATGTGGGACAAAGATTAGTATCAATGGAGCCACATCCAGCATACAAAAGTCGTGCAAGCATATTTAGGATGTAACTTCACTCTTACACAACCAGACACAGAACCCCATCACATAAACCCAGATGTGCAGTGCAGTGGTACCATTCCCAAGGCAGCCCTGTTCATCTTGGATAATCCATCTCTACACACTCAAGTATCTCTGAAGACTTAACTGCTCTTTGGGGCTACTACAAGCTACAAAAAGGACCCAAAAAGGCTGCCAGAACAGAGGCCCCTGCAGTATCTATATGGCTAAACATCCTGCTCTCTGAGGGTGGGGAGTGGGAAAGCGGGGGCTCTAGTGTGAGTTACAGTAACACCACTGCAGCAGCTCTGTAGCAGCAGTGGGGTGGTCCACAGCTGCCTGAAAGTATTTGAAACCTGGGCAGAAAAAAACAAGAAAATGCTTGAGCACTAAATGAAAAACACAAGGAGCTGGGGCCTCTCCAAGTAGTTTGCCTTGATTAATGTAAGGAATTAGGACATTGCACATCTTCTAGTTGCATTTTCTGTTGATTGCAATGGCCAGTGTTCACAGCAATAGGCTGGCAGGTGAGAACAGTAAAACAGATGCAAAAATAGGTGTGCTTTGAATCATATCTTATTATGCAGTGCAATCTGATAAGAGAGCCAGAGAAATCTTTGTTTCCAGTGACTTCATTTACAAAGGATTTGAGCAGAGATCCTTCACAAGGAATATTTCAGAAGGGGAGAAAAGTAGGGTGGGGGCTCTTTGACATTTCTTTGCTTATCAAAATCTAATCTAGATAGTATCACAAGGCTGGGACAGTACAATGGACAAATCCAAAGGATTTCATGCATAAGGAAGATTAGTCAAGCTTGTGCTGTCCTTTGTAATTCCACATGGAAACTATTTTGTAAGAATAGAGCCTGACACAGTGTCCCTGTTAGAGCAGTTGCTTATAAAGGTTTGTGCTCCTTCCCTGCCACATGTGTAATACTGACAAGACACTTTTTCTTTAATCTGGCATTGGCTTCTCATTCTGACTTTCCTCCTTTCCACATCTCAGTGGAATTTCCCTCTCAATAGGAAATCAGTAGAAAATATCTCAGCAGCTGGAAAAAATAATAAGAGGATTAGAAAATTTGAATGTATGGAAGAATAAACTCTCCTTGAATCTGACTGCTAACAAAAACTGAGCTTGCAATGGCCTTCACATCCTGTTCTTGCAATGTAAGTAGGGCACAAACAATACAATGATGACCATATGAAGAATGGAAATTCCAGTTCAGAAAGTGTTTCACATTTTGAAGTTTGACTTTATTTTAAGCTGGATAAAAGCCAAAAAATTCAGATTTCTTCCTAGTAAAATTCCAAAGCAATTTCCAGGCCGTTTGGTTTCAATATAATATACTTTTTAAAAATCTGTTCCAAAAGACAAGGAACACATTACATTTTTTCCATATTTAAACAGTTCCTGTGTACTCTGTTCCCTTTATAAACCATTTTGTTGCAATCACACATTTCAGAGCAATGTTATTCCATTAAGTCCCTCCAGTGAGCTGTAAGCAGATCTTCTATCTCCCTTCTCATTGCTCTAGATTACCCAGACTGTAGCTCTTTGTAATTAGAGGGAAGGGGAAAAAAAAATATTAATTCTTACAATGATTTTAATATGTATTTAAGAAGTGTCTTTTCTTAGTAAATCTCAGTACGGTATTTTGAATATTCAGGATGGCTGAAACATAAACAATAATTTGTGTTTCTGCCACACAAAGAAGCTGCTGCCTTGGCAGCCCCAGAGGCAGGAAAATGAGAATCAGAGCTGCCACTGAATGCTCCCAGTTGGGCTGCAGCACGTCCATTTCCCAGCCAGAAACAAAAGAGCAAATCCCTGGCATGGCTGCGAGAGCCCCACGCGGTGCAGAGGCTTTTGGTCCCTCTCCATATCGCAGCAGACAGCAGCTCCATAGATACTGAGGTGTGGTGCTGAGCAATGTGCAGCTGGTAGGAATTATTTATGGACAATTTAGCAAATTAGGCTAACGATTCACATGAATTTGCTCACAGTGGTTGGTGCAGCAGGAGGGCCAGGATGGGGCTTTTCCTGCTGGAGTGGGGAGCCCAGGCCAGTAGCCAGCTAAGCAGGATGGTGTCTTGCAAGGGACTCCACTGACCTCAGAGAGCTCACAGGGGCAAGCAGAGATACCTGAACACCCAGGTCTGGCAGGACTAGCACCTGTAATGATAATACTCTTTACTAACATAGTGTTGACAGCCTTCCATTTGCCACTGGGGTTGGATTTGCAGGTAGTTTTGTCATGCACACCTTGGAGATTTGCCTTGTGTTGATGGAACAATAGGAAATAGATTCAGCCCTTAAAGTATTTCAAAATAATAAAATATATGTCCATAAAACTGAAATAGGAATATCCCATTTCTATTTAAAACGTGTCTTGCTTTTAGACAGAGAATGCTCTGCATTACTAAAGGATATGGGGTCCGGTGCCACATCCCAGCACCCAAGCAGAAACAGGGATGCCTGCCCACTCCCAGCAGTGTGACTGGCTGAGGCAAGAGCAGGCAACTGCTGGATGCAAACCTTTTGTTCCCAACACATTTCCCCACACTACAATGGTAAGTATGTAATCCACTTAAAGATTTCAGTGATCTCACACAGGATTTTAAATGGGCTGGGCGGTAGGAAGACTATGACCCAACGAAGTGTTTACTTTAGCCCGTCTGACGGATTGCATGTCCCTGTGAGGTAATCCAGTCTGAGTAATATCCAGCTGGCTCAAATCTCTGCTCCACTAATGAATTCAGTTAATATGTAAAATAAGTAAGGTGAGATGGAGTAATGCTAGAAAAAAGGTGAAAAAGAGGTTCAACACCAGTGGTAACAGAATTAGCTAAGTAACAGGCCCAGTAACAGGTTTTATAGTGTTTGTAGAACTCATTAAATAAAGCATTTGTTTTCATCACTTGCTTTTACAAAATTGCCTAAGTGGTTAATAAATATTTTTCCTGAGGACTTGGGCTTTGGCAGGAAAGGATACCATCTTGTAACTGGTCACAACCTCCTCCCCACAGCTTGGGAAATTAATTAAAGTCAGGCAATTTGTAACATTCATTCCCTGAGAGCAGCAGAGCTGTGCTGGCTGGTGGTACTGAGGATGCACAGAAGGAAGTCCAGGTGCCAGTCCCAGTTTTGGTTTGCATGGTCACATTTGCCCACCCATCCTAGCCAGATGTATGGGAGCGTTACACTGTGTCCCATACCATCATGCTGCTGTTTGACCCTGAATGATTTGGTATTTTCCCCATTAGTCTCCAAATCAAATGTAAGAGTCATTTCATATCATAAATTGTCCTGAAGAAGCTACTATGCTGGGAATAAACTAATTTTCAAAAAATACAAAGTCTAGAGCTTCAGTTTGCAAGCCCACCCCTTTTTAAAGCTAGGTTCACTGCCTCAGACAAACAATTCCACAATACTGCATGCTGAGCTGGGAGCTGCCAGAAACTACTGCACTAAAATCACTGAGGATAACAATGTACCTGAACTTCCATACCCCCTCCAGGGCTTAGGTGTTTGCTCCAGAATTCATCTTTAATGTCGCTATCCCTAAAGAAATGAGAACTCTTCTGAGGTAAGGCATCTAATGCAGAACTAATTTTTTAGGTGGGGAGATTTGCTCCTAAGCAGTATGTGGGGTGAAAACCACTCCTTGTCTAGGAAAGTTTGCCCTTCCAGAATGCAGTAGGAGATAAGAAAAATGTTTCACTATTCTTACTCTTAAGGTTACTGAATATTTTCCTCTTTAAAAAGAAGCAATTTACAAGGGGCAAATTAAATGTATACATGTTATACTGAATGAGAAATGATGACAATGCAGTCCGCTGTTAAACTTAGCTGACAACTGATCTCTATCTACAAGTTGCCACAGTCCTTATTCAGTCAGTTCTTCTACCGACTTCCAAAAAGGAAATCCTACAGCTTCTCCCCTCCTGATACTGTAAGCACAGTGGTCAGAAGTGAAGGATAAGGATGCGAGTCAGGTCCCTGGTGCTGTTATGCAGGTATCCAGCTGGACCTGCTGACAGTTCACAGACTCTTCAGCAGAGGACCTGACTGAATCAAACTGACCAGAAGCAGACACAGCCAGCCACTTGGAACTGGCACAGCCTTACACACAGCTTGTGGGATCCACAGGAAAGTGGAGGCTTCCAGGAAAAAAGAATTTCATGATCAAGTAGAAGTTACAAGAGCTGGCCACTATCTAAGCAAGAGAGGATATAGTCTGAATGGTTTTTGAGAGGTGTACTTTCAAAATTTTCATCTTAATTGTGCTGGTTATTTGGCAGATCATTATTTTTCTATTAGTTCAGCCAGAAGAAATTACGGATCTAAGATTAGTCTGACTGCCAAGAAAGATTGTCTGTTTAGGTTATGGATCACTAAATGATGCAGCAGAACTACATGATGAGGGGTTAATGTATGATTTGATTAGCATGAATCAAATATATGCTTTCCAGTAATAATTACCAAGATAGCATTTGCTGGAAGTAAGGTAACCCAAGCCGCATGGTTTCTTTCTTATAGACTCTACGCTCATTGTCATTTCCACAAAATCCACAAACAAAACCTTATTCTGTTTCAGAAAAATATCTGACTTGAAATAAGAGCTGGGCCCATGTTGCAAAGCACCTTTTTCAACCCAACCAATCCCAAATCTTCACAGATTTACAAAAGACATTATTCAAAAACATGTTCAATAAATCATGAGGTTTACCACACAGAATAACACGTTAAAAAATAATGCTTCTGTAGTCTTACTATTTTAATTAACGAAGAATTGCTAATAAATTCCTTTCTATTAATCTGTTCAAAAACAATGTGTTCTTTTTTAAGCATTCTGTAAATTACTAGACATTTTCTGTTCTGCTTAAAACGGTAGAAAGCACCTTTCAACACTGAAGCAGTACGTAAGTCAAATTCTTACCCTAAATCAAGTAATTGCAAGAGAAGGAGACTCATTTGGAGGTCCAGGTATACATCCCTTGCTGGCAGAGCAGGGACTTGTTCCCAGGGTCTAGCAACACAGGTCAGAGGTCTGATCCAATTAATACCTCTAATAGTTCTGGAACAACAACTTTTGCACTTGTAAATGAAGATCTGCTGCTTTCTGTGGCACAGATTCACTGAGGACTGAGATTACTGCATCCTTCTGGTTAGACTATCTACCCCTGCCGTTACTGGTTTGGCTTCTCTCTGAATCCACTTTCCCTCCATCACCACTCCTGGCACAGTCCTGCTGCTCTGTGCAGCACAAACTATACATCTACATCAGCATCGCCAGCTCAACACCCCAGCTTTAGCTTGCCAAACCCACCTGGCAGTGGAGGGAAAATAGCTGTGATTAAAATTAAGTCATCACTCTCCTCATCCTGCATCACTTTCCTCCTTAAATTGTCTCTGCACCAAGGATGACAAAATATTGACAGGCATTAGACAGCTGGCATGCAGATTCCTGCCAGTTTACTGTGCAGTCTTGTATACGATTCTGTATGTCTACGTGACAAAAATGAAGATGCAACTGTGATATGTGCTAAAACTGTGCTATCTCCATCTAGCCACAGAAAAGTCACAGTGACATGTACTTTAGCTCCTGATAGCAGTGTCTACACCTGGGACTGAAGGGGTATTTTCACTTTGGGCACTAATATATGTTGAAATGTATCACCACGTCTCTACTGCCTTGGTTACCTACAAGAATGGGCTCAAACTTGAACAGGCCATGATCACATCTATTGCCCCTTATGCCTTGCACCTCTTGCAACCGTTGGAGCTATCCACTTCACAAAATTTGAGAGGAGTTGGGTTTGTTCAGTGCCGTCTACGAGACTGGAACTTCTCAGCACTCCTGCAGTATGAGCAAAGAGAGATTAAGAGGCTCAGAACATGGTCATGAACAAAACATCCACCTGGGTTTAGAAAAACTGTCAATAAGCAAAACACAAACAAAACCTTTTCCTGCTGTGAGGCATCTATTGTGTTTTATTTTCATCTCTCAAAAACACGTCTTGGATTTGCTATACAGGGTGCTTCCCCTTGACAGCCAAGCTGAGAAGGCTGTGCTTTCAATTTAATATTCATGATAATGAGGGTAGTAGAGGTCTTTGGTTGTCCATTCACTCCCCTCTTTGTGTTTTAAGGAGAGATGGGTGGAGATCAAAATACAGTTGAGTGGATTGTCCCAAGCTCTACTAGTCTACAGAGACTAGGTAAGAAAGACTGTAACAACACAGCCACCATGCATACTATGAGAGTCTACACATCACCACATTTTTTCTGCTTTCTGAATTCCCATGTTGTAGAATAAGTTCCACACTAAGAATTTTAGCAAGGGGATATAGGATGTCCTAATGGTAGAAAATACACACATAAGATGTATGTGAATACAATCCAAAATATAGATCATATTTCTATTACAATACAGATAAATTAGGTTTTAAGTTCAAATTTTACAGACCTCAAGCCTATTTTTTTGTGCTAGGAGCACAGAAATAGGTACATGTGAAGATTCTGATCTGGAAACAGGCCTCGTCACAATTTCTTTTAATTGGATATAGGGTTGCTAGTAATAGCATGAAATGCAAAAATGAATGATGAGCAGGGACCCAAGAAACCTGAAATGAAAAAATCTCTGCTACACAGTAACTAAATCCATGAGATAGCTTTGCCAAGATATAGTCTACTGTAAAATTTTACTGCTTTGTCCAATGGTAAGTTTTTAATGCCTTAAGATTGAGAATTGTGCTACTTACCCACAAGGTTATTTATTACTCAACATAGTAATTCTTAGTGTTATGGAAAATGTTTATGTGCATCTGGTAAGACTTTATTGCGATACTTGAGAAAGATTTTCAAGATACAAAGTAACTCAGCTACTTCAGTATGAATATGAGAAAAAGTTCTTTATAGAGTTTCACAGATGTGAAACTTCAGAAGAAATCTTGGAGTTTGAAAAGAAAAAAACAACAGAAGTAGTGTAAATCATTAACTATAAGTATTCTGTCATTTAACAAAATAACATTACAAAAAAAGATTAAAAGGTTGATCTGAAATCAAATAAAACTAATATCAAAGTCATATCACTAGTTCATTATTATGGCATCCTCAGTAGACTGACATTCAGCCAGGCAATAACAACACACAGGATCACTTCCTTTTAGTAACAGCCGCACTACTCTCTTCACCCGTTAATTACACAGAGAAGTTCTCAGCTTCACCAAAAACACCCATCCCATCTTCCATAATGTTTCTGCAGAAGAAGCAAAGTCCTTCATATCTAAAGATAAGTATTTTGTTTGTAAAAGCACTGTTTATTTTCTGTCCTGGGTCTGGGTAAGTTTTGACCTACCACATATGACCATTTTTATTATAGAAAGAAGTATTAACTTCTTGTTTACCTCCTCAACCCTATTAACTAAACCTTCATGAATAATAGACTGTTTGTAAAAAATTTGTGTTCATGTGTGTGACTAACTTGGCTGAAAGCATCCATATAGTACTCTTACTAAAAACACTAAAAGTTTAGCTAATTGTAGAGTTGGCTTGAGATCCAGAACTCAAAAATTAGCCATAGATATATGAAAATACTCCACCACCCTTGGGGAAAACACAGAAAAAGCACATGATCGTCATTAAAAAGATTTTCTATTTCTGCCCTTTTCCTACACAAGACTACATTGTTTAAGACTGTCTGGACTAGTATTCCCAGCTCCTATACCTTGTATTTTTTGCTGAATTTAATTCATTATTTTCCTTGTGACCATCTCTCTTGGTCTGGCAGCTCCTGATTATCTTTTGTCCATCATTCCTGTGCACATTATATTCACAACAGTTTTTTGGTTTATGACCTTCAGTTATGACCTTACAGGCAGCCCCAAGTTACCTTCAGTCCCCAAACTTTTAAAAATAGGTGTTCACACATTAAATCCCTCAAAACCTTCTGGATGTTTGACTGGAGAAAATTCAGGGAAGAGCAGTAACAGTACAGCTAGCTGCTGCTTCCAGCTACGAAGGCTGTTCCTTACAGAAGTTGTCCCTTTCGTTTGTGAGCACAACTTTTTTGCTTCTGGCCACAGAACCAGAGCCCAAGATGGATCCAGGAAGCCCTGAAGAGCTGTTTGCACTGCCTAGCACATCAGGGGAGATGTGGCTTCTTAACATTCCACCTTAAAGGGCCTTGTGCTTATGACAATGACTTCCTCAGTACTGCGATGTTGAAAACGGTGTCTGTGGCAAGCCTTTCTGTCACAAGGAGAGAGAGGGAGAAAAAAATCTGCAGAACTTATAGCTAACACTGATTTTAAAATAATAAAATACATATGGTATTTATATATACATCATTTTCATAAACACAACAAAATTGGTTGTTTCTCCACTCATGCATCTAACAGTCTTATGCATAAGACAGCAGTACCTCCATATGTGTCAAAAAGGTTAAAAAAATTGTAGACTTACTTTATTGAGAATGTTTCCTGTAAGAAATAATAATAAGGATCTCTTTTTACATCCCTCTCTATTCACAGAATCACAGAGCAGCTGAGACTAGAAGGCACCTCTGGCAATCATCTAGTCCAACTCCTTGCTCAAAGCAGGGTTACACAGAGCAGGCCGCCCAGGGTCATGTCCAGTCAGGCTTTCAGTATCTCCAGAGATGGAGACTCCACAGCCTCTCTGGGCAACTTGTTACAGTGTTTGACCAACTTCAGCTTAAAAGAGTTATTTTCTTATGTTTAAATGGAATTTCGTGTATTTCAGTTCATGCCTATTGCCTCTTGTCCTTTCACTGGCCACCACCAAGAAGACCCTGGCTCTGCCTCCTTTATTCCCTCATCAGGTTTTCATATACATTGATAAAATCCCTCTTGAGTCTTCTCTTCTCCAGACTGAACAGCCCCACCTCTGTCAGCCTTGCCTCCTACATCAGATGCTCTAATTTCTTAATCATCTTCACAATCCTCCTCTGGACTAACTGCTGTAGGTGCATGCCTTTCATGTGCTCAGGAGCCCTCGGCTGGACACAGCACTCTAGAGTGACCCCCTGCCATACTCTGCCCTACAACAAATTTTCACATACAATTCCAGGTGTCATGAAGAGGTCAGTCTGAATGGAAAGATACAGATTTTATGTTATTAAAATGACTTTAAGTATCAGAGCTGCAGAAACAAACCACATAAGCCCTAGGGCATTGTTAGAAGATGAGTCAAAGGCTATGCTTATCTGCCAAATACAAGAGGGCCACGAGTGAGTCTGAGGTCTGGTGGTGTGATTGTCTGTGCTGATTAACTGTCGGCTCACATGCTGGCTCTACTCAGGGCTCCTTCAGCCAGCCTCCCCCTGAGTAGTACATGGACATGAGTGGGGAAATGTCTGACTGCAGGGACCACTCCCAAAAGACAAGTAAAATGGTACTTGAGAGACACCAAACAATTGTGTTAGCTCTTCAGCTGGAGACTCTCGGGTTCAAGTATCATTGGCAGCACAACTTGTAGTGCTGCTGAGATATTTGTCCACATCCAGTCTTTGCCAGTTTCAACCTGGAAAGGGGGGGAAACTCAAAGATGTCCAAAATAATGTTACCAAATCTGATATGGGCTGTCAAACACACCTGACAGGGAAGGAGTAAAGAAACTCATTCTTCTGAGTTTAGCCTAGACATGATTAGCATGATTCACACCTAATTTCTTACCACCTACTCAAGGAGATTACATTTTAATTAATTACTGATTACTAAGTACTGTTTTATAACTGATCATGTTTATTTTCAAAGGAAATTAGAAATAGACAGGCTCATCATTCATTTTTATATATCTGTGAATTTACTCAGATGTCCAGTGTTAATAAATCTTAAAAATTGCTGCTACCTCAAAGTGGAGGATGCATAATCACTCATTCCCTGACAAATTGGCTTAATTACTCAACAAGATATTTTCCTTACCCTTTATGTTAATTCCATTAGACGTAAACTGTTGACCAAGTCTGGGACAAAGTCTGGGTCTAGCTGCACCTAGAGTCCTCTCTGAGAAGGAGTTTAGAAAGCAAGGAGATCCACTCTGAGCCTCGTGACTCAGTGGGAGGTCTTCCTTACCCTTTGTACCTCTCCCATTAGGCATAAACTATTGACTAAGTCTGGGACTAAGATTAGGTCTAGGTGGCCCTAAGGTCCATCAGGAGTTTAGAAAGCAAGGGGTTCCACTCTGAACCTTGGAACTCAACACGAGGGTGACACTTGTACTGTTAAGTCTCTGCTCTCTGTATAAGTAATTTTTAAATCAATTCTAACTAAATTTTATTTTGTTTCTTCCAATCAAAATAATGCTGCTGTAACTCCAGCCACAAGAGACAATGTTTACAAATTCCATTTTCTAAATACGTTTTCAGATAGTAGCTCAGTTCTGGTTATCACATCCCACACCCTAAAGAAAACCATTGCTTTCTACCATTTAGAAAGGCTGGAAGAAATGTTATCAACATTCAGACTACAAAAGCAGCAGGTGTTTAAACAGGAAGCATTCTGGTGAACATGAAGTTTTGAGGGGAAGGGAAGAGAGAAAGGGAGAGAAAACCTTTTCCTGATCTCTGCAGAGAAGGTGATATTTTCCTAACTAGAAAACACACGTTCACAGAACTGCCATTTCTTTTAAGCTGACTGCCGTATGAGTCAACAATTGAAGGGTCAAGTTTCAAACAGTACCAGTGTCAGCAAGCTCCTCATTCAAAGAAGCAGTGAATCCTCAGAGAGTCCAAATACAGATATGACACAGAGATAATTTTTGGTGGCATTTCAAAGAAAGTTTGGACTCTCACAGTGGTGTAAATGCATCTTCCCTGTATTGAAAACCGGAGGAAAAGGGCTGCAGATTCACAGGATGGTTTCAAGATAACATGTTCTAATTAGAGCTCTCCATTAATAAACATCATTTCTACATCTATAGAAGCAACTATTTACCACCACAGCAGCCAGTTAACTGATTGAATCAATCTTTCTTTCTGTACTGTACCTCCTCCCTTTCACAGGAGACAGCAGGACACCATTCAGGCTTCCAGTATTTCTCTTTCCTTTTTCCTTGTTTGAGTTCCTGAACATAACTGCAAGCTTAAATATGTTCAGTCCAAGGAGGGATCACTAAGGACTCATCATTATCATGCTGTGGACTGGCAGTGAAAACAATTCACACATCAAATAACCCTCTCAAAACCATGGCACTTTAATCGTCTCTAATCAAAGAGCCATGAAGAGGAGGCGGCTTGGGCATCCTTCCAGCAAAGTGAAAGGTCACTCTTTGAGACTGTGTCTGTTGCATCACTTGGGCATCAAGGACCAAAAATGTGAGTAGGTCAGGGTATCAGAAGTTCAGTCTACATTCAGGAGGCAAAGCCCCAAATTGTTTCCATTCCTAAGCAACAGTGTGTTAGAAATTACCTAAACCCCAAGAAAAGAGGCCACAATATGGGCACTGCATGGTGTTACAAATGAACAGTCAGTCAGGTCTGGGAGCTGAGCAAGCATTCACTTTTGCAGTGAGACTTTGCACTAAATGCATCCAGTCAGTAAAAAGGCTCTGACAATTTTATTTGAAACAGGACACAGACACCCCCAACCAGCACATTAGCAAAACTTAAGAAAAGAAGTGGAGCCTCTGAAGAGCAGCAAATGCCAAGGGAATGCAGAATTTGAGGCCAATTTCTATGAACCAGCAATGAAGAATGAGGTTTAGGAAATAACAATAGGAAATTAAAAATAAAAATGAAGGGGTATAGTGAAGATGAAGAAAATTTGCAACGAGTGCTGAAATCCTGCCTTTTCTGCAGGCCAGAGGACTTAGGTCATCGGCTTCAGCTGAGCCAAGGAGTTCACTGAAGGAACACTGGAGCGGTTAGGAGTCCAGGCAAGATTACTTGGTGGAAGAAAAGATTTGATGTAAAACTGAAAGACCTAGTGTGTTAAAAGCCCCAAGGAGAGCAAAAGCATTTTGAGTCAGAGCAAAGTTCAGCTGTGCTGAGGTTTTTATGACTAAGAATACAAAAAAATATTACTGGCTTTATGTCTATAATCTGCTGTCCTGCTGACACACTAGAGGGAGCTGAGGAAGAAGATCCCTGGAGGCATTTGTTTTCCTGGGAGCTACACACAACCAATGTATGTTAACATATTTCTACATAGAATAAATACTTGGGAAAGGCTGTGACTTGAGAATATTTCTGAAGAGCAGGTTACCAGTTGTGTCAGTGAGAAACAGCTTGGGAAACACCATAACTCTGGGAAACAGAGCAGTTGTGCCTGGGTGGTGGCTGGCTATGCACTGCTTTGGCACGTTTGGACAAGAAGTTTTGCAGAGGTGAACCAGGGGATTAGACTAAAGGGAAGACTGATGTATACCATCACGAGTATCACCACTGACACTGCTGAAGGACCTGAACATCACGAACAGGAGTGGCTAATACTCTTGATTCCTAGACAATGAAGAGCACTGGCACATTTTTGAATAGTCACCAATCTGCAGAGGAAGGAGAGATATTTCAGAAGAATTTTATACCAAGTTATAAATGTGTTTTATAGATTTATGAAAAACAAAAAATTAAACAAATCACTGCAAAGCCTGCGTGACTTAGCAGCCTTGAAAAGTTTCTCATGTGAGCATTTTAGACCTTTTCTTTCAGCATGAAACATGAGTTCTACTAAATCTTTGCTCATTTCTTTGCTAAGCCAGTTTTCCCAGAAAAGAGTAGGGGATTTAGCTCTATTCTGCAAATGAGTTATCACGGATTTTGAAAATAGTTTTTTCCTTTTTTTTTCTTTTTCCTCCCTATTAGGGAGGAGGAAATGCAAATATAACAATCTACTTAGGTCTATGCGGACTGAGTACCATAGCATCAGAAGAAAGAACGTGATCATTCATCATATTTCTACACTGCTAAAAAAACTCAAAACAAGCAAAAGCTCAATAACTTATAACAAGATGCCAGTGAGAAATGTAAGCTTGAGCTGAGCAATAGGAAGTTCTGACCAGAAAAAGATGGATGTCCATATCATTACACTGATCTAATAAGAACAAAATAAGAATAATCGTAATAACAACACCAACAATAATATTAACAACAACAGAAAAAGCTCCCTGTGATAACATAACATAAACAATTTACCAGATATGCATTATAGTTTTTGTTAGATTCACCTAACATTTGTGGTACAGATGATCTCACTTTCTGCTTCAGTGATTTTATGACATAGTGGCAGTATGTACTAACTCTTGTGCTAATTATCAGACATAGGTTATATTCCTTCTCACTCCTTTTGTAGTACTCATGTCAGAAATCTACAACAGATTATTTTCCACTCTATTTTATTGACCACAGTATCTCTGATGCATTATGGAAAATTAATTCATTTTATGAAGTTACTGTGGTTTGGCTAAGAGAGAGAAAGTGGATTTTATGGCATCTATAAAAAATTTTCTTCGCTATTTAACAAAAAGATTTACTGGAATTTTCACTGAAGGAAAAATATGCCAAGCTAGAAGATAGGTGCTTGGCATAGTGCTCTATACATATGTTGGTGCAGGAAGATTGTTCCTTTTATGAAAGGAGTATCTCAACAAAAAGAAAGGAGAAAAGTACCCTTTGAGGAAATCTCAGAGCTTTAAATTAAGAGTCTGCTATAAACTTTTTCATGTTTGACATGATTAAAATGAGCATTTTGTTCTTTATCGACCTGTACCCTACCTTTTGTACTCAGAGCCTCCTCTGGGCTGACATTGCCAGAGCAACCAGTATAGCGATACCTACACCTTGCGAGGCAGCCATGGTGGAGCTGCAGACAGGCTGAGAGTCGGGACAGACTTAAGTGGGACAGGGTTTGGAAGAAGGCTTGGGGAAGAAGGGAGCTGCACCGTGCAGATTTACTTCTGGGGAGGAAAACGTTGCAAAATGGAGTCTGTAGGATCCGGGGACTAAGGGTCTGGGTCAAGTGAGAGAGTTAAATCAAATGGTCTGAACGCACGCTGGGTCTGATTTGGGTCTAGGGATAGGTACACTGCTCTTTTGTCTCTCTTCACGATCTTCTTTCTAGCTCTTGGAAACATACCAACCTGAAAAAAGATAATGTCTTGTTTCTCTCTGACTTGCAAGTGCTACTAGTTAAAATAAAACTATTGGAATATTCAGAGTGTTATATGAAGTTATTGCAAACCCAATGCCCAAATATCATTACAGTAATACCACCAATTTAGAGACAACTTGGCTCCAGAAGCACTCAAAACTGCAGATTAAAATAAGACAGGTTTTTGAAACCAAGATGAGTAGCCAAAAACACCCATGGTGACCTTGCAATGTCCATCCTTTTTTCTTCCTGCTCTTGCTCTAAGAACTTTCAGTAGCTTGCAGGCTTTATAATAAACTGCACAGTGTCTCTCCTCTTGAGGAGATCTGTAGGCATCTCTGAGGCTTGACTCTGGTTTGCTTTTTGACACAAACAGGCCTCTGCAAATGCTTCAGTGTACCCTGTCCTCCCCCAGCTCTCCTTCCCCGCAGCTGACTATGCTCAGGTCTCAGAGCAGGCATCACTTCTTCCCCATGGTTTTAGCTGACTTCATGAAGTGGAGCAAAAACAGGATGAATGGAGCAGCCAGATGCCCTGCTGCTCAGCCGCACCTCTTTAATGAAAGTTACAACAAATTACATTAACCCACAATAAGCTATGAACACACAAAACCAGTTATGATATTTAATTTATTGTGTTGACCCTGAAGTGTGGTGTATTTCCACTATACCAAAGACCCAAGAAAATAATATGGCTGAGACCAGGCAATCACTACAGCAAACTCAAACCAAGCCAAAAAAACACAGGCACCCATTTAGAACTCAGAGAGTATTTCTTTCAAAAAATGGCCATGCCATATCTGATTTCTTGGTCATAATCCTCAACAAATGATGCTTATACAAGCATCCTGGAAACTAAAATCCTTACTGAAAATTAAGAACTTAAAAGAGACATAAGACCATTATGACCTTCCTGATGTTCCCTCCCTGATGTACAGAGTTTAACAGCTCTTTCCTCCCTGTATTGCCCAGGATACAACTGCACATTTATCTACTCAGTTAATGTAATTAAATATAAGTAAAAGCGGTCCCATAGAGCCTGCATTTAGCCTGGATTTATATATAGCTTAAAAGTCCTTCCTTGCCCCTTCTGGCTGTTTGAGGCTATGGGTCTGTGAGCAGCAGAGCCAAAGAGGTTGCTGCTTTAAGGGAAGGGCTTGCTTTGCCCTCCCTACTCCTAGCCCAGGGCTCTGGCACTCCTCAGACCCCTCCATAAGCAGATTAAACCAAGCTCAGGGTTTGAGATTTTTTTATTGTTGAATTTAATTGCTTGGGGAGAAGTTGGCACAAGGTAATAGGAGAGACAGAGCAGTTCTTTTTGGGCCAGTGAGCTGTTGGGTTGCCTTACCCCACTCCACAGTAGGCTACCCTCGGCCTCCTCGTCAGATGAAGGATATTGTCTCTCTACATAGACTTCAGAGGAGAGGTGAGGGTGGTCAACATGCTGTATAAGACACTGTTAAGGTAAGTGGTTATCTGAAATACTCAGATCAAGAGCAAAGTACCCAGAAGGTGCTCCTCAGACGAATACATCCTTAACACACAAAAATTCTGTGGTATGCAAGGGGTCAAACTACATGAGCCCATGGTCCCTTCTGGCCCTTAAATGGTCCCTTCTGGCTTTTTAAAAATGTAAGAAAACAGGATGAATAAGTAAATAACTTGAAAACAGCCCATTGCTAGGATTCAGAATTTTGGTTTGAACTCAAATCTAATTTTAAAGTGTCCCTCCCCTCCCTGCCAAGTCTTTTAGACCTGAAAGCACAGAAATATTGATCCAGAAGTATGGACTTCTAGAAGAAGAAGAAGCAGCCTTTACTCACCAGTTTAGATGAGACAAACTGGCAAATACATTAAACTATGTCAACACCTTAAACAGTCAGAAGTTGCTGTACTGGCACTGCTTTTTTCTTCCCCTCCATCCTAAACAGCTATTGGAAACTTTTTGAGTTTAGATATTGCATCAACAGCGGGTAAATAGAGCAGCTCTTTGGCCCTGGCATGGGACCAGGATGAGGTCAGATTTGCTACAATAACAAAAACTGACAGAATTTAGAAAATGATTTAACAGGGGCAACTGTACAACCACTGACACTGGCTGACTGCACGCAAAGGCAGCTGTACCGTAAGAGTCAGGGTATTTATTTTCCTGCTCTTTGGCATTCTCTTTCTTCAGCTCTTTATGCACCCCCATTTCTATGGTAGATTATTTCAGAACAAACACTCTGGGCTAGAACTAACCACATGACTGAAGTTGCTTCATTCAGGACTTAACTTAAAAATACTTTCTGCTGTGAGGGATGATGTGAAATTGGACTTCAAATTGTCTTCTGCCCACATACACACTGTGAGAAGAATTCTTCAGTGTTAAGCTCTTGCCTTCAATCTCTTGGTACTGCTTTAGCTACTTTCTAGGGCTCAGATCTAAATACACTACTCACAGTTTCAGTAAAAACCCCCACTGTGTCTAGGAAAGAAGTTACTTGCATCCTCCCTACCTCTGCTGGCCCAACAGACAAGCACAATGCTGACATTGCATTTTGCACTTCCTAGCAGCCTTGTGATTTCAGTTTGTTTTTTTTTTCCTTTTTCTGTTTGTTTTTTTAATTGTTTGGGATGCTTCAATCCCTCCCAACCCCCAATTTCTGTAGGAGCCAAGAAGAACATGCTGTCAGTAGGTATGTATGGGCCTCCAGATGTTTTTAATCAATGTCCTAGCACAGAATTAAGCCTTGAAGCTGAGAGCAGGCAGAGCAGTGTGAGTCACTGTGAAAGGACAGGAGCACGAGGGCAGTTTAAAATAGCTTCTTTCTCCCAAGAGTGGTTCTTTCTTGAGGCCAGCTGCTGCTTCAACCTGAAAAAGGCTGCGAGCAGTTCTCTTTTGATTGTGCCTTTATATTCTGCATTTATTTGCTGCTCCTCTCTCCCTCCGGCTCTACATTTCACTATCCTTTCCCTGGATTTTCCCTTTGCCTCCATTCTTTTTTTCCTTATAGGCCTATGCTGTGGCAATGAGGGTGCTTGTATGCCTGGAGATGTATCCCAGCTGCATCCCAGGCCTGTACCTGGGTGACATGCAGGTGTGCTCTCCCTCTTCCCCCAAAAGGGACCTATGCTGTGCTTAGGTGAACCTGGGTAGAGTCCAGCAAGGATGAGGACTGTGAGGCATGCTGTATGGACCTAAGGTCCCTGATGGCCAAAATATTTGTTGATTGCAGAAGGAAGTGGCCTCCATATGAATCACAGTGACTCTGTTCTGAAGTAATTTTCCATAGAGGCAATGGTTGGTAGTCCAGCTGTAACTTGAGTTAAATGTTAAATTTACCTATTTAATTATTTGGGCATAACTGAAAAAAATTCCACTGTAAATAAGGTTGAGAAACAGCACCTTAGAGTTAGTGACTGTATTTATGAGGTCAGTCAAGAATACAGTGGCAAAATAATAACTGAGTAAACTCTGTACATAATTTCCTTATTCTGGATTACGTCAGATCTTGCCCACATACAATTAATGAACCTGACACACCACAGTTAATGTTCTGCCAAATGCTGAACCCACCCAGACTCAGATACCTGTGCTATACTGAGGCTACTCCCAAATTTTGTGTGCATGGCATTTCACACTGGTTTAACTTCAAAACATTCAAACTGCAGTGCAATCAGGATGAGTGCTTCCCATGCTAGCTGAGGTAAAACCAGCTCAGTCCACAATACACTTGGCTCAAACCCAGAGAGATTTTTTAGGAATTGCACTGTAAACCATGACATACAGGCTAGCTTTCAGCAAAGAGCAGGGCTACAGCAAGGTGAAGGTCTTTGGAGTAGCAGAGGCTGTTAATCCACAAGTCCCTCCTCACCGTTGGAGGCAGACTGCATCTGGTAACTAGCTAAAACGTAGGCAGAGCAAAGACTTTATTGAGGCAGAGAGAGGAGACAGTGCCTGGAGTTCTTAATCGTGATTATACAGAGGAACCAAGCACAAAGCCATGTTCTGTCTACAGGGCTGGTGAGGTGAATTGTCCACCTGCGTCTTTTGGCCAAATGTGCAAGGGCTGGACACATTCCCTTTCTGCCTGCCTGCCCTGCTGCCTGGAGCATGGTCCTGCCAGCCTCCCAGCAACAGGGCAGGCGGCAGCCCCTCGGACACCCCAATTGTCCTGAAAATCAAGAATGCTAACAGGAGGAAATGGGAGACACGTGTTTTCCCATGTGCTGTCTCTTTCACAGCACCGAGCACCCCTGCAATTTTCTGTAGATCAGGCAACTGATTCATGACTCCTGATGATGTGTTGCGGTGTAGCAGTGCTCTGCCTGTCCTTCCCAGGGTTTGTCCTTAATTTCTGACATCCTAATAACTTCTTGCTCTTCTCTCCCCACCCCCCCACCCCCAGAAGGTGAATGCACATAACCCTGGGCATGGGAGAACCCGGGTATCCCTAGGGGAAACTGTGATCTGAGATACAGACTGTGTGGGACGCCTCTATGGAGAATGATGGGGTGTAGACTGAGCCCTGATGTGAGGAAAATGTGCTATGGAGGATCTGGGGAGCCTCCTGCCAACAGGAAGAGAGGAAGCACAAGTGAAAAGGAAGGCTGCACACATGAGAGGGGAGGAGGAGGGACCATAGCCCCAGGAAAGTAACAGTGTGCATACAGAGCTCTGCCTTCAAAGGGGTTGCAGAGGTGGGACTGCCCATGCAGGGCAAGTGGAAATGTGATATACTTAGAGATACTAGGTCTGGAAGCTTACCTGAAGATATCTGGGAAAGGGGAGGACTGACTGGGGCTGCACAGCCACCTGTGAGAGCATAGCCTGGGAAATCACACCAGAAGCTTTTGCATTACAGGACTGGAGCAGAGGATGGCAAGGTGGAAAGATCCCCAACTGGAGGCAAATATCCGCGAGCCTGGCCAATGGCCCCCGGTTGAGTGGCCGCAGAGCTACGGGAGTTGAGGAAAAGCACTCCTTGGGGACCTGGGCCCCAGCCATCTCTCAAAGTCTCTGCTTGGAAACATGCCACTGTGGGAGGGGAGAGCCAAAACAGCAGTAATACATGCTGCATCTTCCTAATTAAATCTCAAATGCCAGTGTGAGACTTCTCCACGTGCTACTTAAGGCTGTGGTTCAGTTGCTCTGTGCTTATTCAGCCAAACATTCAAGCATGCAGTTAACTTTTGCACACATGATTCAGTCCCTGGGACTCTGGTGGGACTAAATCATGTGCTTAACTTCTGATTTGTGCTGAAGCACTTTGTTGAACAGGAAGGGGATCTCCTGTGTGCTTGAAGTTAAGCATTGCAGGACTTGGCTGAGTCAGGACTAACTCCAGAGTCACTAAAAACGGAGAGCAGGGAGAGAACCAGGCACACTCTTTTTATGGATCTTTTCCTTTTGGCTGAATCTGTTAATGCTAGCAAAAGTTGGGACACTTCAAAAAAACAAAGCCACGCTTGCTCCATCATTATTTATAGGGTAACAGAAACCAGGACAGGAGACCACCATTAAGCATCTTCCTATCTTAAAAGACACTGTATAAAAAAGGCAGACTATGACATTGACCCTGGTTTTCTTCTCCCATCACTTCAAAATTGTTATAAATCCTGACATTAGAGGTGCTGCTCCATGACGATAGGGAAAGGAGAATTAGGACTGATCTTTACAATCATCTAATATGAGCAATTCATGTTGTGGATCACATGAGCATCCAAACATTTATGTTTTATTTATAAGTAAGCCAAGCCTTTCCCAACTCATTTCCTGGTAAAAAGGCAGCATTCAAGCCACAGAAATCCTTTGTGTCATGTGTAGTGCTCATTATTCTGGGAAACTTTGACTGATGCCTATTGTATACTGAATGCTTTGTTTCAAGCTTGCAGAGGTTGTTCTGGGATGCTTCCCCACAATGTTACTGTGGCTGTGTTTAACAAGCAATTAAAACCCAGAACATGTATTTGTAACAAAAATGAGAATATGTGGCTGTGTGTCAAGTGCTATTGAAAAGCACAGCCTGCCCCAATGCTGGGGGCAGGGAATTTCTGCAATTATCAGCAGGAAACTTCTGGAAGCCTGAAATAATAAGAGGAATAATAGAAATCTAAGTATAATTTAAGAATGTACATATTCTTTGTTACAGTATTGGGTACCTGTAAATAGTTTTGTTTCAGAGATTTTTTTACAAGTTCCAGAAATATGACTAGATATATTTCAGAGTTGCTGGCAAGTAGTAGTCAAATATCTCTTGCTCTGCTGTGATGGAAAATTCTGTCTGTTTACATAAATTGCAAGGTTATTATTGTGAAAGCCAAGCCAGTCATCTTAAGAACAACTCAGTTATCTGCCCTTGTGACTAATTTTATGCTCCTTAAGAACAACAGGAAATACAGTGGTGTTTTCTAGAGGCTGACAGACCCGCAACAGTACAGTCCATGAAAATCACTGATCTTCATTCTAGCATTCACTCAGCAGTCAGCTTGGAAAACATTGAGCCCTGAGCATATCCTTTTGCTCTGTCTTCAAACAATATGATCAGTGTGATGCACTCTGAGCAAAAGTTTCAGTATCCTTGCCTCTTTCACGGTGTCTAATTTGCTGGCATAACCCCTTATCAGGTTCAAAGGTAAACATCATATGACTGTGTGTGATAATTACTGTGCCTGTTGCCTTTTATTGACTGATTTTAACATCAGGAATTGCATCATTTGTAAAAACAAGTCACTTTTCCCCCTCTCAGCATTCCCATTAAAAGTTCAATGATTTAGAGTCTACCACCTCACTTTAATAATTTCTACGACTGCAATAACACTGAATTTTACAATGTGTTCCACAGGGAAATTATATGACTGTTTCAAGATTGGCAACGGAACCGTTCAGTTGTCACAGAATGGTGGTGTGATGCTGACATTAATTTCCAATAGCCAAAGTTGCACTCTTCTTGAGATGAAATGGAGGGATGCTTGCAGCTGTAACCCCAGAAGCTTCAGCTGTGAGAGATGCAGCATTAGACTATTCTGATTCTGGTCTCAATTACTTGAAGAAAATTTTGTCTGGTTTAAATAATTTCTGGTTCCTGGACATTTTACATCATGGAAAAACTGACAGCAGACTAATTTCTGCAAATACTTTTTTTTCCCCCTAATCAAGTGGCCTTACATACAGTACTGCAAAGGTACCATGCAGTGAAGAGTGCTCTTTGTCTACTAGATAAATCCAAGCTTGTCAATAATTCAATTTGGACTCTGACATCCCTACCTCCCATTCCTGTTGCACATACCAGACCTTGAGGTAGACAGGACCGTTTGGAGCAAAACAACCCACAGGAAGAATAGTCAAATAAAGCAAACTTTACCAAATCCCCTCAGGTAACATAAGGATATGTGGAAGGTGAGAGCATCTGCTTCATTAAGGTTATCCAGTTAAGAATATTTTCAATGTAAACTTCATAATATATAGATCAGGGAGTGATAAACAAAGACAGAGATACAAACCTGATAGATGAGGAATAACAGCGATAATGCCAAAGACCAAAACTCTCCAGTCACTATTGGTGGGACATTGAGAAATTCTGGGCACGGCTTTGGAGACGGCCAGCCTGGAGTTTGTAATGGATAAGAAGGGAAGAACAGGAGGAACATGAGGATTTGGGATATTTGAGACAGCCCTGTGGGACTATGTAAAATTTATTAAGGAATGTTTAGGGGAAGGGGATGGGGGAAGAAGGCGGTGGGGACTGGACAGAAAGGGATACTAAGGGTCTGGTTATGTAAAAGGGGACTGACAGCCGGTGCACTTGTCTGAGCCCTGCTCCCGATCCCTGCAGTTTCTCATGCCTTATGATTTAATCTTTTCCTAACTCTCTCTCTGCACAATCTCACTCTCTGTCCTGTGTATGTGTGAGGGCTGCAAGAACATGGTAGCAGCTACAGGGGGGCCAATAGGAGTGGGTCTGGTGCCAACTACCAGACACCACAGCAAGGGTGCAGGTGCCCCAGGTGGTGTCAGATACTGTGCGAGTGAGGTCCCAGTGGCAGCCAGCAAGTGTGCATCCGCTTGTGAACCCAAAGAACGTCGTGTGTGTCTGTGTCTCTGTGTGTAGTTGAATTTTCACTGTCAACACTTTGTCCTGCCCTGGAGTCCGCAGCTGGGGTGTCACTGTTAGGGTGTAAGGCCTGACTGAAGTCCTTATCCTCTCCATTTAGGGACTGATCTGAAACATCCAGTCACATCAGCTTTGGCAAACCATCCACCTCAAACATGTCCAAGTTACTTGAGCCTGATTTCATTCTGGTTTGCCCTCTTTCATTGCCATGGCTTTTGTTTTTCCAGTGAGGTTCATGCACTGATCATAACATTCTGCAGTGCAACAAGCAGATGCTCACATTTCTTCTTCTCTTGATAGCATGGCTACGTGAAGCAAAAAGCACTGAGTGTTTTCCAACACATTTCTTTGGGATTTAAATTCCACCGCTGCAGAAATTAATACACGAATTGCTACAAAGTCTTGTGCTTTCCAAGAAGCATTCTGCAAGGATAGAGTATTGGGTAACAAGGAGCCGTAATCTTACGTGAAGGGTGTTCAGTTTCCTCCTGGATGAACTTTACAGTTGCTGGGTATTTCAGAGGATTAGTAAAACATACATTATAGAAACTGATGGAATGTAGTTTGATTTATTGTATTTATCTGTATACCTTTTTGTTTCTGGAACAGAGTTGTCTGTTACTTCATAAAAAACATCTTTTGCTCTGCAAGATCTACTCTCACAGTTTGTACACTTGCATATTGACCGTCTTTCTACTAAAACTTTGTATTTTTACTGACTGAATTTTTACACTGACAGTGTAAGGATAAGGTAGTGAGTTGGTTTAACTGTGAAAGCTATTATCAGAATGAAATCAATGGTACAGAAATAGTGATTACTAACATAATGCATAGCTGGTACTTGCATCCTAACTTTCCTTTTAATGGCATCGAAGAACATGGCTTCAAATTTGGATGCACTTCAGTTACAGAATTAATATTCTTATTCTCTGAAGAACTACAGGCCTGTCCCTCCAAGAAAATGCTTAAGACCTCAGAGGAAAAGCTTTAAGATGGTAGTGAAGAGATGGGCTGGCTTCAAAGGGATTTTGTACAGCAGTGGGAAATAACCATTACCTGACCTCTCCAAAATTCTGTGTATGTTTAGTGTTAACTGTAAAATTGTTTTCCTGCAGTTTAAAGCTGAATAAAATTCCAAGTGAAGTCAGTCAATAAGCACCAGAGTGTCAAATCCAAGGAAGTAAAAGTAAATATTATTTCTTCCTGTCCAGGTCAGAACATTTTACTTTTAAGATAAGCTGCTTAGGACCTTCATTTTTATTCATAAAATTCCCCAAGGAAAACCCTTGCAAGCACACTTTCAGTTATTTAATTCAGAGGGAAACGTCATGCATAGCTTAGAGCTGATGCACATTTCCCTTGCTGGTTTCCTGCAAGTCTCTCAGTTCCTTCAGGGATCATTCATGTTACAGCATATTCTATCACTCGTTCATTAATAATGCAGACAATAAGGAAGAACATTCTACCTGAATATATTTATCTGAATGTGAAACTATCTGAAATATATGAAATGTTAATATTTTATCACAAATTCCAAGCAATCATTGAAGTGTTTACTACCCAACAAGGTGCTCAAGTATACACTCAGTGGGAAGATTCTGCTAAACTGGGATTAACTGATCAACTACCACCTGAGAGTCCTTCCCTGTAAAGGTTGTGGTAACAGTGAGTTTGGGTGTCAGATCTGGCTACCTCTAAACAGGTGCCTGTCATCACTTCCAGATTTTCTGGCTTTTAAGTCGAATTCTTAGAGCACTGCCAGTGCACTGCAGCACGTCATGGCTGGAAGGAGCCCAGAAGCCATTTAGCTTTAAGCACAACAAAGGCAGGAAGCAGGGAACATAGGCACCATATATTCCTAAGCATGCCGAAACATGTTTCCGTAGATGTGCTGGTGAACAGCATGGAAGTATTGCCAAAAACATTGATAAGTGACCTTTAAGGAGAAAGTTAGTGTTATTTGTAACAGGAGCTAAAACCCTTCCTTTTAAAATATAAATAATTCCATGAATTTGGCCAGTTATTTTTGTGTTTCAAGGCTGCATTTGTGTTTTGCATCTCGTCACTGAATTATTCCTCCTTTGCATTCCTGATATGTAAATGTAAATCTGTTCCACTGCTTTTTCTGATTAGATAACAAAACAGACTGTAATGAAAATTATAAAGCTAAAGGCTATTTGTAAGAGCTGGTTGAAATCTTTCCAATGAATATTTCAACAGGATTTCATCTAAGATCCCCTTTCATAAAATATTCACAAGCAATGTAATTCTTCAAAAGGATCTATCGTTTAAATATCCTAGAAAAAAATTAATTAAAGATTAGGAAAATATCTAATCTTTTTTTTTCTCTTTCCAACTCAATTTCCTTCCTATTCCTGTTAGAAAATGTGTTTAAAATGTGCAACAATATAACCGGTTATTGTTAAAGGTAAAACAACACACAAAGCAGTCTCTGAATTGAAGTTGGCAAAAAAGAGTGAAAACCGTTCTGCCATATAGTTTGCCTTCTTTTCTCACATCTTTGTCTCTCAAAGAAAAGAAATTATTTAAAATCAAAGTTGCTTTTTCTCCTCAAAGCAGTAACACTAAGATAGTGTAAAAGTAATTAATTCTCTCTTCAAGAATTACAATATTCACAGGGTTTTGAAGAAAAATCCTATCTTCCTGTTTAAAAAGAAATTCACACACAGAAAAAGATATCCCTGGTGTTGGCCACCTCTGCTGTTCACTACAACTCACAAGATCCCTACAGCATGGAGAAGGCTTTGTGTGCAGACAACTCATACTTTTCAAAGAAGACATAGATCCCGTAACCACGGGGTTATACCCAAGACTCTGCCTGCATCCTTGCCTCAATCTATTGACTTATACTGAGCAAAGAAAGAAGTCACATTTAGGTCTAAATAAGCTAAAATGTGCTAGCTAAACCTAATGCAGGTGCAAGGAAATCACTGAAAGTGTATACTCTTGATTGCTCCCAGAGAGTTTTTTCAATTTGGAGAGACATTTTAGGCAAGATGTTGCAGTTTATATTTTAAGGATGGATTGCACTAAACTCAGTTGCATTTATAATCGTGGAACCCATCAGTAACTGTGCTTCATTATGCCAAAGGAGTGAAACTCTGGAGAGAGAGACCACTTTTTACTGTTTGTAAAGCACGTGTCAGGGAAGTCTGTGCCCTGCTCATTAGACATAGATGACTGCAATAACATATGCTAGACCCCCAGTTTCTTGAATCTTAATATACTGTATAGAGGATGTTACATACATAACTTTGCAACTAAATGAGGGACAATTTAGAGGTTAGTGAAATAACTGGTTTTTTGGATTACACTGCTTTGAAGGATACTTAACAGAAAATATTCTGGAAAATATGGGTGTATCATCACTATTAGATCATGGATCAATGATCCTCCCTGTCACCACTCTTTCCTGGAATAAAGGGTGGCACTGTGAAGTCATGGTGCAGGGTTGGTGTGTAACAGGCCACTTTTGGCCACATGAAACGTGTAATCCTACATTAGTGCATAGCTGAGATGTCTGGAGACTTCCCATAGTGAAATCACTTGTGTGTGTGATTAATGGTTTTTCTAATAATTTCACCAAGTTGTGCTCTAAATCGCTGATAAATTACTTTCTAGGAACTGCAAAAAAACTCTCAAGCATCGTTATGTTTTGTGTGTTCAACAGAAACACGCATTGGGAGCATGTTTCCTGCCTGTCAAAATCACTATAGGAAATTTTTCTGCAGAGACTGAAAGAGCTTCAAATTGTAAATGTTTGAAATACCATCAACAAGCCCTTGCCACAACAGGAACATCTCTCCTCTGTAAAGGCTTTGATAGTTTGCAGGAGGAGTCCAGCAGTGCCATGCTGGCAGCACCCACCCCATGGCAGCTGTGGAGCACTGACCTGTGGAGTCGCTGGGATAGCATTTGGTCACTGCTGTGGGTAACACGGGACGGGGGACAACTCCTCTTTTAACACGTTTGTGTTACTTGGCCCAGATTTTAAGGAGAAACAAGTCTTTCTTCAAATGGATGATGTATGCATTCAGAAAGACCAGAAGTATTTGATTGTCTTTGAATTTAACTGAACTATAAAGCTGAATTGTCTAATAAGAACATATTTCAGCATTCAAACCACTTGTCCAAATAGTCCAATACCTCTCAAAACACCAACGCTACAGGTCACAATAATTAGCTGATTTTTTTTTCACAGAAGGTTAAGTTAAGGCATTTCACTTTCCTTTTGCTATATAATTCAACAGAATCTGAATGGCTTGGGTATACTGCAATGACACAGTGGACATGTACTCAGGTATTACCCTTCCATCAGTTTTTCAAGTGTTTGGCCCTTAGTTTCTGTATTAGAGATTTACCAGAGCTTATCCTGTGCTGGACTATTACAGAATTTGACTACAGAAACACTGAGTCCTGCAGGTTGTGAGGGACTTCTGGAGCTCACCTAGTCCATCTCTACTCAACACAGGGACAACTTCAAAGTTAGGACAGGTTTCTCAGGGGGTTTATCAGTTGAGATTTAAGAGCCTCCAAGGAGGGAAATTCCATGGCCTTTCTGGGAATCTGTGCCAGTGCTTAATCGCTCTCATCATGAAGTTCTTTTTTCTTTAAATCTAATTGCAATTTGGATATGTGCTTTTTGCCTCTTGTCCTCTGGCTGTGCACCTCTGAGAAGGGCCTTGCTCTGCCTTT
The DNA here is from genome assembly GCF_047716275.1 of Strix uralensis. NCBI lineage: Eukaryota > Metazoa > Chordata > Aves > Strigiformes > Strigidae > Strix > Strix uralensis. Next base: position 82,391,461 of record NC_134012.1, on the reverse strand, counting down.
TCTATAACTTCCCTTTTTGAAGGATTTTGTAAGGTTTGTTTTCTTCAGGGTATTAAAAAAAATTCTCTTCAATACATACATTTTGATATGTTAATATTCTTAAAACATTTAAGAATAGTTTCATACATTTCATAAGTAACCCCATTTTTTAATTTCGTGAAAAGTTTCTTCTAGAGTTTATAGTTTTCTTGAGTCTTTTTCTCAAGAAAAACACTTTGTGAGTACTGCTTTTAATTCCACTTCTCTTTCTCTTGCTATCTGCATTTACCTGAAAAGCACAGGGCGAACTGAAAATTATTTATAATATTGAAGATTGCTTTTCTCTAGTTAAAGCTTTTAAAACTCTTGTTCTTTCAATTTAACTAGCTACAGAGTTTTTCTGCTTTGTCATCTTGGCTCATTTTTTTTGCTGAGGAATGTGGAGTTTTTTCACGGCCTGCTCTACATTCAATACTTGAAGTCAGGAAAAAGTGGCATGGCTTAAGCACTAAACAGAGACTGCTCTCCACAACCTCTCTTGACGTTTGTGATCCTTTAAGAAGCCAGTGCTATTGAAGAATTATAAATCTGCCCTGGGCTGCTAGTAGAGAAGTTATATGAAAAATGCTATATGTCAGCATAAGTTATTCCTGGAGACAAAGTCTGAATTCTAAACTCCCAAACCAACTTTCTGTCTATCATACTGGCTGTTTCACTGAACGTCTGTGCCTTAGCCTGCACCTATAAAATGAAAATTGTCACGCTTCCCTACCACACACAGCTATAGCATGGCAGCAGCCATGATGTTTCTGGGAACCTCAGATATCGCAATAATGTTGGAAAGAAACAAGAGAAAGGAAAAGATATGACTCTACCCTTTCTATGCCAGAAAAAACAGGAGTAATTCTACTTCATTCTAAGGCAACAGAGCTTCTGAATTTCTAGTGTTTATCAGTTTCACCCATGTATTTTGATGGCTACCTGATTGTGTGCTAGAACTAGGAAATAGCCAGTGAAACCTTTATGCTATCTTTGCTTCGTCAAAGGTTGGTTTATCTGAGGATATTCTTGAACCAGGAGACTTGTCTGAGCATTCTGAGCTGTACACAAATTCAGATCCAGTGTCAGCCTTTAAGTTCTTGGCTAAACCTGGTCTTTGAGAACTGTAAAACCTAAGCTAATGTTTCAACCGTTATAAACACACTACACGGAGGAGGGGGAAGCCAAATTATTTCTGATGCTCAGGATTAAGAACAGAAGAGTTGAAACAGACCTAAGGTGCTGTGCTTGAGAATTACTAAGCTATTAAGGTAAATTGATACATTATTTGTGTTATTGAAAAGATGACTTCACATCTCAAATGTAAACGTATTTTTTTGTAAGTTCTGTTGATTCTGCTGAAACTTTCTCTGCTAATGACTCCTCAAGATACACATTCAGGGAAGAGTCATGTTGTGGTTGGAAATATGAAGGCTGAGAGAGATGCAGGCAATGGGGAGGGCACATCCATCGATTGGTGAGAGGGTGCTCTTTACATAGGATACACACAGTGTGCAGGAAAGGATGTGCTGCCTCCTCTCAACCAGGGTATCTTAGAAGTGCACTGGGCAATATGGGCATATTCTTACGATTCTTGTCATAGTTCTTATGACATATCTGCAGACCTATAGTTTTAGGCTGCCACTAGCTAAGACTCAGCTCTTGCTACTGAGCCCTAGCTTGCTGTTGTCTCCCTTGTCCTATCTGTGAGAGCTGAATTGTCCGACTGGCAGATCAGGCAAGTGCCAGAACTAGTACAAGGAAAGGGACAGAAGCAACCACCAACCATGCCAGAGACAGAGGAGGGGAGCAGGATTTCACCTTTGACAGGGATGAGGAATCTGCTCACCTCATTTCATGAAACCACATCCTCCATGTGCTCTTCAGCAAAGCATCTAAATGTTTGCTTCACTGCTTAACTTAAATGCATGACACCTTGAGCATGAGGGGACAGATCTGGTGTCCTCAGTCAGTGTTTTCAGCATGGCACAGTTCTAAAAGAGCTAGCCTTGTTGTCACAAAGTGCTGACAAGGTTTTGCCACTTTTTAAAAAGACTTGGCTCCCATATAGGAACTCTGACTGAGAACATATGTTGGAGTCAAGTGGCTGGACTTAGTTCGCCTGCTTATAGGAATGCTTTGACATTTAAAAGGGTTGGATCTGTCATTACTCAAGAGAAAGAACGTGTGGATTTTAGGCATTGTGATACCAATTAGCTTAGCTCTGTGCTCACCACTGGCCATACATCACCTGCTCACCAGTGTCATCAGCAACTCCATGGACATTGCAGGACCTGACAATGAACATTGTTTTTTAAGCCAGATGTCCCTGATCCTAAACTTAAGCTAACACTTGTGCTGAACACACCTCAGGAATGACAACTTGTCCCAGAATTAGGTGTGGCCTATCAGCCCTTGTTGGTACTAGATTTGGTTACCTGGACATTGCAGCAGAGTCTAGAAAGAACTTAGTCCCTTGTTGTCCTGAAACATAACCCTCGTCCCCAAACTAATGCTAGCTGTGAACAGTCGCAGTCTATCAGATGACAAAACGCTGAAAACAGAGCTGTCACTCTGTTATGGCAAATGCAGCCATGCACTCTAGTTAATATGTTCTTCTCCTAGTTATAACCAATAAAAAGGTCAAAGAACATTTCAAATTCAAATATTTTCCATTTGTTTTTCATTGAATTCTGAAGCTGACAGCAAAACTTGGGTCATTTGAAAGACCATTAGAGAATTTTAAGTACATGTTTAGTTAAAAAAGAAAGAAACAAACAGCAAAAAAAAGTAATAAAGGACAATGTATTCTAGTAAAGTATTTTTTGTATGCTGTCTTGGCTGTTCCTCTCTGAGCAACAGCTTATTTCTTGCAGTTCCCCAGCTTTCCACAGGGTGTACTGAGCACATGAACACAGCATTAGCTGAGTGACCCGGAGCTGTGTGGTAGGTCTCCATGTGTCTTTACTGGTGTAATACATTCAGAAAATCTAAACACTAGATCTAAGCAATGATCTTTAGAAATCAACACTGCACTTAATTAATCCCTTGTGTAATTCTATGGGCTCCAGTGGAGTTACAGTAAAGAGGAACTGGCCCATCAGCTTCTAAAAGAGGTTATATCATCTGCCTTTCTAATAGCTTTAAAGAGATTTCCATTCCTTACAGGTAGTGTTATAACATGACTGGTTCTGTAATTTATCAGAATACACTGCAAGCACGTTATTTATGTTATTTCATTTACTAAAGTTAATGGGTAGTGACTGATGCCAGGAGTGTAAATGCGTGCTGAAGTGCTGTGGGAGCTCTTGTTAACCTGGAAGCCTCTCCTTTGTTACTTTCTTGCTGACCCACTTGCAGGCAAGGCTCATGTATGGGTAAGGGACTTAATGATGGCAGCAGGCAGTGAAATGGAATGTGTGATTTAGTTCCCTTTGAATGAAATCTGATAAACACATAAACTACTTGGAGAATGAAACCAGCACATAGTAAACAGAGAAAAAAAGTCTCTTCAAATCAAATTGTTAATACAGGCACTGCCTGGAAGACATGTAAAAACTTTGGGTACCACTGTCCCTTTTTTCTGCTGAGTTTTAAGAGCAAATGCTTTTCTTGGAAATTGATACAGTTACATTTCTAAAAGGAAAACTGTGCAGCTTTCAAAACTCCAGTCAGAAATACACCTCTGCCATGAACCAAATGTGTAGGAGAGTGCCATTCTTTAGTTAAAGACTTGCAGAAGTTGAAAGTAAGAGATCTTTGAGCACAACAACTCCAGCCCTGCTTTCCCTGGTCACAGAGACTGGTGCTGTGGCATTCTTATGAACATAAAACATGGAATAACTAACCCATTAGTGTGCAAACCTTGGGTCAGCTTTAATTAAAACCTGCTTATGTCACAAGCTTATTGTACCACCTTGTAAGCAGTGGATCAGATGGTGTAGAAGGAAATAAAGAGAGGTTCTCTGGGACAACTCTACTGTTATTGTGTATATTTTGGGCAACACTGAACTAACTCCTGTTATTGAAGATAATTCCTTAAAAACACATATGGAAAAATATAACCCTCACCTTACGAGCAGAAACAAGCCGCCATCTCTCATGGAATCTTTGCAGACACACCTAGCCATGACTTCTCCATGTATTCCAGACATCTAAGATTTCATAAAATTTAAAATAACCCCAGGAGATGGCAGACACTTTTGGAAGACAACAAGAAATCAATGCATTCAGATACAGGTGCAAACTAACCATAAAGAGTGGTTGCTGGTTGTTGTCAGCTGGTAAACTGCCAAGTTTGACACATCTCATACTTGGGAGACATCTACCTCAAATGTGGTGCCACACACTGTTAACTGTGTGAAACACTCATACCCAACTGGATCACAAGACAGGAGCTTTCAAAAAGCATTGGATAATACCCATTCCTCTCTCTAGGGTAATTTTTGTTATTACATTGTAAATATATTCTGGCTGTCATTACCGTGAACCTCTCTTGATGTGGCCCCTTGTTATAGACAAGATGTTTCTCTATGTATCATCTAAAGCACAGAATATAGGCCAACTATTTCAGAAATATATGCATTACTTCACACTGGGAATTGCTACAGTAAAACATTAAATACAGTCAAACCGCAATTATAGCCTTTAAGGGCTCCATTGTGTCATCAATCAAATGCAGATGGTCCAATTAATATTATGCAAACAGTATTTTGCCTGGAGAATTTCTAGCAGCTAGGGTCACAACAGAAAATGCCTCCCAGGAAATAAAGTGTAACCAGGCTAAAAAAGCTCAAAATCTCCCAAGGAAGAATTATAAATGTCAATTTAAAATATAGTGTCATAGCAACCTCTAAAAGACTCTTTTACTAAAAAATATTTGGGACTCCTGTCATGGTTTAAACACAGCCAGCAACTAAGCACTACACAGCTGCTTGCTCACTCTATCCTGGTGGGATGGGGGAGAGAATTAGAAGAGTAAAAGGGAGAAAACTCATGGGTTGAGATAAAAACAATTTTATAGGTAAAGCAAAAGCTGTGCACTCAAGCCAAGAAAACAAGGAATTAATTCACTACTTTCCACTGACAGGCAGGTGTTTAGCCATCTCCAGGAAAGCAGGGCTCCATCTCGCATAAGAGTTATTTGGGAAGACAAATGCCATAACTCTGAATGTGCCTCCCTTCCTTCTTCTTCCCCCAGCTTTTATTGCTGAGCATGATGTCATATGGTATGGAATATCCCTGTGGTCAGTTGTGTCAGCTGTCCTGGCTGTGTCCCCTCCCAACTTCTTGTGCAGCCCCAGCCTACACGTTGGTGGGGTGGTGTGAGAAGCAGAAAAGGCCTTGACTGTGTAAGCACTGCTCAGCAATAATGAAAACATCCCTGTGTTATCAACACTGTTTCCAGCACAGATCCAAAACATACACCCATACTAGCTACCATGAAGAAAATTAACTTGCCCAGCCAAAACCAGCACAACTCCAAATGATCTTGGCAAAGGCAGCTCAGTTTGCATGATGTACAAAATAAAAAGGAGGTTGAACACATTCATACAACTACACAGTTTAAAAATTTTGTAACATATAAATCAGAATTGATATTTTTTTCCAGAGTCTAATAAAAACATAAAATGGGACCTCCATTATGGTTTCTTCCTTGGCTGTCACCAAATTCTGTACATGCTACCTAATAAGCTTAAGTAAAAGCATGTCATGAAAAGCAAACTTCTTTCTCCAGGGCAAGTTGAATAATGAAGTATCTTGCCTAACTTTTGATGCCTACAATGAATATGTCTTCAGATGAACAAATAACACCAGGCTCCTTTCTAGCACTAGTGAAGAGAAACACATTTTAGATGCAATTCACCTTGACCACCTCAGCAAATAGGTAAATTCAATCCTAAACTTGTGTTTTTCTACTCTGTCATCTATTGCTATAGTGACAAGATAGAGTAATTAGTTCAAACCATGCATAAGGTGAGATAATTTCCATCAACTATGAATAAACTCTTGTCACCAGATGTTCAAAAGAATTATATCAAACCTTGATAAATCAGGTCTTAAAATACAAAGCAGTAAGTGTTCAGTAATGGATTTGCCTTCTCTTCCTTTTACTTAGAAAATATTTCTTAGGAATATTTCTTGATCTGATTTCATCAGGTGCTTATTTGCTCTGCCACCTCTAAGATGTAAGAATAGTAGCCACTGGATGATCAGGAGAACCTTAGCTCTCAAATCCAGCTTCCTTCGGGAACATGAATAACCCACTGAAACCATCCATCTGGACTTTCTATTAGGGCTAATGGTACAAATACCTTCAATATCATTCTTTAGATAACTGCAGTTTCTATATCTTTTATGAAAAAGAGACAAGTTCCCACTTTCTTTTGCACCTCTCTTTTTTTAAAGGCCATGAAATCATATGCTTTGTTTCGTGTTGGAATAGTGTATTAATTCATAGAATCATAGTCTCATATAATGGTTTGTGTTGGAAGGGACCTTAAAGATCACCTAGTTCCAACCCCCCTACCATGGGCAGGGACACCTGCCACTAGACCAGGTTGCTCAAAGCCCCGTACAACCTGACCTTGAACACTGCCAGGGAGGGGGCAGCCACAGCTTCTCTGGGCAACCTGTGCCAGTGTCTCACCACCCTCACAGTAAAGAATTTCTTCCTCATACCTAATCTAAATCTATCTTCTTTCTGTTAAAACCATTACCCTTGTCCTATCAATTGCCTGATAACAGTATATATCAATAATCTCTCCATGGAGCAAAAATTAGAAATAAGCCACCTTCTTGAGTACAGAGTTATAAGTATGAACCAGATCTGGTAATATCAAATTAAAGTCTTAGCATATGCTCCAGAAACCAGAAGGAGAAACTTGTCCCAGAGTAGTTCCCAGGTCACTTGACCTACTCACCAACAAGTCCTGCTTGATAATCACTAGTGGTCCCACACTCATTTGCCCCAGTTGCTATCCCCATGGACACACAGGCCCAATGACAAGTGGTATGAGTCCAGTTGTCGGTGCTCAGACCCCCATACACACCTGTGCACAGTGTAAATTGAAATGACACCATGTGACTTTGATGATGTCAGAAGCAATCATAAATAGCAAAATTTTGCATAGACTAGTCGAAACTAGACAATAAAATGTCTACAAGCACTGTATTAGTGAAACAACTGCAAGTGAGGAACAGGGATCTGAAATCACATTTTATTAATTCCCAGGCAGATGGGGTGTTAGATGCATAATAAGGTGAATTACATAAAATGAATATTTATTTGACTACCTCTAATCACAGCCTAGTGAATTTGACACTGCTTGTGATTATGTTTACAACTGGGCAGTACTGTGTGCTGCTCTACCAAAAGAAATAGCTACTCAAGCCTGCCACAAGACATGTAAGAAATAGGCCTGTGCTCTCAGTCAGCAGTGGCACCGCCAGGCTGGCTGGCTGCCCATTCCCCGACTTCACTGTAAATCCACATTCCTCTTCTGCTACTCATCATAACAATAAAGCCAATCTATTTACAGACAGTAACAACCTCTTCCAAGATTTGCATGCACAGTGGTAATAAAATTATTTCAGAAAAAAGACTGGCTCAGAAATCCCCTGCTTGCCTTATTTTTTTAAGCAGAGCCAGTTTCTCTAGTGTGCATAGAGGAAATAGAAATCTTATCCCCTATGAAAATATCTCAGTAAAACGACTTATTTGTTGTGCCTATGTCTCACCCTGCAGCACTGGAAAGGAAAAATTTATAGATGTGTAGACCTCAGTATTCCAAACAGACAAGAAAAGAGCCTCTTGAAATGCTATGGTCTTGCCCTTCACTTCCCTCTTCTGCAGCAAACATTCCCATAATAACACAACACAACTGGTGTAAGGACCACTCAGCTGTAAGACCAAGTGGGTAACAAGGATGAAAACACTCAGCAATGTATACTGCAAAAGCTAAACCCAAGAAGGTTACAGCTGTAAGGTCATGCCGACGCCTATGTATTGGGCTGGGCTGTGTCTTTCCTTTGGGGATCCACCATTTATATTTCACAGTCCAGAAGAAGAGATTCTAATAAAACACTTTAAGCTCTTTTTCATTCCATTTTATAAACTGCTTCCTTAAAGGATTTTGTGGTTTATACACTCATCTTGGCTACATGCCACAGTGGGTGGATTCCCAGCTAAACTCTTCAGGGCTATATTGATTCAAGTTATTCCCAACAACCGTAACACTGCTCTTGAATTTTCATCTGTTGTCACAGACTTGCTCCTTCTTTGTCAAGGCTTATAGTGCCCTAATACTGTGGTCAACATCCCTCTTAATGCTTTGTTCTTCTAATAAGAATAACCATCTTCCATTGTCCCTTCTAATACTTTCTTCTGGTATTAGTAATATGCAAATACTGAGCTGAAGATTATTATACTCTTTTTGCTGGCTGTTTTCCTGAGAAATGTATTCTATTTATGGCACATGTTGACACAGATGGTTCCAATTTTCCTTCTCATGAATAGCAATTTGGGGAAGCCTGCCATATTGCTGTATGTAAAAGCAATCATGCCAGGCTTTTGTTTCAGAAAGCCCCCCAGCCTATGGGTCCCTTCTACTGGCTGGGAAGTGATCTTGTGTTCACTTGCCAGATTGTCCTCAGCTTCCTCAGCAGATGTGTGGACCCATCGTTGGGGTCATGGCCAAGGGTAATACTGAGAGGGAGACAATGCTTCTCCAGCCTAAGGCTTTGTTCTCCACCCACTATTTTGGAATAGGAGTGTCCACACATGGAATTAATCAGGGATAAGTCCCTATGCAGACAAGCCCTCACACTAAATGCACCACTCTGAAGGATGCTGAGGCGTCTAACTACATCCTGGGTACTAGATGTTCACCACAGATTCCCTCAGCACTGTGCCTTTATGCTGCAATGTAAACCTGAGCCTTCAATCTTATCAAAGATCAAAGAGCACATACCCAGAGCTCTGCTATTAACTTAAAGACCTTGTGATGTTTATTAATGTGATAGCTGTCATACTTCACCTGCACATTTAAAAAGCCTTTGAAAATAACTAATTCATCTTCACAGTACTACTGTAAAGAAGGTTAATAAATATCACTCTTCAAATGTTTCACACCTATGTTTAATCTCTGTATGTGTATGTCAGGCAAACCATGCTTTATTTTTCTCTTTCTAGCTGAGCTGGCAAAACACTGTGGGTTTTGTGAGTTGCATTTTTTTGTGAGAAAGCATGGGGAGCAATTGGGAAAATGATTCAATGTGATGACCCTCTGAATTCCTGTGGGACTCCATGTTGAAAGCATACTTTTTCTATATTCACATTTTTGGACAAAATTAAAGGCAAAGTTCCAAGTTCAGTTCCCAGTTACTGCTGTGTAAAACTGGAGTAGCTCCACCAAAACGATGGGTATTACACTAGATTTATGCTGCTCTGAGATCAGAATTTGGACAGCAGGCTTTGTGGTCAGTGCTTGACTATAAAGCTTTTTGACTTGAGGGTTTTGTAATAATCTCTCCCAGAATTCTTTTCAGAGGAACTTCAGAAGGAACTTCAGACAATGCTGCATTTTTCTCTTAAAAGTCTGTATTTTGGTTAGTGAGCAAATGTAATCTTACAAGCACAAAGTAGAATAAAACTAGGGAAAGGAACCAGCAAGTCTGAATTTCTTTTATTTGCTCTTTCGCCAATACCCATATTTGGATCTGCTCAGCAAATACTAGAAATGGAATTACCCATAAAATTTTAATGAACTGATCAAATGAAGCTTGTTTCAAAAAAGCATAAAGTGACTTTCTATAATTTCTTGGCAGAGTTTTCAGTGGAGAAGCATTGGGTAGGACCCAAAATTTGAGAGTCCTTGTGTTGCATCATCCCTCAGGGCTTGGTCATACCTCACAGCTCTCTTTTGCCTAGTCTTCCTCATCCAGCTGCAATGTCACCTGTTATGGTGTCCACAAACTGGCTGTGAAGGTGATAGCCCTGCCATGGGGATCTTTTCCAGGCCTCCTTTCCAGCACCAACACAGTGTCTGTCTCCAGTCCAGTCAGAGGCATTCCTCCCATGGCAGGTGAAGAGCTGACTTGGTACTCATAGCGGCAATTCTCACTTCATTTAATCTACTGCCTATTAACACCAACTTCTAAGTATTGATTTGGGTACTGAGAAAAGAACAAAATGGAGATGATGAAGAAACACTCAAGAGAACACTTCTCCTCACTGCTTCATAGTCTCAGCTTCCCTTAAGTTTGCCTAGGGTTGCAGTCAGATGGCCCAAATTTCTTTGGTGAGGCAATGGGTGGCACAAAAGGTTGAGTGTAAGAGGGGGTATAATGCCTGTATAATGGCTTCTTCTGGACTGGCTGGAGGCCTGGCACCTGTTTAAAGTGACCAGAATTGAGAACACCATGTACATCATCATTAAGTCCCTTTACAGCCCTGGTATCAACGGTAGGAAAAGCAACAATTAGCGAGTCAGGGATAATAAAACATCCATCCATACCAGTGTGCTTTAATCATGCATCCACTAGTCACAGGGATGTAGAAGCAATGTCTGTCTGTTCTTAAGCATTTGTACCAGTAAGAATTGTGATCAGTAGCATCCTGCTCCTCTCCAAGGTGCTGGGAGAGGCAATATCATGCTCCCTAAGAACAAATCATACCAAGGACTGCAGCCCAGTTGCTGATACTCTGTGCACAGTCATTGCAAAGTGCTCCATGGATGTAGTGCTTGCAGTAGGAGGAGCATTGTACAACTGACACAGTGGAAGGAGCTGGATGTGTTGTTTAACTTTTTGTGGTGTTCAGATAGGATAGGATAAGTATGAATCCCATTTATTTTTTTAAATCTCACAAATAGGAAGTTACCTGTAGCTTAATTGCTGCTACTGTAGGAAAGTCAGCATTTGCTTATTCTAAATGGTGAGCCTTCAACAGAAATCCAGAGTTTATTTACACATCTCTTTCACTCTTGTCCTGTCTCTCACACACACGCACTCCACCCAGATCCTATGAGGCTAACTTTAGACTTGCAGGCTGTTTGGCTAGTTACTGGAAATCACAAGCTACTTTAATTTTAATTTCAAGTCTTAAAAAACCTAACAGCACTGTAAATGAACTTTAGCTTATCATAAGCTATTAAAAATCTGCAGATGTCAGTGCAGTCTGGAGGCTTGTGAATTTTCATAAAAGCTTGAGCTGTTTAACATCTAAGCTTTTTCTGGAAGTTTCACTGCTACTCCTGTCAGTCCCCTGTAGCATCCTGCTGTGCAATAACACACTTCCAATGGATATGACAGAAGCTGAATGGGAAAGATTGGACAATATTGTTAATGGGGAAAATGTGATAGCTCTATTGGACATGCACCACTAGGCCCACACTGACTCCAATATTTAGGAATGGAGGCATGCAGGGAGAGGAGCAGAGGTGTAATGCCTGTTGTGAAATGTCCTGTCTCCATTCAGCAATCATTTCTACTGTTGGGTAAGAAATGTGTTATCAAAGGTTCAGAGCAAAGTAAACATTAAGCTTTGAAACTAGCCAGAGCTTGAGTTAACTGTTGCATGTTCATATGATTTAATTTAATTTGAACTAGTCTTTTATTCTTCACATTTTATAGCTTAGATACTACATTTGAGCTCTGACATGGGTCCTTCTACTCACACATTCAAGTATTAACATATGTAGGGTGTATTTTCAGGGTGACATATGACTAAGTGGTTATATTTTAGTTGGCTGTGCTGAAGGTTTACCTTTTGAAGATCACAGAGCATCTTGTCATGTGGTGCAAGCTAAGATTCACTGGTGTTTTGTCTAAATTATGGATGTTGTCTTAGATTCTTGATGCACTACCGGCCTCCACCCAGCTCACATCTCCCCTACGGAAATAACTAGTTTCCACATGTATTTTAATCTGAGGTGTCACTGTATGGCCCATAGTTTTAATTACTTTGCTGCGATCTCTGTTTCCTTCACCATTTCTTTTTTCTCCCTTGGGAAATCTACATGTTATATCTAACATCTGTCACCTACCTAATTCTTGGAAATAAAGGCTGATGTCGTTATAGTTTCTAGCCGTGTGTCAAACTGCCAGTCAGCCTGTGTATGTCTCTTCCCTACACCTTATTTTTCTTTCTATGAGTGATCTGTTCTGTACCTCACCACAGGCAGTTGGGTAAATCCTTTGCCTACACCTACTACAGCTACAGCTTGTACACTTCTTTCCCAGGGATGTGCTGTCAGAGCAGCTCCACAGAGAAGGCCATGGCCCCAAAAAGTATGAAGTATTCTGTGCCTCCAGGCAAGGCAAATGTGAAGTATCCTACCTTGGCTGGTTTATGTTTATTGCTGATAGCAGATCTGGAGGAAACTAGCTGGATGGTAACAAAATAAAATGAATAATAAAAAAAAAAAAAGATAGCTAAGTCCACTCAGCCACTTCAGTTTTGCTTGCAAGGGGAAAGAAGCACTTCAGACCCTCATTAAGATACAGTTTAAGTGTTTGTGTTTGTTACAGAAACAGATCTGTGTGCTATAAGACATGCCCATTCAGTTGAGCCAGCTCACTGCCACAAAATTCCTTTCACAAACTCTTGGATTTCCTTCATGCTTTCTTATACCTCTCAGGGGAAATACAACTGCCTTTTAGATGTCAGCATTTAGATATAATCATGATAAATGCTGTATAAAAGATGAAGGCATCCAGAATATGGGAATCCCATATGATGGGAAAAAATTAGTCTCTTGCCACCTCTGGTGATTAAAAGTTTCATAGTACTTTTTGAAATCATAGGGGTGTTCACTCTCCTTTCCTGGACAAATTTCAAGTTAGCATGCTGTCAGCTTTACTTTATGCAAAGCTTCCTATAGACTGGAAATTTTTCCCTTCAATTCCTCTTCTCCCAAGCTGAGCACTTCCAGCAGTTTCTCAGTCCCATCCCAGAGGTGGCTGGATGATGCTAACTACTCACATAGAGGTGTAACTTGTAACTGAGTTATTATTCCTGCAAATGGTAACATGACTTCAATACAAATCATATTAGCCCCTTATGTACCTTCATATATCTTGTTCACCTCTTACAAAACCTTCTGCCCCAGTGGTTATTAGAACATTTTATTGTGGTTGTTCTCACCGTGTCCCAAATTCAAAGGCAGGATAGCACAGTCACAAATAAAGGAAATGGTGAAGTTAGACAGGTCAGTAGAGCGTGAGATGAATGAGTGTGAGATGCTGAAAAGCAGCTTGCCAGGGCTGAGCTGGAAATGTCCCTGTTGAGGCAGAGTAAGGTGGTCTGGGACAAAAGAAGCACACTATATCTCACACTCCTGAGATCTGAATTTTCCTGCTGCCCTTTCCCGTGTGGTTTCCTCAGTATGTAGATGTTCAGATATGAAGTTTGTGGTACTACCTTTTAAATACTCCAAGGCCCAAGATAGCAGTTTAACCTTCACCTAGCACTTCATAAATGGGGTCTACGTTCCTGGGAGTGTCCCATGGTCTCACCAATAAGGCCTGAAGCTTGCAGACTTCATGACTATTTTGAATACTCATTGAGGTGGGGATTGTGAAGTGGTTTTGTTGCTCAAATAATGTTGCAGTCTGAGATGCTGATCCTGTCAAAAGCTAGTTATAGTTATCTGAAGTACAAAAAGGAAAGAGAGTTAAAAGAAAAAAATAATTATACGTAGATGTTACTGGTGGAACAGTGTTCATTTTCCTCTATTGTGATAATATGGATACAAAAAAAATCAGTTTGACAGACATCAGCCATAGCATGCTTCCACCACTATCCCCAGTTTTCATGTCTGTGTGCTTTTGCTTACAGACACTCAGAAATTTTTCAACAGTGACCTTTTTCCATTGCTTTTTGGTGTTTGCCGTTCTTCCTGTCATTCTTCCTGTTTTGTCTTGAGATATTCTGTTATCTACTCATGGCTTCATATTATTTCCTCCCTGTTCACCCCATGCTTATTTTAGCTGCTTTTTCCTTCCTCTTACCTTTTCTATCAATTTCCTATGTACTCCTATGTCTTCCTTGCTTTCCTCCACACTTTAGCCTGTTGTCTACTCAGAAACCTCTAATATTTGGACATTGTGACGTGAATGTGATTCATCAAAACCAGCTAGAAACCAGAACAATTTCAACCTCATAAACAGGGCCTTCATCTGCTTATGATCATTACAACGTTTGCTACTACTTTGCACTGTATTTTTTTCCCTAAAATAGAAAATCAATTCCCTGACTGGGTGCAGTACAGAGTCATGGAAACCTCCACATCAGCACATGGGAAGAAGTGGGGCATGAGGAAGGAAAAGCCACCAGGAGGGGTGGCAGTGCCTCTCTGACCAGCTCTGAGCCTGCAGAGACAACTTACACCAGTCTAAACTGATGATGAAACCAAGGTTCTGCTCAAGGTGATCTCTTTGTGCCTGTCAGCATCACTAGATACATGAAGAAACTGCGCTCAGGCCCAGGACTCAGATTTCTCAACTAAAAGCTTTGAGTATTCAATACACTATTTCCACTTTTGTCCAAGCTCCGATCAAGGCTTTCTCCTGCCTGGAGTTAGAGAAATGAGCTGCTTCTCCCCTAGTAACAAACCACGTCAAACTCACAGTGACTTTGCTGTAGGTAGACTAACAGTAGAATGCATGCATTGCTTTCTCCATGGTTTCTGCTTTCCTTTCTCCTTCACCTTTCTGGATTATCTTCTCCCTATTTTCTACATTTACCTATTTCCTGGATGTGAATATCAAAAGTGTAGAGGGATCAGAATGAAATAAATGGAAGAATGTAGAGTGCAAATAAACCAAATCATAACATTAGTAAATACTCTAGCAAGCTCTCTTGCACTCTATATTATTACTGCAATTTAAATCACATCCACATGAAAAAGTTCCACCTGAATTTAAGACGAACTGTCCTTTTTTCTGTTGTTTGATTTCACATTGCTGAATTTCAGTGTTTTAACCCTGCTGCCCCATTTCATAGGGACTGCAAAAAGAGAAACCTCTATTATATCCCACAGATTTACAAAAAATTCTATACATGTTTACTGTTTGCCTTTGAAACAGAGTGTGCAAAACTTTTTTATAGTCTATTGCTAGTAATATTGCTCCTAGTACTGTAACAGAGAAAACAGATGTGGTTCATTTTGCACACCAAGCAACAGCGTACTTTTTATCTCAGCTATGTCAAACAGGATTCAGCACTTGTCAGTGGTCTGTGGAACTTCCTGTAAAATCCTACGGAATTTTATAGAAGGAATATAAAGTTTTATCGAGATTGGTAAAATAGCTTAGTCAGAAGGATATTATTGTCTATAAAAATTGATGAGAAACTGCAGGTGTCCCTTATATTGTGCTTTTTAATCCCTTGCAACTCTGCACCTTGCAACAACATGGAAGTAGCTGAAACAGAGGAATAGAAGGGGGAAGTAAACATAAAATATATTAATATAGGCCAAAATTGTAACATTCACCACCCACAGCAGATATTTATAATGCAAATTCAGTGAGCTTTATAATTTGGGGGGGTGGGGTGGCGCCCACTGTGTTTTGGTTTTTTTAAATTATTTCTATTGAAAATCAAGGGTCTGATCCAATCCTTTTCTGCCATCAACCAGATTACCAGTGAGTTCAGTAGAGCTTAGAGTCCTTACTAAGGACAGATGCACAAACAATGGCCAGCCACAAGCAACTAAGAATTCACTCAGTAGATCGACTGAGAATGCCTGTGAGGTATAATCCATTCCAAAGTGCCAGTATCCTGAAGCTTGAAAATGTTGTACTGGTACATCCACAGCCTAATCTCTAATCTTTGCAGTTACTATATGCTGTAGAGGGGCCTGTGTATAGATAATATTAAAATAATAAATATAAATAAATAAATAATAAACAATAATACCTAAACTGCAGCTGCATCTCAGTAGCATATGGTATGACACACTGTGCTGGTTTTGGTGACACACCCAAAGGAGCTTTAGACCACCCAAGATGCCAGCAGGATTGTTAGCTCCTTTCAGAAAGGAAAATAAACTAGAATTGTGCTCACATATCCTTAGCATTCAGCAATCAACAATCCAAAGAAGACAAGCCGGAAAAGACAGATCATCCTTAATCCACTGTTTTGTGAATGCATATTGCTAGAGGCACAGAAGAATTCCTTATTTTAGAAAAAAAGACACATAATTTTCAACCCGTGATCTGTGGAGCGTGCATGTGTGTGGGAATGTATGTGTGCTTCTCAGTGGTCCTGAGATTATGACCAAGATAGCAAAAACATCTATGTTACATATCTCTTTACATATATATGAAATTTCTAAGGGATCTGTAGCCGTTCAGAAGGAAGAATGTAAAGGTCTGTGCATTGAAACAGACTGAAATAAAGGGACTGTCTGACTTCCCATTAGGGGAAGGGTCATGAGATGGACAGGATTTCAAGTGACATCCAGTATTCATGGCTTTGCAGTGAGGTAGAATTGCTGGTCTGTAATTGGGATTGTAATTGGAAAACTTCAATTCCTAGTGGTTTAACTCTAACCCAGAAAAGTTCTGAGTGCAGGAAAGTGCCTTGAGTGAAAGTGGGTGTCTTTTTGCCTTCCTGTGTTTTGTGTCTTGAACCCAAATTCGCATCAGAAATTAATTTATCCTGCTATAACCACTATAAGATCCATCACCTTTCAATTCAGCTCAATAGTGAACAGGTACAAAGAACGGCCTGTGAAATGATTGTATCAGATTAGGGCTCACCTACATTAAAAATATTCAAAACGCATCCCTGCCAAGGACCATTCTTCATTTCTTTTTTTCTTATGTGTAAAACTTCAAACGCAGAGGTGGCCTGTCACATGCACTACATCTAATGGAGAAGGCATGGTTGATGTGTACTGTTTAAATTAATGGTATAAAATCAGAGTTCACGTGTTTAATTTTCTGGTCTTTTTTGTTTAAGTTGAACCTTCTGTAGTATTTTAATCTGTATGGCATGTCTTCATACCATGCAGGTAGATTGAAAAAGCATTGGCATGTTTTCAGACACAGCACCTTCTCAGGTGTTATCCAGCACTTTTTAAAAGTCATTCATTCCCTTTCCCCAAAGCTTTGATCTGAAGACACATCTATACAATTGGAGGAGTCTTTAGAGAATGTGTTTGATATATATGCCAAGCCTCTTCTTTACAGAAACTTTGCTTCAGAGATGACGGGAGTGATATGAACAAGTCTGCAGCTTTCTAAATGTTGATGTGATATTTAGGCAATATTTAAGCAGCTCACAATAAGTTCAGCATAACCAAGAGAAATGTATTTTTCAAATGATAGAAAACAACCTGTGTAGAGTATTGCAATGTGTCCAATTTCAGCTGGCACCTGCATGCAACACTAGTGTTTTTTAATATATAGCATTTCAATCTTTACAAGCAAGAGTCATCCAAAACCACAGCACTCTAAAGTATTTTTTTTAAATGGAGAAAAGGACTTTGTAGCTTTTCCTACCATTCTGAAAAAAAATTGGGGGATTAAATGAACTAACAGATTTTAAAGACTTTTTTAGTCACCGGCTAGAAGGCATGTTGATTTTTGTAGGTCAGGATTTCTCTGTACCACTTTCAGACCTTCTGCTGGCCTACTTTACAGTGGCCAGTTATAAACCCAAGAGAATCCTCCTTCCCCTATCTGACTGGTGTCTGATACATTTTTGAGTTGTGTGGCTTTTCTTTCAACTTGAGTAGTTCTAATGTTTGACATCACACTGTTAGAATTTGATTTACTTTACTTTATAAGGGTTACTATTTTCATGCTTGTTATTGACGTCTTTGGAAGTGAATTACTTGCCTACATGGCAATATTAACCAGAAGAACTATGCATAAAGTTTGAATAATGTTATTACCTAAGAAAATTCAAACAGCAAACATTTCTGTGACAGGAAGCTGGAGCTGAACAAATGTCTATGATGAATGAGGAACATTTTCTTTTTTTTTAATATTCTGTACAGTAAACATCTGGAGGAAATTGTCAAGAATGGTGATTTAATCAAATAAAATTACGTGCTCTGTCAGTTCCCTGTCTCAGTTTCCTCACAGTGAGATGGGAATACTCGTTGTCTGCTTTCACATCCTACAGGATCTACTAGATCTTCCTAGTTCCTGAGCCTCTGGCCTTGTGGCAAGACATGTCCGTAGGGGTCAGCCAATGTTGCTTTCTTTGTAGGATGGGGCCACAACATTTGCAAAACATTCAGTCAACCATCCTGACTCTACAAAATTTCTCATGTGAGTAAGAGCCACAGAATCAGAGGTACTAGATGACAAGTGGCCATACCAGAGGAGAGGGATATCTGCTTGAGAGGGTTCTCAAGCAGAAGCCACAGGCAGGGTCCACAGCTGCTCAGGTGTCTGGGTTGCAGCCTGGGACAGAGCCAGGCTGTGCTGCCCTGCCCAGGGTGTGTCACTGGACCAAGTAGTGCTGATCTCAGCCTCACTGCACCCCTAGGCTCACTGCACCCCCAGGCTCACCCGTCCCCAGGCTTGCTTCCTCCCATTCCTGAGGACAGCAGAGTGGCCTCATAGCTGGGCATTCAACTGAGCACTGGGTGGTAATCTCACCTGCTTGAGAGCTGCCAATGGTTTAGGAGAGAAGGGCTTCCTATATTAGCTGCTCAGTACCAGAAATAGAAATAAATGTTTATCTTACACATTAAAAATAGCAGATGCTGGGTTCATTGGGTCATAAATAGAGCAAAACCCAGGAAGCTGCATATGTTAATGTGCAATGTGATCCAGATTTCCTTTCAGATTATATCTTTTTTGCATGGTCTGGACTTTTAATGTTGTCTCCATCTGGAACACTGGATAATTCAGTTAGAAGATTCACTTCGACTCAAGGCCTCATTTATCTTTTGGAAGTAGTACAATAAATAACAGTTTTGTGACCCACAGTACAAGACAGTTGCTCTGCCCTCCACCTTGCTCATTGATCAGACTGACAAGAGCACATCTGTCTCCAAGATCTGGAGATGGTCTTTGTTACCCTGAAAGTCTGGCTCCAGTAGTGTGAGCAAGAGCCAAGCAACTGAAGCAGAAATAACACCAAGCAGGAAACAAGTCATTTCCATGCCATTGCAAATGCATGTACAGAGAGCAACCATGTGTAGCCTGAAATTGTGTTTGTGAATAAATATTTCAGTTACCATTCTTAGTCTGAGTTTATTGCTGGCAGCGGTCCTGTGCTGAACAGTGGTGTCATTGAAGATGGGCTTAGTATTCAAGCTCAGCTGAAAAATGACAGCAATGCATGTTTTCTGCCAACTTTAATACAAGCTTAGCAGTTGAAGGTGGCATTCTCTACACACACTACATTTTGGAGGTGACGGGATTGTTTTGCAGAGCAAGTCAGGCAAGTGGAATTAGCCAGCAAGGCATCTCTATCAGCAAACACATTTTCTCTTACAGTGAGTCCCCAGAGGACAACTCACTTGAATTTATGGGTCTGTGAGTTGCTGTGTCTCCATTGTCTTGCCATGGCCAGGACTACCTGCTTTGAGGGTGGCACAGAATATCACGTGCATTTAGACAAATATAGTGCTATCCAATACATAAGATCCTGAATGGAATCAGATGACTGAAAATATAGAAGAATTATATAGACTGGAAAGAGGCAAATTAGAAGACATATTATAGACATTGGTATCATGAATACCATGAAAAGATTTGGCATTAGACTGTTTTCTTTTCCAATAGCTGAACAAAGTACTTTTAAGTCATTGAGTCTCGCACCATAGGAACTTATGTATGCAAAAAGATTGCATATGTTTAAGAAGCAACTAAACAAAATCATGGCAGAGAAAGTCACCATGGGCTATTGAATAAAAAAACTCATTTGATTCTGTAAATCTGCAGATTGATGGATATTAGGAGCATATGAACACATATTATGTACGCATCCTCTCTTGATTTACATTTTGGGTAGGTGTCCAATATTGGCCACTGCTGGACACAGGATGATGGGGTAGACGCACCTCTTCACCAGTGTGGTGCTTGTTACATATCTACCTTCTTAAATTGCTGTTGGAATTAGCCCATTCTTCATAGGTATGTATATCATATGTGCACCTGGTGTGGAACAGGGCATCTTAATAAAATGGTGTTAACATGGAAGAAATTATAGTACTTTATATGTTATCAGTGGGAATTACTCGCCCAATGTCTTAAAACTGTCACCCAAATGAGAATTTTTTTAAACATGCTATATCTCTGCCATGTACAACACGTTTTTCTATAAATGAGTCAGTTTACTCAGAAGGAAACAGGTCTAAACTAGGAAAGGCCTTGTGAATCTTAGAAATAATGTGCCTTCAGGGGAATGCTTACATTCAAATGGCACACTCTGCTTTGTCAATCTGACTAATGCTTGAAAATCAATATGTCACTTTGTCTTGATAAAGGCTAAGTGCGGATAATGGATTAGCTGGATTATTGGTCTGTAATGAAATTGCTACCAGGAGAGCACAGATGCACTAAGATGCATGCAAGATTTGGGACTACCCAGCAACAACTGAAAATACTTTTACTTTTGACATGCAGACCATGATCTGACTTTTTAACATAATGATCCAGCATATGGTTTACAGTGGAGTTTTGGATGGATAATCACTATTGGTTGGTTATTTTCTTGAATGTCAAGAAAGATACATAACTTCTCCCGGTATCATTCTGTGTATTAATATTTCAGCCTTCCTGAATTAGCACCTTAGCTTTACTGGTGACAGATATGACACAGTAAGCACTTTTTTCCTCATTTTAAGTAATTCAGACATAGTATCCTGCAGATAAAATGACAGAAGTCACTTATAAGCATTTTCCAATGCTGTTTTCTAGTTTACTGTTTCTAATTTGTGATCTGTGGAGTATTTCTATGAGATTCAGAAGCAGCAACAGAAAAGCAAGCCAATTGTGAGCAGGCTTAAATTCCCTCTAAATGAACTGCATGCTGATGAACTGCACTGGAAAAGACCAGGGAGATCTGCAAATCAAAAAACCAAATAGGATCAATTTGTGCCATCTCAGATAGAACTTTTTAAACACTTAATTTTCTCCAAAAGCAGACACTGTTTTATAAAAGGGGCCAAGGAAGTGATTTACCACTTAATTCATTACTACTGCAACTTCAGAGAAGCAGGAAAGGGTGCACTGTGATTTTGTTAAACATTGCTCAATATAGGCAACTGCATATGGAAATTGATGCCTTCCCTATGTTTTAGCTGTTAATGCATAAAACAGCACAAACGTTCATGACCTAACGTCTGGACAAGGAACTTTCGTGATCTCTCACTTCTTTCTTTCAGTTTGGAACTTGTTGGGTTTTTTTGTTCACACTACCTCAAAATATCATAGCAAAGAGAAGAAGGAAGAAAAATAAATTTAGGCAGCCAATGTAATAAAAAGATGTTTTTTCACACATTTTGACATACCAAATGTATGCAGGACCAGATTCTAAGCCTTGTTAAATGTGAAGGCAGGTTGAATAATAATTTTAGATTTTAAAAAATTATGAGGTATTTATATGCAAAGAAATTTCCACATTGGTCAGATGAATTACTCATAATACTCATAATTCATCCAGCTCCATTAAATAATTTTAAATCATTGAAACCTCTATTCCAGGCTGCCCAGATATCTCTTCTAAGATCCTGATCTTTCTAAAATGATACGATCATCTGCAGCACTAGTTCTGAATATTTAAAACATACTATTTAAGGACAGAATAGGCCAGTATGGAATCGGGAACTGCATGTATATAAATCAGGCTCTCTCCACTGAGATGAAACAATTCCCCAGTAAATGAAGAACTGTCTTGGGTTCTTAATTTTTAAATGTGGGTCCTCATTTGTATCACCAGAACTGTTAGATCATAATATGGATGTACCTGGTCATTCAGTTCAGTTTTGCGCAGCTTAAAGATCAACACTTCCTTGTTTCTTCAGGGGGTCACTCTACCTATTCTCTTCTACCTGAGCAAAATTACCCTGGGGAAAGTATTTAATCCTCTGTCTGGCAGGTTAAGGGTCACCTTGCTGAGAAGCTGAATTTAGCGTAGACAGCCTTAGCAGCACTTGTGATGTGTGGCAACTGGTAGGATCAGGCCTTTTTTTTGTCAGGTGACTAACTAACCCTGAGAATTATGGCATTTCACTTAAAAATGTATCAGAGTTAAGCCATTAGATTAGTAAACAGTTCCTGTTTGCTGGCAAAGGAGTCTTTTCAAACTTACTCAGCATTTTGTGTCAGCTGCTGAATGTCTGTGGTCATAATCTCAAATTCCTGTTTATTTTCAGTGAATCAGCTGTTTTTTCTTTTTTTGCCATAAAAACGGTAGTTTCACAGGACTTGGTTTCTCTAGACGTTGTACTTCTCACAAGCAACAGGGCATAAACTGCTTCTTGTCTTCCTCAGTGCTGAGGTCATCAAAACCATTCTGATTACTTGTTTCTCTCCTGTTTCCTTCACACTGAATGTTCTTTACAGCATACCTGACTATTAATGGCTCACTTCATAAATATAAAAAGTGTAAAAGCCATTTCCTTCATGTCTTGAAGAAGAATTCAGTGTGAAGGAAATCATAAAGCCAAACAGTACATGGGAACACATGTATTTTTGAAAGTTTGGCTAGCACAACTCATTGAAGTAAGCTCTATACAACTGTGAAGCCACTGGGATTATATATTTTCCTATCATCCTCTATCAGTATAAACATTTTGTCTCTGTACTTTGCTGGTGTGAACAGCCTTTTCTCTTTTTTGACAATGAACAGAGTCCCAGCTTGATTTTATATGAGGAAATCTCCCTGGGGACTTTGCAGACCCACAGAAGATGGAGCTATTGTTTGCTGGGACATGACAATTCCAGACCAGTGGAATATACAGCTGTGAGCCACAGGGCACTGCTGTTCCTGTGTTGTAATCTCCTCCAGTGGAGTCTTCCAGTACACAGGGAAAAAAAATATCTCTTTTAAAAGCGGCTTAAGATTTTGGAGCTTATGTACTTACTTAAACACAGGGTCCAAGAACTCAATCATTGCCAAAAAACTTATGTGAAGTGGTCCAGTCTCATGCTGTACTAGCTAATGGTTAGCGCTGCACTGAAGTACAAGGCATACAGGTCATGCTAGGGAGACCAGTGCTAGTGAATCCAGTAGTGCTCTGGGATGTGCCTAGGCAGTGGCACTTGATGCTGTTATATCATTAGAATTGTCCTCAGTAAGGTTTTGCTCCGAGACAACAATTAGACTCACAAAATTTCCTAGATATGGTAATTTCCAGTTGTGGCCATCATGTTTGCAAAGGCAAGTGGGTTCTCCTAAGAGGATGGGCCTCTGTGCCAGAAAAATATCTCTGTTATGCTTAATTTACCAGTAAATATGTAGTCACCAAGTTGAGCTCTTACCTTAATGATTCTATAATTGTGATCTTCAGATTTTATGATTATAATAGCTGGTATCTACAAATGATACTCTGGCCCCTAAATCTGCTCCAGAGGATGCACAGCACAGCAGGTTAGAACCCATCATTGTAATGCTTTGCTGTCTGCAAGTCTCCTGGGTTAAATCCAACTTTTCCATCTTCCTTCTGAGGTTGACGCAAATGAAGTGAGACGTCTCTCTGCCAGCACCTTCCAGTGGAACACCAGAACTGATAACTGCACAGGAGAGACTTAGGAGCCCCAGCACACATCTTTCTGAACAGCTAACACAGGAAAATGGAACTTGCCTTTGGAAAAAAATAGAAGCACTGACAAGTTCTTTTGCATTTGGAATGAAATTTAAAACTCATTTTTCCTGGACGGGAAGAGAGAACAAACACAGTCAACAGCAGCTCAACCCAAAGAAGCCAATAGGATTTCTGTTGTTGATATTTTTATGGGCACACTGCATATATGAAATGAGCCACTTATAAAAATTGGTTGGATGGTTGCTTTTTTTCCAGATTTTGCTCTTCAGATACAAATGTAGCAAACACTCTTTTAAGAACCTGTCATGTCAGAATACAGCAAAGGGGTGCAAGTTTCAGGAAAATTGAATAGCATATAGGGAGTCATCTTTAGTTGTTGCATCATTCACCTAAATCAACAAAGATCCTATAGAAATAAATAACTTAAAAAAATAGAAAAGGACTACCTTATTCTTTGTGCACTTTGAGAGTGCCTTGTTGTTTAAGTGCTTGGGCAATGATATTTTCCTGATGTTTTCCACTCTTGTTTTTTTCCCCCTGTGTTTCCCTTCCATTCTTTAACCCTACATCTGGCCACAGAAAAATAAAATTTAAAAGGAGAGGTGCTCGTGGAACAAAAGTGAAAACAAAACACCATGGGTGTGGAATATGGAGGGAATCTGCAACAGTGGATTCAGCTGTAATTTAGTGCAGTTTGTAGCCTCATCTTTTCAGACTGCCCAGCAAGAAGCCACATTGCCCAACTCATCATATTTCGATGAAAGAGAAACCCATGACTGTTGCAACCAGGAAATGTTGACATAACAGAGTTACTAAGAAAACCTGAATGTTAGTCATTCTCCATTTTAGAAACATTGAAGGCAAGGTCACACAAGCTTTATTTACATTAATATCACTGCTTTTTTGTCTTGACAAGGTCTATGACAATCAGGCAAAATGTTTTTGGTTTTTTTTTTTTGCCAGTGCACAAAATGAAATAGCATTCTCCACAAACACATTGAAAAGAAACATGTTGAGCCTGTAGAATGGTTGATGTTTGTATCCTGTGAATAGAGAACAGGTTTATTGCAAGGAAGGGGGCAATGCACAGAATTGCCAGAAGGACACATTCAGACACGTGTGGGTATCTTCCTTCTCCAGTTGCTATCATTATTATGTTTCTAGTGCCCATTAAGAGACATTAATTCTGTATTCAAGAATTCTCTCTTAACATTATAAAATCTGGACAATGAACTGTCCATGAGACTGTATCAAGACTACACCAGTCTTTGAAAAAGTCATTACTGGAGGTAACAGTAGCTGGATATATGGAGGACTGAATCAGTTAAATTCATTTAAAGGAAGTTACTGTTGTAGGCAAGAGCTCTGTGGCATGAACCAAGGAGGAAAAAGGCAGAGTCAGCTATATAATTTGAGCAGGATGAACAAGACAAGAAGAGGGATGGAAGAAGGCATGAGCAGGTGTGGGACCTCACACAGTTGTGCTAGTACGGGTGGGTTCTTCCCCCTGACATGGGAAAGGAGGGGGTGGGTGCCAGTGCAGGCCACGGGACCATCTGCCTGCTGCACACTGGGGTGGATTGCATGAGAGTCAGTGAGAATAAGAGTTGCAAAGGCAGTGCAGCTGAGCCTGTACACCTGCCTTTTCACCCCAGACAACTGCTAAGTCCCTTGTGGGGACCTTTGCTTTCAGACCAGTCTTTACTCTCACTCTTATGTTCCCCTATTAGCAGCAATTCACTTTCTGTAATCTCCCACTTTCCCAAGACTGGAATACAGCTGAATTCCATTGCTTTATTCAGAATAAAGAACATTAAAATCCTTTTAAAAATATGAATATATAAATCTTTGTGTCAGTTCAGTGAAGATAAAGATTATTGTTCAGAGTCAAGAAATCTGGAGCAAACAGAAGAATAGAATAGTATAGAATAGAATAGAATAGAATAGAATAGAATAGAATAGAATAGAATAGAATAGAATAGAATAGAATAGAATAGAATAGAATAGAATCATCTAGGTTGGAAAGGACCTTGAAGATGATCTAGTCCAACCGTTAACCTAGCACTGACAGTTCCCAACTACACCATATCCCTCAGCACTATGTCAACCCGCCTTTTAAACACCTCCAGGGATGGGGACTCCACCACCTCCCTGGGCAGCCCATTCCAATGCCTAACAACCCGTTCTGTAAAGAAATGCTTCCTAATATCCAGTCTAAACCTTCCCTGGAGCAACTTGAGGCCATTCCCTCTTGTCCTATCACTTGTTACTTGGTTCAAGAGACTCATCCCCAGCTCTCTGCAACCTCCTTTCAGGTAGTTGTAGAGGGCGATGAGGTCTCCCCTCAGCCTCCTCTTCTCCAGACTAAACAACCCCAGTTCCCTCAGCCGCTCCTCGTACGACCTGTGCTCCAGACCCTGCACCAGCTTCATTGCCCTTCTCTGGACACGCTCGAGTAATTCAATGTCCTTTTTGTAGTGAGGGGCCCAAAACTGAACACAGGAATCGAGGTGCGGCCTCACCAGTGCCAAGTACAGGGGTAAGATCCCTTCCCTATCCCTGCTGGCCACACTATTTCTGATACAAGCCAGGATGCCATTGGCCTTCCTGGCCACCTGGGCACACTGCTGGCTCATGTTCAGCCGGCTGTCAATCAACACCCCCAGGTCCCTCTCTGACTGGCAGCTCTCCAGCCACTCCTCCCCAAGCCTGTAGCGCTGCTGGGGGTTGTTGTGGCCCAAGTGCAGCACCCGGCATTTGGCCTTATTGAAACTCCTACAGTTGGCCTTAGCCCATCGCTTCAGCCTGTCCAGATCTCTCTGCAGAGCCTCCCTACCCTCGAGCAGATCAACACTCCCACCCAGCTTGGTGTCATCTGCAAACTTACTGAGGGTGCACTCGATCCCCTCGTCTAGATCATCAATAAAGATGTTAAACAGGAGTGGCCCCAAAACCGAGCCCTGGGGGACACCACTCGTGACCGGCTGCCAACTGGATTTAACTCCATTCACCACAACTCTTTGGGCCCGGCCATCCAGCCAGTTTTTTACCCAGCAAAGTGTGTGCCCATCCAAGCCTCGAGCAGCCAGTTTCGCCAGGAGAATGCTGTGGGAAACGGTGTCAAAAGCCTTACTGAAGTCAAGGTAGACAACATCCACAGCCTTTCCCTCATCCAATAAGCAGGTCACCCTGTCGTAGAAGGAGATCGGGTTTGTCAAGCAGGACCTGCCTTTCATAAACCCATGCTGACTGGGCCTGACCATCTGCTTGCCCCGCATGTGTTGTGTGATGGTACCCAGGATGAGCTGCTTCATCAGCTTCCCGGGCACTGAAGTCAAGCTGACAGGCCTGTAATTTCCTGGATCATCCTTCTGACCCTTCTTATAGATGGACGTCACAGTGGCCAATTTCCAATCTGTCAGGACCTCCCCAGTCAGCCAGGACTGCTGGTAAATGATGGAAAGCAGCTTGGCGAGCACCCCAGCCAGCTCCTTCAGCACCCTTGGGTGTATCCCATCTGATCCCATAGACTTGTGTGTGTCCATGTGATGCAGTAGGTCACTGACTATCTCCTCCTGGAATGTGTGTGGGGGTCGTTCTCCCAGTCTCTGTCTTCTGGCTGAGGAGGCTGGATTCCCTCAATAGAACTAGTCTTGTTATTAAAGACTGAGACAAAGAAGGCATTAAGCACCTCAGCCTTTTCCTCATCACTTGCTACCATGTTTCCTCCTGCATCTAGCAAGGGATGGAGGCTCTCCCTGCTCTTTCTTTTGCTACTGGCATACTTATAGAAACATTTCTTGTTGTCCTTGACTGCTGAAGCCAGATTAATTTCCAGCTGGGCTTTAGACCTCCTGATTTCCAACCTGCATAGCCTCACAGCATCTTTGTAATCACTGTGAGTGGCTAGCCCCTTCTTCCAATGGCTGTAAACTCTCCTTTTCTCTGAGTTCCAGCCAAAGCTCCCTGTTTAGCCAGGGTGGTCTTCTCTGCCGCCGGCTTCTTTTACAGCACCTGGGGGCTGCCTGCTCCTGAGCCATTAAGACTTTCTTCTTAAAGAGTGCCCAGCCTTCCTGGACCCCTATACCCTTCAGGACCATCTCCCAAGGGATCCTGTCAAGCAGGTGCCCAAACAAGACAAAGTCAGCCCTTTGGAAGTCCAGGATGTCAGTTCTGCTTCCCCCTCTCCTGGCCTCTCTAAGAATAGAGAACTCTATTATTTCATGATCGCTGTGCCCTAGTCGGCCTCCGACCGCCACAGAATAAGATAAGATAAGGCATAGGTGTTTATTTAGCAATGTTTTTTGATACCTTCATGTTTAGGCCCTGAAGATGTGTGCAAATAGTTCCCCCACTAAAGCACGTCACCTAAAGACATTGACTATATCAGTGACAGGATTAGAAGCCAGGACTTCTAAAATCTTGATCTCTATATTTAGCTAACTCTTATTTTCTCTTTCCTCATTTTCAAAGCAAGTGAACACAGAGGAACCATAGATCTACACATTTTGCAAATGATGTTAAAATTATGAAAATATTTGGGTTTATACTGAACTGATACGTGAAGAGTGTATGGACAAAATTTGAGTTGCTTCCCTTAACATTCTTGCATGCTACTAAACTTGAATTGTTGAATCCTCTGCTCTTGTAATTGATACTAGAATATGAAATGTCCCTTTTCAAAATCAATACAAATAATCAGTACATCACCTTCAGCTGAAGTAAGCATGAATGAAGCAGAAGCCTATATTTTCCTGTGCATCAGTAATTTCTGGGTAATGAAAGAATAGGTTTCACAACGGAGACATCTCAGGCAGAACTAACTATGTGTCATTCATTATTCACTATGAAGTTGAGAGGGGAAAGCCAGTCTGTCTTTCAAATTTGAAAGCTAAAGTTCACATTCAAAATATTTTCAAGTTATCAGTAAAATTAAGGTTCTTACATCTGCTATAACTCCCCAAATATATAAATACTCTGCTTTGAATATGTACATGAAAATGTACAGTTCTTCCCATTATCAGTGTAATCTGAGTATTTCAGGGTGTTGAAAAACACCCCATTTGAGGTTATTTTCTAATTGAACTGCAAACAGGTTTCTGCTGGGATAGTATAACCATCTAATGTTTCTTAAAAACATAAAACTACTGAATTACTGAATCTCATTTAAATTCCACTCAGAGAAAAGGTAAAAAACCCACTACAAATCTGTTCTTGCTCAAAATAATTTTTTGTTGTTAATTTGTGATCTAAAAGTTAAAGGAATTTTCTCAAACCTGATTTTATTTATTTTGCTGACATATCATGATTATTAAGGTACTGCATATTTTTATCCTGGGAAAGGCTCACCTTTTGTACTTCTTAGGCTGCAACCTAACAGTGTCCTTCCCCTGTTATTTCCCCTATTGCAATAATTTGCATTGTTTTCACCCTAACAATATAACTAACACAAAATAGCAGTGTTGAAGGGTGAGTTTTTTAAGAAGGAATCAGCTTGGTTTTATTTGCATTTTGTCTCATTTAATTTGACAAGTGCATTTATTTCCAGACCAAGAATGTCAGGACAGGCATACAGCACCCATCCTGTGGGGTTTAATATTAGAAATACAGCAATACTGAAAACTTGACATTAGGGAGTCTCACAATGCTTTTGTCTGAAAAAAAAAACCAAAAACAACCAAACACAAAAACCAACCAGAAACCCTCCACAGTTTAATGACCTAAAAAATTAAATTGAGTCCTTTCATTATGGAAAGATTACTTAGACTGCATATCCCCCAGCGATTCTGGCCTCTTTAACAATTACTCTGGTAATTTCCAATGACACGGACACCTGTTCTCTAGATACACAGTTCAGACTACCATCCTTATTTCATCAAGAACCATAAAGAGCAGCCATATGGCTGCTTATTATAAGCCTTTTAGGAATTTGAACCCAAACTGAGAAACAAAGTGTGCCTTTCGCCATTTTCCAAGAGCGTGAGCTGCATACATTCTAAGAAAATGCAGGACAAAGCGGCTATAACATTTCCCTCCAGTGTTGTAGAAATTTCCTTGCCTTACTCTTTTAAGATAAGAAGTTCATTCATGAACAAATGCCAGTGTCATTTCCTTTTGAAAAGAAATATTAATTACTTCTGTTTAGAAATGGGAAAGCACTTAAAGTGCCTCCACACTGATCAATAGGACAATTGCTGTGCTCTCAGAGCATGGCATGGTGAGGACCACCCTTGCTGGACTTTGCACAGGAAACTGGCTGCAGCCAGATGGTTACTTGACTCTTCCAATAAAAGTATTCATTAACAAAAGCCTAAGGAAGTGTAAGGCAAACCTTACTGCTCTGCTCTTTCCTTTCAACCCTTTAATTCCCATCCCAAACCAAAGCCTGACTAGACTTTGAGAAAAACATCTGTGATGACACAGACCGAGTGCACTGGGACCAACATATAAAATCTAAGGCATCTTCGGTAAAACTCCAAAATGCCTAGCAGAATACTTATATAATAGCCTAATTCAAAGACGAAAGGAACATATGATAGCTCTTTTGTTATTTTAGAAGAACTTTAGGCACCAGCCTGCCTGTCAGACCAAGGTGTGAGGTAGGCAGGAGCCTAATAATCATCCCACGACCTCAGAAGTCAATGTATTCAGGCAGGTAGTACTCGCCACCCCTGGAGTCAGAGACTGGAGATTGTTGGAATGGGAGAAAGTAGAGACCAGGGAGGAGAGACTCGATGTGCTGTGCCCAGGAGGATGTGCTTGGGCATCAAGATAGGCCAGCCCTTTCATTTCCCCTTCCCAAAGGAGACTAGGTGGGTAGGATCCCTTTGCTTGGCTGCTGGCGTTCCTTTTTTAGCTCACTGTTTCACCAGGGCACTTCTACTTGACATGGCTTGACTCAATCCTTGAATTTGTAAATTTTCAGACTTTAAGTCTGTTATAGCCTATTAATGTCTTTGGGTTACAATATGTATTTAAGCAAGGCTTTCAGGCTTAATTTGAAGACTTCCAAATAAACAAAAGCACAATGATGTTCCCAAGTATGTTTTTGCAGTAGTTAAGCTGTGCACTCAGAAATGTTTCCTGTTATTTCTAAATTTCTTAACAGTCAGCATCAAAGTTCTCTCTACCTTTTTTTGTTACCTGTGTTATCTGTTACCTGTTAACATTCAATAGGTCATCATCAAGCCAAATCTTGGTCATTCTTTTGTAAAGCAAAATAACTGTGGCTTATTAATCTTCTCATAAGAGGGAGAGGTTTGATTTCCTCAAATATTTCCCTTCACCAAATCACTCTGGTTTAAGTTCCTTTCCTACTTCAACTACTTTTCCAAACATGGATACCAGCACTGAAAAAATCTGCTCCTTTTTGCCCCCATCAATGCAGTACCAAGATAATACCTCTTCCTTAAACCACTACAGGCAAGGATCTTTGATCTAAAACACTGGACTGAAGATCACGCTGAACTGGTTTTCTACTGTCACCTGTAGTCATTTGTAGTTCCTGTTCAGTGTCACTGCTTTCTAGGAGGAGGCAAGCTCCACTTTGACTTTTGTCCCTCAGATATAGTTGAGTGTGTGAATGTGGCTGGAGGTTTTTCAGAAGCCTGGTCTGCCATTACAACTGAAGCACAGCAAAGAAAAAAGGGGTCAAAAGGAAAAAAAAAAACCTCAATAACTAAGAGTACCACATGAAAGAGGAGAGGGGGGAAAACTGTAGCAGGGTGTAATAGCATTTATCTTTGACAATCACAGAACATGTTTTAAAACATAATTCCTCATTCTTCAGTTATCTACAAAACATAATTTTACCAGATTGCTTCCGTGAGCTGTTTTACACATTTCAGTCTTTCAATATATGCAACACTGAAAACTTCTTTAAACTCTGAATTGTTCTTCCTTTCTAGCCCAGTTTTCTAAGGGAACAACCTCTGTGCAACTATGCCATCTGCCTGTTTGTCTCCCAGCTCCAGTTTCAGTGCAACAGCCAACTTGAGCCAACTTTGAAAAAGGTGCGAAGTTCTCAAAGATGCTAAGTTCTTACAAGTTCATCAAAATTGGCAGTCACAAAGAGGAAAGAAGCCCAATATAGTATCTCATGGTGAGAGAAAGACAGACCCAACTCAGCATCTTCTCTATTTGAAGAGGCAGCAGCCATCTGGCCAGTGTGTAGGCACATTTTGGCTGGTTTGTCAGGACAAATGTAGCTCTGAGTCAGCCACAGGATGTGGTGAAGTTTTTCTGTGTAAAGTAAGCTGAAGGGAATAAACTGAAGGTGAACCTGTGGAAGGGCAAAATTAGGGCTTATAAAACACATATCCAAGGGAAGCTAGACTTCATTCATCTTGTTGCTCCTCATCTTCCAGTGATTCTTTTTAAAGAAATGACCACCTTGTTAATGAGGACAAGGAAAGGACAAACACTGAAAACTTTTGGGCTCAGTGCCAGATCTTCAGTGATTTTAATTACGTATTTTACAATGAGTACCAGCACAGCCGAGACGCTAGGAAACTCCATGAGATCCCCAAAAAAATCAATGAAGAGATGACAGCATTATACTAATACACATTTTGTGCCATCTTGTCCCAATGCATAATCATCACTTCACACCATCCTTACCACATGTAAAAGATGACTGTGCAGACTGCATGAAATATTTGAGTTGATTAAATTTTATACCAGCTTCCTATTAAATATCATTCTCATTTATACTTGATGAGGGGCCTTTCTCTGTGCTTAGCAGTATTGTCCCTAACCAATTTGTAGCTTAGCACATGCAGCTGTTTGTATCACTTTCAGATGAATACAGAACCAGGAAATGCCCTGTCCTGAGAAACCTGATGGCAAATCACAAGGGATTTTGAAGTTTAACCCTGCACCCTTGTATTATTATTCCTACACTCTTAAAAGCAGCATTTAATAAAAGTTAGTTTTGCAGCAAGTTCGGGCAGTGTTCTGTGAAGGCTGTCTCCTGCATTTTTAAAAACAAGCCAAAATACCTTCTTGTAAAGCGGTTCCAAAACAGCATGGGTTATAATAGTGTGATTTTGTGTTGCAGACATCTGAGAAAGAGACTCTGCCATGGTAGATTCACACCTGCTGCCAGCTGGGCTCTTTTATTGGATGTTAGAATAACAGTAGAAGCTGGAGCAGCAACAGGGAAACAACTTGTCAAGACAGAGCAGGCATAGATGAATATAACTCATCATAACATGAAAACAAAGTAAGCATTGTTGCAAAAGCAATGAAAGAATGTGTCTGTCAGGTAACTGCTATGTAACAGTAAAATGTCAGAAAATTTGCTTTGCCTGAGACTACAGAGAAAGATACGATATGATTTCTCTAGAACTGTGTATTTGAGAATTGAAAACAAACAAAAAGTCGTAAAACAATAGGAAAAAAACCCTTGTCATTAACATCTAAGGGCAGTTCTGTGGAGAAGAAAATTTATGCTATGCCTTTGTCCTAGAGGATTTGAATGCTTAGGCAACACCATGCTGGGAATGAATGACTTTATGTAAAAAAAATTAAAAATTTATACAAAAAAAAATAAAAATAAAAAATGCAAGCTAGTGAGTTAGACATACAAACTCATCCACACAATACAAAGGAGCATTAGGTATCTGAAAAAGGTTTTCATACTAGCTAGTGAAACATGCCTGGAGCTGCCTGAGTCAACCAGAAGGAAGGAACAAGGTCTGGATCATGAAAGGGAGGTTGGTTCCCAGCTGCAGGCCAGGCTGCAGCCAGAGCCAGTCTCCACTCAGCACAGTCTCCCAGCACTCCTCTGTCAGCAACTCAGGTAACAGCTAAACCAGCTCAGCTGTTTTCCCCAGAAAGCCCAGAAGGTTCACCTGTAGGGGAACATATTTTTCACTTGCTCTTTTCACACAGTAATGGAAAGGGCAGAGCACTCACCTGACTTACCACAGTGTTGACCCTACTTCTCTGGAGAACACACTAAATGAAGGTTTAGTCTCTATGTTCTTGTTCACTTGGTATTTTTGCAAAGAGCACCTATAGGTCACAGATTTGGGCTCTCTCCTGGGAGTGGAGGGGGACACCCTTCTCAAGTCAGAGGGGAACATGTTTAAACCTGGATTTCCCCAATATTATATGAATGCCCAACCACCATCCCTACTTGCCACCAACTGTTTCCCAGAGAGTGTAGGGTTTGCAAACACAGTGTCAAGGAAACGTAGTTTAGTTTATTAACCCAGACAAGGTGTAGGCTAGAGCCAGATCATTTTCTACCCTGAACTGCCAGCCCTAAACTCCCTACTCCATCACTGAGGAGAGTGTAATTCCAAGGCAAGCCCAAAGAATGGCCAGTCTGATTTCGGCATCTCCCAATCAAACCAGGCACTGCCAGGACTGTGGCTACTGGAAGTCTTGAAGGTTTTGCAAATGCTGATGTATGTCATCAACTAAACAGGTGCGCTGATACCCAGGTCCTTGTGATTTACCTTGGAGTGAAAAAGCTCATGAGATGTTCTTTTTTCTCAGTTGCTATGGCCAACACACTGGATTTCACACACTGAGCAACGTCCTGGTGCCAATAGTGTTTGCTCCCATTACACTCCCTCTGAGAGATCCCTCTGAGCTAGGTTTGAAGGAGCAAATAGCACAGAGAAGTCACATTCAACCAGCCAGGTTACAAATCCACTGTGTCTGCATTTCCAACACTGTTATTTTCATAGGATGTAGGAGTCCTGTGTGTCTGCCCCGAAAGCAAGAGAGGCCATGCCATTTCCTGTGCCTGGGGAACCTTCAAAGGCAGATTGCAGAGACTTTGACTCAGGCATCTCCTTCCCTCCAAATCACATGTTTGTGTGGAAGCTATTAGTCATGTGGTTGTCCATTCTAGCATGGGACAAAAAGTTGAGGTCAGTGGACTACTTTGTAAATATAAATGTCTCCTAATAGGAAAATGACAACTTCTGTTGCCCTACGGAAACTGTAAACAAGAAAATAAAATACATTCTTGAGATGCTTGCTAGATCCACCTTTGGTATTTCTTAAGCACATGCTGTCCATGTAACCAGTTGGATGATTTCCCTGTACAGCATCCAAAACACATTTCCAGCTACAGCTGCTCTTCACTTGCTAGACAAAGACAGTCATGGTCTCAGTGGACTCTGCACTGGCCACACAAACAACTAGCCTCATTACTTTTGCTGCCTTTTTTTTTTTTTATATCAAAAGCTAAGAAAGAAACAGGTCCATGTCTCACATCATCAGAGAAGAGTATGAAGGTAGGGCAAAATATATTTTGCTATTTATTTTAAACTATTTTACAGAGTTACCCATATGTAGCAGGGTTGGTTTGTTTTTTCCCAAAGCAATAAAAGTTGGAGAAGCTGCCAACAGCAGCCATGCTATTCCTTGAAACACACTTATCAGTTCCAAGAGCTCTCGAGTTACAAAGACTTTCAACCATTTGAAGTACTAGAAATTTTCTGTTTCAAAATCCATGTACTGGAATGGCTTCTCATTGAACTTTCCCATAAACTAAAGAAACACATATTGGTGACTTGTGACCAGCAAGCATTAAACCATGTAACAGTTCCATATCAGAGACAAGTAAATCTCCTAGCGAGTCAGACTTTGTTTAAAGAAAATTACATCCACAGCTGACAATGGCATAAACTGTCACTGAAGTAACAGGCAAAGCTGGGTTCAGGTATGTACACCCATCCTGTATAGATTGTAGCTCTAACATCTGGGAGGTGATGCACTGTTTACAACTAAACTATTACAATTTCTCCTGGCAGAGGCTCTGATTTATATATGTGCTTATATATTGTTGTTCCAGATCTGTGTTTCTCAAAAAAGAAAGGGTTTTTTTTTTAAAAAAAAAAAAAGGAAGTTAAAACTCACGTCCAGGTTTCTTAGCAAAGTACTGCCCTCTGCTCACAGCTGCCAGCTGAGAATTTCCCAGCAGGGTGCAAGTGGGGAATCTGTGAACCAGAGCAGAGCTCCGCTACCCAACAGTCCCTGCAAGCAAATCCTTCTGCAGCTGCGCTCATCAAGACACAAGAGAGGACCTCTTCCTGATGGCTGAAGCAGTGCAGAGAGGCCAGGCAGAGTGAAGGCTCTCGCTCTTTGTCTGTGAAACAGCCTGTTATGACAGGAAATAGGCTGCCAAAGTGACCAAGGTCTGCCAAGCACAGCAAGTGCCACAGCTGAGCTGGGTGTTGGGGAAACAAGGAGCTGCTTCCCAAGCTGTGGCATCACTGAGGGGCATCATGAACCCACTGTTTTTGAAACTTTCAGGCTTTCTGGGGAGCCAGTGAAATTGAAATGGGTATAATGTGTCTTGAAGTGTAACTTGTGGGTTTGGATTAGAGTAGGCCACAACACAGATCAGTGCTGACCAACCATTACCATCCCGTTGGCTCTTGAGTGGCACACATAGAAGTACTGGGCTTCTGAGGGCAGATCCCATACTCAGAACTAAGGACCACCAAAGAGACATCTCAGAATCCCAGAAATTAGCACAACAGGGAAGGCTAAATGAACCTCAGTCCTACAACCAGGAACAAAGTCATTTAGGGAAGGAAAATGGGCATCTTGTCTCACTGATGGTTATACTGTGGCATTCCTAGCAGCATAAAGGACCTGGGATGAACAACACAGATTGACTATGAGACACTATGAAGTAGGCAATTGTTTTTCTAGCTGATTCGTCTCACTTCTGCTTACTTCTACACCTGGTCTACTCAGCTCTAGAGCTGCTCTTCAAAAGTATTTTGTGCAGCCATGTGTAAATGAGATCAGCCCTCAAGCTACTTTCATTTCTTTCAAGGACTAAGCTCAGGTCCATCTTTATCTGCATTAGTTAGCTCAGTGCTCAAAATCAACACCTCCATTGCCTTACTTATAAATACCTTTCAGTGTCTGCAGATAACTAGATTTACCATTAATCATTAATTGAGATTACAATCAGCCAAAACTTCAGGCAAGTTCACCCTGTTCCCTTCTGCACTTTGACCAAGACACTAGGAACACTGCAGCTCTATTCTTAAGGCAATATTCATGCCAATAGGCTTTAATATCTGAGTTACACACTAGGCAATGTGGCTCGGCCAGACTGGGCAATGGTTATATAAGGAAGGATTTTAATGTTCTGATCTGATGCATCCCCACAACTGGACTTCTTGACAGGCAGCCACCTTTGTAAGCCGACATTCAAATTGTTCATGCCATAGGAGATTTACTTCTACTAGATCTGCTGCCAGCTGCAGAGGGAAGCGGAAGAAAAAGCAAACCGAGGGTCTAAGTCTTGCCTCCACCCCTCCCAAGCACGACTCTCCCCTCTAATGGGAACAAAACTCATCATCTTGATTCTTGCTTTCCCCTTTCTCTGACAGTGAGGTGAGCTCCCCAAGCAGTGTGGTGGATCATAGCCTGCTTCCCAGTGGCACAGCCCAGAACGTCACCTCTGCCTTTCAAACAAGCCCATGAGTCTGCTTCCAAATGACCTTCCCTTGTTTTTAGAAACTCCATCTAACCCCAGAGAACTTGTCTCTGTCCCATCCTCCTACCTTCCCCTGCCTCTCTAACCAACCTCTTCCTCAGCACCCCCTGCCAGCAAAGCAGCTTCCCTGGTGGCTTTGCATGTCTCAGACCAGCTTCCTATGTGTCTCTCCTTATGTCCTCAATTTCATTTACATGTACTCAAGTATGTACTTAATGTGAAATGTGAGCTTTTGATTCCTCCAATTATTTTTTATTCTCTCAAGAATTTCCTCATCAATGTGCTTTCATGCACCGTACATAAAAGTTGCTATGCAAGATGAAGTTGTACAATGTATTAGCTGGAGCAAATCACTGTGACCAGTCACATGCTATAAATTGCACATATTTATTCTGATCTATTGCCTGTGTTCTTGAAGGAAGTTCTGATGCTTGGCACCATCCCATAGCAATCCTCAATCTGCTCAGTCTTCATTTTCCCCAAATCATTTATGAGACCTGATGCCCCTTTCACTGTGATGCCACGCAAAGGTTTTGCAGTTATAAACTCAGTCTGTGAACTTCATATTTAAGTAGTGCTTACCAGCACATACAAAACATTACCACAAAAATAACCAAGCAGCAAGACTGGAAATGAGGAAACGATCACATAAAGCAAGCATTTCACCACAGAGTCTCCCTACAAGCAGATGTGAAACTATGCATTTCACTAGTTGCAATGAAAGTACATTTTGTTCTGCGACTGTGTTTGGGATATGCAAGCTCTGGCAGGAATTATTTAGCTTGAAACGAGTGAAGATAAATTAATAGAGTTTCCATTGAATATGCCAGGACAATTATTTTCAGCTTGTTCAAAAATATTCACAGAATGTACTTCAACATAACATCACAAGGACTTGAAAAAAATAGTGCAAGCAGGATGGAGGTCTGTAGCTCAGGTCACCTAAGCATGTTCACTGCTGAATTTGGCCTTGCAGGTATTAACAGGCTACTGCAGCAAAAGTTGTAGCTGGCCCTTACTACTATTTTAATAAAAGGAAAAACATGAGCAAGGTTTATGACCATTTCTGTCCTATTTTCTTTTCTTTCTGAACCAACATTTTCTGAGTTGTAGGAGGGCTAGGGGAGGGGGCACATGACCCTGTGACTGAGTGCCACTACTGCTGACACCGATTTCTGTGCTCAGGATGCTGAGTCATGGCATGGAGGAAGCTGCTCCCCTGGGCCACCAGCATTTCTAACGCCTCAAGAAAAAAGTTTCTTATCTCAAGTTACAGGAACAACTACAAACCAGTAAGTTCTGATTAACAAAAAATCAAATTCAGGTCAAACAATGCATTTGGTGTGAGTCTGGAGTGACTGTATTTTTGATTGAGAATAAAAGATAATCTGTCAAACTTTAGAGATGAAAAAATATCAAAGATTTTTTAATGACAAAATAGCACTAATGTATTAACATTTAAGAATTTGGTATTTTAAAATCGTTCAAGCATGTGTAGTTAAATAACAGAAAAACTTACTGAAATGAACCCAGTGCAGTCCTGTTTGAGCAAGTTCAAACCAATGCATTTATTTTGGTGTTAGATTCATGCAAGTGCTGAACACGGCCAGGCAGGTGCATGAGACATCCCTCCTTTTCCAGCCATATGCATTATGTTAGAGGCACAACACTGGGCACAGCACAATCTCAACACATGAGCAATTAAAAAAATAAACATCAGAAAACTTGGAAGAATGATGTTACTGGCAATGGGATCCTCTTGTGATTCTGCACGATCACAGTACTTCACAGGTCTTTAAAGAAAGCCCCAAAACGTGTGTGGATTATAAACAAAACAGTTTATTGATTTTTATATGTTTTCAAAGCATTTTAATGCTGCAGTTTAGAACTCCATTTGGCAAGAAAGGGAATCCTTCTTAAACCTAAATAAAACACACAACTTCAAGTGAAACAATGAAAAAATTCAAACCTGATCCTGACCATAAACTATGTATGTTCCTCAAATTACAAAAAGGATCCCTAAGTACAAAATGTTTTTTCTTGGGGACTTTCTAATTGATTGTTATTTAGGAAACTCAGGGTGATCTCATCCCAGCAAGCTTTTACCATCTCAAAGCTGGACTTCCAGCTAAGCCAGTGACCTCTGCTCATCCAGAGTTAACTCCTCTCACCTATATTAAATATCTATGTAAGAACCAGATGAACTGTCCCCTGCCACAGACTATCTGTACTGTCAGAAAGAAGGAAAGCTTACATTAATGCAAACAGACTTTTTTTTTTTTACTGGGAATTCAGGGCAGGATATTAAAGTAAAATCCATATGTTGTTACAAGTTACAATATTACCTCTGCATTTTTTATGAAACCCAGTAATCACTGATACAATACACTTATACCCATATAAAGTCCTCATCAAAATATTCCACGATATGGCAGGCATGCTTGGTTATCTCACAGTAGCATCAACTGAGGGAGAAAACTGAATGCTGGCACACTTCACTTATGAATTAGGCATTTAAGCTGGTTTTGCTTAAAAAAAAGTAAACCAAAACCAAAATAAACAAAAAAACCTCTCAATGCTTTAAAAATTGAACCCAATGCTCAAAATGCCTGATCTACTTGAAATGAACATCTGTTGTCAGCCAAAAGCATTCTGGAAACACAGAACAAGAGTTCAGCCCGTTATGCTGAAGCCAAAAAAGCCAGCACAAATTCTACCACCTTTTCTGTACTTTTCATGTATGATTTCTTGCTCAGAGCATGCAAACGCTGAAACTCAAGAATGCCCATTCAATTGTGGAGCTCTAATTGCATTACTGTTTCTTTGACTCAGTTGCTATTATGTCATGGTCTCAATTTTTACCATCACCAGCACTACAGCAGCTGTATGTTCCATCTCCACTGAACACTGAGCACAACTTTGGGCACACCTGCCTTTACAACAATACGTTTAGCAAAATCTCAATAAGCACACATTTCACTTCCATATTTCTGTCCAGCCTGTCACGGGTCCACAGTGTGGATTTTGTCACCAAACCAGACTCCAGAAGCTTTCAGCCCTGCACAATTTTGGTACCAAATTGGAGGCATGTTGCTTGGTCTCCCAGTAGGTATTGGAGTATGATGCCTCTTCTGCTGTTGACAGAACATCTCAGTGGTAGGGAAATGTGAGACATGCTTCTTTAAGTGTCAGGAAAACATTGGAATTATAATTCTTTAGTTCTCCTTGGAGTGAGGCCTTGAAGGAGGTGTAAAGGGATCAGGTTCCTGCTACCAGCTAGAGGCATCGGAGGCAGGCTGTAGCTGACAGCTGGGATCCAGAGGAAGCTGCTGTCTGCGTGGTGTTAGTAGAAGAGGTCTCAGGAAATGGCAAGAAACATATAGCTGCACCTCCACAATGGGTGCTGGGGTGTCCCTGCGATGGCTGGCAGCATCACCTCTCTGGCTGAGAGTTTCTAAAAGCAGTCGCAAAGATTTTCTCTGGAAAAGCAGAAAAGGGCTATAATGCAGGTCTGCAGCGGTCCACCTGGGACACCTGAACACCCTGACCTTTTACACTGACCACACTGCTTGAATTCAGACCTGCTCATGCTGCCGTCATGGAAAAATGGTAATGACAGAGAAATAAAAACTGTGTATCAGGGTTCAAATATATTTTAGTTTAAGCATATAAAGGGTGCATATCTTTAGTCCCTAGTGCTCCACCAACTTGACCAGCTGAAGATGTGGCTTGCATACTTTCCACTGACATGGACTAGTCTCCTTGACATGGGCTCTGAAAAAGGCATTGCTTCAAAATGCACCAAAATCACGGCTGACCGTGGCAGAGGTGGTAAAGATGAAACAGACTGCCCCCACTGCTCCTGTGTTTAGTTCCCAGAACACAGCAGTAAGCGGAGGCTTAGTCTGGCCCTCTTCACGGGTGAAAATTTTCCATAAGTGAAATATATAAATGACAGAAACACAGGTAATCATCAAAAACAAAAAAACCATCCAAAGCACTGTGAAATGAATAGCACCAAGGAGGTTGAGGCCCATACATCCATTCTATAAAAGCAAAAACTGCAGTATGTAGGCTCAATCAAAAATTATATTCCAGTGTTAACTGTGCCATGCTGAGGCTGCATCCTGACACTGAGCACAGTGTTTCTCCAGAGAAGGGAACTGGAAGCTTTAACAATGCAAAAGTATGAAAATAGACGAGAAGTTCAGTGGTTAGTAAGAGACTGGTTATGATCACAGCACTATTCCCTTGAAGTCAGTTTGTTCTCTGAAGTCAACAAGAATATTGCTGTTGTCCTCAGTGGAAGAAAGACTGGACCTTAACCGGAGACTGCACATCACTATTGAGCTTGGTTTTTCAAAAATACAAAAATCCCTTTGCAGGAAAATTATTGTACATTTTACCAGCAGGACAAACTTAGAGTAGGTAGTACTTGTCACAGTGTGTAAGCCACGTGTGTTCAGAGTTCTGGGAGATGAAGGGTAAATTGTGAAACTTCAGAAGAGGATAAGTACTTCCTCCCAGGACTATTTCTGTCAGTAGCTCCACAACACAGGATAGTATGCAGCAGAAGACTTGATTCTACTGCCATGTGCTTGAACGCCCAGACTTCAGAGAGTTCTGCTTGCTTTACTGAAGGCAGAGTTTAGCCCTTTGTCAGGCGCAGGAAATAGGCACTTCCAGACATGACCTAAGCCTAAAGATAATTCAGCAGACAGGCTGGCTGGCAGATACACAGTTTTTTGCCATGTGGATTAGAGGTCATGGATGCATTTTAGCAGTCTGCAGACATTAAAGGCTAGAGTTCAGTATCAAATGAGGAAAAAGAAAAACAAAACAAACATCTTACAGTAAGAGTATTTTACCAAAATCCTTATATACTGTCACTGCTGTACTACTGTTGCTGAGCTGAATTCTAGATTTCCAGTTCAGTGACCTGGATGAACACCTGTCAAAATAATCACAGCTTTGCTTTTTTAGTACTGGCCTCTTAACAGCCTTGGGGTCAAAATGACATTATTGAGATTAGCACCTTGGCAATTACTTAGAGAAGAAGATGGAAGTTCTTCAAACAGAAGCGACAGTTCAGGAAAGAATACAAGACCTTTATAGCAAACTTGGTTCTACAAAACAAGTAACTATATTAGAAATATATAATCCATAACAGAACATTCTATTTTACCCCTGTCATGGGAAACAAAAAATATTGCACACACAGGGTGCAATCAAGATCTATAGGGCCAAATTTTGCACTGAATTAAGTGGGAATTTTGCTGAAGTACCAACTTGAAATCTTGTTTTAAGGTCAGCATAATTGGTAAGATTTTTTTATTATTATTATTTATTATTTTTATTTCACAGGTATTTGGATTTCACCTAACAAACATCATTTGACTTATAATAAATAAGTGTAATAAAGAACAAATTATATGTCAACAATGTATACTCTCTTTTCCATACCACATCAATTAGCATGACCAAATCTGGCCGTAACTACACCCAGTATTGATTGCGCTTCAAAGTT
The DNA here is from genome assembly GCF_047716275.1 of Strix uralensis. Lineage (NCBI taxonomy): Eukaryota > Metazoa > Chordata > Aves > Strigiformes > Strigidae > Strix > Strix uralensis. The sequence continues at coordinate 82,348,695 of NC_134012.1, read as the reverse complement.
GGGTTTGTTTTTCGACAATACTGGATCATTTCAGGATCAAGGTTTAACCAGCTGTTTTGCAGAGACCGTTCTACGGTTGGAGAAGCAACTGCAGGAAGCAGCTGCTCATGTCTTACTGTTATGAGTGTTGAGGGTGCACTTCTCTCAGCCCCCTTCAGGAGAGGAGTCACTGTAACACTGGGTACAGTCAAGCTCCGTTCGAGACATCGATCTGGACTACTGAGGACTGTATCTGTTTGACTTCTGACGAGCATTTTTGTCTTCTCTTTCTTCTGACACATTAGCATAACGCACACAGAAATAACAGCAACAATGAGTAGCACAGACACCAGGACCAGGGGTATAATGATGTACCAAGGGTTGCTGTTTTCACCTGCCTGCTCTCTGGGACTCCTGGCATTAACCTGGTTTGTGGTCTTAGTCCTCACAGATCCACTTGTTCCCATTGCCAGATTTAGCAACGGACCTTCCTCATGTATATTTCCCCAGTGATTCTGCCCTGGCCACATGGTTGATTCAGTCTTCCGTGGTGCTACTACACGCTCTTCATTCTCAGAGGAGGCTGGTGCCTTGTCCTTTGAGGTAGTGTGAAACTTTAAAGTGGTCATGCTGATTATGGAAGGCACTTCAGTTGTAAAACCCTGCACAAGTGGAGGACTGTATGGCACAATGGAATACTGAAAACAGCCGACAGCAGGCTGCACAGCATCTGCCCTGAGTATAAAAGTGAATGAGTCATTTAACAGATCAATGCCTGTCATATTCGTATTTATGTCTAGAAGCACCACACCATTATCAATGTCAGCCTGGGTGAATGTCTGAATATCTTCAAACACTGCATCATTCACAAACTTCTTCTTTACAATCCTTCCATGAGATGGGGGCACTATCACTTCAAATCTAGGATTACTATTTGTCAAATTAGCTAGCTCAGAAGCATCCAGGTCACTGCTTCTGAATTTATAAGCTGCTTGATTTGAAATCTGCATGTCAGCTACAACTTGTAATAAAGGCTTCACTGTGATGTTCAGCACTTGTCCTGTTAGATTGCCTTCTGCAGTGAAAAGCATAAACTCCAGCACTTCTCTGGACGCAGTGAGATTTGTCAGGTGGTAAGACAGGCTTCCTGAGTACAAATCTGCCTGCTCAAATTTAGTAACCTGCTCATTTCCAATCATCAGGTGCCCATATTTGAGCGGCTGAGTTATTTCATACATGATATTAGTGCTCTTTCCATTTGTGACAGCTGAAAGCTGCATGTTAGTAATAGTGACAGATGTCTGGCCCTGTGGAAGTGCAACATTGGTAAGGTTGACCATGACAAGCGTGATTGGTATGACTTCAAGACTGAAGAGTTTGTATAAAGGGCGATGTTTACCATCAGTGACACTGAAATAAAACACCCCAGAAGATGAACTTCCATCCTGTACAAACCAAACTTCACCACTGTCGACATCAGCTTGTGTGAAGTCCTTTATAGAGACACTGAGATTGCTTCTCATTGCTAAATAACCATTATTGGGGTTGCTAACAATGGTGTATTTGAGCTCATCTGGGGCATTATCTAGGTCTTCAACTTTCAGATTCTCTGACCCCAGCACTGACACATCTCCCTGCAAGACTTTCAAGTGCAGCCTTTTAGTCTTCAATTCTGGAGCCTGGTCATTCACAGGAACAACAGTGATATTAAACATCTCCTCTAAAACTTCACTATGGGGCTTTGTTGCAGACTTGCTCTTTAGGTTTAACCAAACAGCAAAAGTGAAATTGTCATTAAGTGATTCAGAATTATCATGTATGTACACAATTCCAAATTTATTCAGTATGTATTGGGAGAAGTTAGGTTTTTCTTTGGTAATGTTTCTTTCTCCAACAACAATCGTGCCATGCTGGGGTAAAGATACAACTTGATACCAGACTTCATACATGGAGCGCTGTACCTCAGGTAGCTTAATCAATAGATTTGAAGCATCTAAATTTGTTTTGTTGATTAATACTCTACCTCCTTCCTGGACTATGGCACCTAGCAGAAAGGAAAACAGAATCTCAGAAATCGACTATTTTAAAGTTGCAATGTTTCAGAAATTAGATATCAAACACTGATAATGCTCAGAAAAGCTTCTCCATCATAGTATCTTTGATTTCCATGTGTCATGGCTAAAAATATATCACCACTATTTTTAAAATACCATCACATATCAGAGACAAAATTTTCTATTGACGCATACATTAAGATTAAAGAAATATCAGTATCTCAAAGCTTCTGATCATGTTTTCACCTACCATTACAGCAAACTGGAAAACACCCATTAGAGCACTAGGAAGGATCGAACACAAGTAATCTCATTTTTAAAGATGCAATCATGCAGTTTTCCAAGCTACTATCTACACTACACTCTGTGACAAAAGTATTCAGGTCATTTGTTACTGAAGAGAAAGTAGCCTTCATTTTTTCAAATTTGTTCATTGGAATCCTGACAGATCCAAAATAATCTGGAGGCCAAACAGTACAGCATCTTTACCTGTATTTGCCAGAAGACGACTGTTCCCATCATGCCTGATAATTTCATACGAAATGACAATATGGAACACCTGGAGGTCCAGAACTGATGGTGGAGAGGAGACAGTAAACGTGAAGAAATCTTCTGCACTCCAGCCAGCTGACTCAGCATGTAAGTGCTCATACATGATCACACCTTCATCCACCTGTTTTGGGTAAAGAAAAGCCATAGGTATAAGAGAAGAATAATTTTAAACACAGAAGTGTAAGGAGAGAAAAAAAAATCTTAAGAACTTTGTTCAAGAGAGGCCTTTGTACAATGTATATAGAATCACAGAATCATTTAGGCTGGAAAAGACCTTTAAGATCATCAAGCTCAATTGTTAACCTAATACTGCCAAGTCCACCACTAAACCATGTCCCTAAGCACCACATCTACACGTCTTTTAAATACCCCCAGGGATGGTGACTCAACTACTACCCTGGGCAGCCTGTTCCTGTGCTTGATAACCTCTCAGCAAAGAAATCTTTCCTAATATCCAATCTAAACCTCCCCTGGTGCAACTTGAGGCCATTTCCTCTCCTCCTATCACTTGTTACTTGGGAGAAGAGACCGACACCCACCTCACTACAACCTCCTTTCAGGTAATTGTAGAGAGCAATAAGGTCTCCCCTCAGCCTCCTTTTCCCCAGGCTAAACAACCCCAGTTCCCTGGGCTGCTCCTCACAGGACTTGTTCTCTAGACCCTTCTCCAGCTTCGTTGCTCTGCTTTGGACACACTCCAGCACCTCAATGTCTTTCTTGTAGTGAGGGGCCCAAAATCGAACACAGTACTGGAGGTGCGGCCTCATCAGTGCTGAGTACAGGGGTAAGATCACTTCCTTAGTCCTGCTGGCCACAGTGTTTCTGATACAAGCCAGGATGCTGTTGGCCTTCTTGGCCAGCTGGGCACACTGCTGGCTCATATTCAGCTGGCTGCCAACCAACACCCCCAGGTCCTTTTCCACCAGGCAGCTTTCCAGCCACTCCTCCCCAAGCCTGTAGCGTTGCATGGTGTTGTTGTGACCCAAGTTCAGTACTCAGCACTCAGCCTTGTTGAACCTCATACAACTGGCCTCGGTTCATCGATCCAGTCTGTACAGAACTTATATTGAGATTATCTTGCATTTCTTTCTCTTAAGATGAACTCTGTGTTGCCAGACAAGCTTACCTGAAGGTAGGTGAAATGTTACCAGGCATGAATGCTTATTAAAGGCCTTATGTGAAGAAGAGAGATATAAAACATTGAGATACTTGTCTCAAACTAGCAATGGTAATGGTGAGCAGGAGTTCAGATGGACTGTATCTTTAGTGAATTGGAACATCACATGTCTAGGGTTTTTTCTTTATAAGGATACCAGCGGGGCTGGACTCATTGTCCTGAAAAAGCATATGAAAGATGGAAGGCTTGAAAAGGACTTTGATGCAGGCGTTTCTTGGTGAAGAGGAAAAGACACTTGGTAAGAGACTACAGAATCTGAAAGGAGGTGCAATGACCATTGAAATAGACTCTCACTTATAATCGAAGAGCTGATGGGATTATTTAGTGGAAATTTTCTACATCACAGCAAGAAGGGAATTCCTAAGAGACAGGAAGGAACCTGGCTTGTCCTATACCTGCCTTCACTGACCTTGCAGATCATCATATGCAAAAGAATCCCACCATGAGGATTTAAGCTTCAAAGCACTGCAAATTACTGCAGTAAATCTTCAGATAAACACATATTTATACAAGATACAGCCATTTATCTCTTCAAGCCCCAAAGCAAAAGGCAATATTTTCAGACTAGGATTGTCATCAGCTGGAACTACACCCAAACTTTAAGATCAGTATCATAACTCATTGAAACTGTAATAGGATTCCTAATAACCACAAGACTAGAACACTTACTAAATCTCATCCAGGAGATTCAGTGTCTCATCTGCTTGATTAATTCATTCACTGACCTGAAGAGAAGACAGCTATACCTATTAAATCCTTGACAGCTTCCCAGTCAACTACTGTCCTGGTTTGCATGTGTTAGTTTATAACTGCCAGCGAGATCCCTGTCTGAGATGGTGATGGTTCTAAGTTTACTCTTTGTAACATACTCTACACAGCTTGAAAACATCCTGAAGGAACTCATTAGCACAGGTTCCTATCACATATGGTTGAAAGGTGTGAAAACAAAAAAGTCCCTGCTGCTATCACAGATGAAGCAATTTAGCTGTGAATCTGAGCTGTGACTGCAGAGAGAGCCAATACTGAAATTACTGCAACACCCCCCACTGAGATCGCTAGGGAAACAGGGCTTTCAGGGTTGGTTTTCTCAGCAGCCTCAAAACCATCCCATCTTACTGTCTAAAATATTCAGACTGATGTAATAAAATCCTATATGCACATCTCCATGTTTATGCTTTTCCTATAATGATTTAATTCTTAATGGCTATTATAGGACAAAGCAAACAAAACTGATATTGAAAGGATATTTTGGTTCAGGATGATTTTCCAAAGCATGTTTCTAGGACTTCAAGTTGGAGAAAGCAAATTTTGTAACAAGAACGGGCACAATATGCATCCTTTAAATTCAGCAGTGTTTAGTATCAAACTTAATAGGGTTGTTTCTTTTTCAATTGTAAGCCCATGCTAATATCTGAGCTAAGAAGAGAATGGAATTGGTGAGAATTTCTGTGCTCACCTCTGTAATGACATTAAATATAATGAAACTGTAGCTTGATGAAAGATGAAAATAATTCTAAGATACCGTGGAAAATACTGGCAGAGAAAAAAAAAAAGTCAAAAAATACTGTGTCATTCAAGTGTGTTTAATGGGCAACTAATTTTGTTATACTGGCTGAACAACAACTGTCTGTGAAAAAATTTCTTGGAATGCAATAGTGATTTCAATTCTTTTTTTCTTTTTTTCTTTGACAATGAAGCAATAAACCACAGGGCATAGGGAAGAGTTCCACATCATAGCAAAAGTGCTAACTACTTTTGTAAGTTAGCTGCATAGTAGTTTTCAGAAGTGAAATTTCAAGTTCCTCAATACAGAATGAAATCAATGAAAACCCAAACAACTAAACTAATGCAAAGCATTTTCAATTCAAATCAGATTTACAAGCTTATTACCAAACAGGAATTGAATGTCTTATTCTCCATTACATGGAGAATATACAATGTTTGTAATAACAATGTCATTTGCTCACTGATGTTTAACTTCATATGGCTACAGCATGCTAGACAGTGAAAGTTTATTTAGGATCTCTTTTCTCTCCCTTATACCCCATTTTCTACCACAATGAATAGCAAACTGGCTAGGATACCTTAATTGTACCTGCAATAAATCACTTAGCTCTACTTGTTTGAAGTGAAAATGGCCAATACAAATACCTCCGACAGAAGAAAAGCATATACATTTTTACAGCTCAAATCCTTATACAATTTACAAAGTTCAAAGGAAAGTTAGCTATACATTAGTAAGAACTAAAGCTATCTAGAGTGGCATGTTCTGCCATGGCACTGTCAGATAAATATATTTGAAGATCATATCCATTGGCTAAAAAAAATAAAACTTCAAAACCTTAGCTGAAAGATTTTCTGACATGCTCAACTGTTTCATCTAATGCTCATAAAAATCACATGTTTTGGGAACGGCAGGGAACAGTGTCATTATGCAGTTCATCTCCCTCATTGTAAGACAAAATTCAGCAATGATTGCAACAAGACCAATAACATAATTGGATTAGAACATAGTTTTAAGAGAAACATTCTGTGTTCACCTTGATTTATAAAGTTCAAGTGGAGATTCATTCCACCACAGTCCTTGGTCAGGTTGTTTCAAATTTTGATGATAACTAGTTAAAATGTCAACCTTTTTTCCAGGTTTTATTGGTCAAGTTTAAATTTCTGGCCAATAGATTTTCTCGTTCCTTCATATACTAAATTAAACAGCCACTTTTAAAATCTGTAAACTTAAATTAAGACCAAATTATCTCTTAATTTTTTCTCTGACAAAGTCAGAAGATTAAGCTCCTTTTATCTCCCCCACTTAGATTTTCTGAGAATAACTTACTGCACACAGAGCAGTTATATTCAGATTCTGCACACAGACATAAATCTTTTCAGTTGCAAAAGAATGTTTTCCATCAAGTTACATGAGCTGCCACGTTTTAGACATTCAGGTATGAGACCTTGTATCACAGTTAAAATTCTTTAGACACTTAATATCACAGCCAATCAAGTCAATACATGTCCTCACGGGGACACCCATGAGGACTGTGTACAGCTGAAATGAATCTGTTACTTGAACTTTTCATAGAGCAAAAGGCTACTCCTTCTGCCAAAAACGAAAGGCTTCCAACTCAGACTGCTGGTTAATGGCACCAGAACAGCTCTTCTTGAAAAATACTGTTACAAGCAAAACAGTGGAAATTGCCAAGACCCTGCTAGTATCCAAGCAGAGGGGAACAAAGGCTCCTCTTGCATTCATTACTACATGCCAGATATTTAATGACATAGCAAATACGGGTAATTGCACTGATGGGTCACATATGCCTGGTTACTTAACAGATACAAATGGCTCAGACAAAGAACAAGCAACTGAGATGCCCTTTGAAGTAACATTCTACCCCTAAACTAGTTATTATAAAAAACGCTTACCATAGACTGCGTAAAACTGAGGATTTCCTGAGTGGTATTATCCGAATTTACTCTGATCAGCCTTCCAAGTTTTGGGGAAGTTACAATCATAAAAGTTATAGTTCGGTTTCCTGCATTGGTCACATCACTGGTTACAGCTTTCAGATCATGGCGTGAAATAGGTTTCCTGGAACCTAAAAAATGTCAATTGTAAATAACAGAAATTTGCAACAGAATTTTTTCCCAAAAGGTAAGTTTTATATGCACAATTCACCCTCTCCTCTAGGTATTCTACTTATCATTTTAGTAACATCTTATGAGATCAGCAGGTTTACCCTTTTTCTACTTACCTTCTAGTTACAACTCTTCCACAGCTTTTTCAATCAAAAAGCCCATTATTAGGATGTACCTTTGCTTTACAAATGAAAAAACTGCAGTTCTCTTTAGCACATGTAATCACTAAATACTAGCTTCTGTAAAAAGCAGAACAAAACCAACCCAAAGTAAGGAATAGAGCATGTATAAGAAGCCCTGTTCTGATATGACATGTCTAGAACTGAATTCAAACTCCAGCTGGAGTCACCATTGTTAACGGTTTTGGTAATCCCAGTTGCCCACAGAAGGCAGGGTGATTTGGCAGGGAGAAGCCTTAACACAGCAAAGTTTCTAGTGAACACACAAACCAAAAATTATTATTACCAGAAGCCTGAACCACACTTTATCGATATGAAAGATGATTTTCATTTAATGAAATTAAACCATAAATACCAAATTAAACTAATTAGGAAGAACACCACACAACAGGAACAAAAGCCTGAAGTGAAATAATGTAGTATTAAGATGTATGGAGAGTGAGGAGTAACAAAATCCTTTTAATACACAGCACCACACTAACCAGTACCTTCTGACTTAAATATTATAAAAAGCTTTCTGGCATTTAGTCAAACCAAGACAGTTTTTGACATAGCTCTGACATAACCAAACCTAGTAATTTCCTAAAAGAGAAAAGTAGTATTATTTGGCTTCTTTTTGATGCATTGTTTCATGGTACACACTCAGCAAACTAAATCTCATGTTTAATGATACTTTCCGAGGAGCAATAGATTCCCATAATCTTATTTCCCCTGCCCCCACTTCTGCCTCCATTTTTACATTTTCTTTTCTTCTTGAGCTTTTATAGGTATCAATACCTAATTTCAGATATTATCAGAATATATCCTTGAACTCTGCATTATCAATCCATTCATCTTCAATAAAGCATTAGGTTTATACAGAAATAACACAAAATAACATGTTTCTGCTATAAAATTCAGAAGAAAAAATATGGTAAGCAAACTGAAGAATGAGGTTTTGCAAGCCATTAGTAACATCAGGATTCTGTCTGTTTACATGTAGTAATGCCCTGGCTCAAACCACCTGTACTTTGAGACAGAGTTGTTATAATGAAATGAGACCTCCTGGCTCTGCCTGTTTTCCCCATTTTAACTTCCCATGCCTCTCTGTGTCCATACTGCTTTGAAAAGAAGCAGTCCCTCAGGTCTAGAAATATTCTCCAACACTATATCTAATTCAAGAAATCTCCCTCCTCCTGCTTTCTCTCCTGTTTCTTGCGTGACAGGCAGAGAGGGAAGCATGACCTTGTGTTGTGTGTACAGCAGATGTGGTCAGGAATGTACAACTGAGAGCAGCAGTTAATCAGACCACGTGTATCTGCACACACAGTTATTTCTCAACAACCTCCTACTTATGCAAATCAGGCCTCATTGCCTTAACAGAGTAAGAAAGAGTACCTGTCAAGCATGGTCACACTGTAGTGATGGAAGTTAGCGCTCCAATTTTTCAGAACCATACCAGGTTGTCATACCACCATGTCCTGGTTTAACCAGGATAGAGTTAAGTTTCCCTGGCAGTGGGGGGGAGCTCTAGCTGGGTTATTCAGATACCATGCAGACGTCACATCCTGGCACGTCACATCCTGGCGCGGGAGCGCGGGGCGCGTGGTTTTATACATCTGCTCCTCTCACTCCTGTATTGGTAGATATACTTTGCTCTGTTCATTGTTATCACTGTTATTCTTATTGTTGCTGTTTGTTGTGTTGCTATTGCACTGCTGTATTAAACCTGTCCTTATCTCAGACCGGGGTTTTGTATTTCACTCCCTTTGTGGGTGAGGGGCAGCGGCCGCGTGGTCTCAGACCCCGGCAGGGGCTAAACCATTACACACCACCATCACAGTGCAGAGACATGGGAGCAGAGAATGTGTGCCACAAAGTCCCTGTTTGTTCATAATCGACCTGAACTCACTCACTGCATAGCACAGGCTGAAATACAGTCTAGGGCCACAGACAATAAAGTCTCTCATTCTGTCCTGTAAAATGGGATCCTACCCCAAACATAACCTTCTCCTTCACTTGCATCTGTCCTGAAACTTGAGAACCTTTTCCAGCACCCGCAGTAGTTCTGCTCTGGTCTGACACCTCAACAGGGAGAGGAAGGTTATTTGCCAGTCAACAGACTAGGTGAAGGAAAAGGGAAGTGAGAACACTGTCTGCTTGTTCCCAAACATGGGAGCACAGAGGTCACAAAACCAACTTCACCCAAACACAGGGGAAAGGAACGGAGAGAGGGGAGGAAGACACACAAATATGGGTGATGCAAAGTAGGGCCAAGCTAATCCATACAAGTAGAATGCAACAGCGTAAGGCCATCATTGGTACCTAATAATACTGGTATACATTTTTACTGCCTACATAGAATCACAGAATGGTTTGGTTTGGAAGTGACCTTAAAGATCATCTAGTTCTGAACCCCCTGTCATGGGCAGGGACACCTGCCACTACATCAGGTTGCTCAAAGCCCTGTCCAACCTGGCCTTCAACAGCTCCAGGGAGGGGGTAGCCACAACTTCTCTGGGCAACCTGTTCCAGTGTCTCTCCACCCTCACAGTAAAGAATTTCTTCCTCATATCTAATCTTAATCTACCCTCTTTCAGTTTAAAACCATCACCCCTCATCCTAACCCTATAGTCCCTGAGAAAAGTCTCTCCCCATATTTCCTGTAGCCCCCTTTAAGTACTAGAAGGCCACTATATGGTCTCCCCGGAGTCTTCTCTTCTCCAGGCTGAACAACCCCAACTCTCTCAGCCTGTCCTCATAAGGGAGGTGCTCCATCCCCCTGATCATCTTTGTGGTCCTCCTCTGGACCCACTCAAGCAGGTCCATGTCTTTCTTGTGTTGGAGGCCCCAGAGCTGGACACAGCACTCCAGGGGTGGTCTCATGAGAGCAGAGTAGAGAGGGAGAATCACCTCCCTCGACCTGCTGGCCACACTTCTCTTGGTGCATCCCAGGGTTCGGTTTGCTTTCTGGGCTGCAAGCACACACTGATGGCTCATATTTAGTTTTCCAACCAGTAATACCTCCAATTCCTTCTCCACAGGGCTGCTCTCAATCCACTCATCACCCAGCCTGTATTTGTGCTTGGGATTGCCCAGGCCCACGTACAGGACCTTGCACTTGGCCTTGTTGAACTTCATGAGGTTTGCACAGGCCCACCTCTCCAGCCTGTCCAGGTCCCTCTGGGTGGCACATCCCTTCCCTCTAGCATGTCGACCGCACCACACAGCTTGGTGTCACTGGTGAACTTGCTGAGGGTGCACTCAATCCCACTGTCCGTGTCACCAACAAAGATGATAAACAACACTGGTACCAACACCGATCCCTGAGGAACACCACTCATCACTGCTCTCCATTTGGACAATGAGCCATTGGCCTCAACTCTTGAGTGTGACCATCCAGCCAATTCCTTACCCACTGAGTGGTCTATCCATCAAATCCACGTCTCTCCAGTTTACAGACAAGGATGTTGTGCAGAACAGTGTCAAAAGGTTTGCACAAGTCAAGGTAGATGACGTCAGTTAAGATTTAAAATTTGGAAAGTGCTTTGGCATAAGCATTCTGTCTATCACTGCTAAACAGTTATGAATCATCTCATCTAATGATTGTTCAGACAGCTCTGCTTCTGAATACCTGCAAGTCAGGCTGCCTCTCCTTTTCAAAGAGCAACTTAGCTCATTCCTTTTTTTAAGCAATTGCTTCCCTGAAAAAAGCAAATCCTCACACTGTAGATATCTAGCATACATAAGAAAAACCTCACGAATCTAGCAGTCAATTTACTGAGCACAGTGAATAAAACAGGCTTCTGCTGAACAGAAAATAATCCATAAATTGTATAAACAAATCTGGTATATCCAACACAAAAGAAGACAGCAGTACATGCTCTTACAAAATTGCAGAACAATATGCTTGAGAGAATAGTTTACACCCAGTCATGAAGACGTGGCAAATTCTTCAAAATATATTCAATTTCTACTTCCCTAGAGAGAAGATTCTCCAAGTTGCCTCAAAATTAACTTTTCTTGCAGTGCTACAAAATATAACAAGACACAGTCTATTGTTTTTATGTGTATTAACCATTTGGCACCATCATTGTTATAATAGTCATTTCATGATGAGAAAGTACAGTTGAAACCCATACAGCTCTAGAATGTCTTTAAAAAGTATCATAAAGAGAACAGGTGAAAAAGCTAGTAATACTTTTTAACACCAAAAAGGAATTTTGCTAACCCAAAGTAAGCAAGAATTCAGGAAAAACTGTAGGCTTAGATGAATGCAGTTTGCAGTGCTGAAAGAAATACTGTATTTTGCAAACTGGAAAACTGATTGACAGTCTAGAAACTTTGCCTTCTATGGAAGTATCATGCATACTTTTCTTACAATTATCTTTGTCTTATGATAGAATTCCTGTAAATCCCTGTGCCTGAGGCAAATTTACACACCAGAATCCAAGATTAATAAACTCCGTAAGTGGATTTATATGAATCCCATTTATATTGACTGAATTAGAAGATCACGCTGCTACAATCTCATTTTTTGTTGCCTGTGTTTAAGTGGCTTTTGTTGCAAGCCTTTGTTTATGCAGCTTACATTCAGGAAGTTTAAGAAACTAAAGTGCTCCTCCTCTTCTGTATCAAATTAATAAATCAAGGTACAGAATAATACCTATAGAAATTTACCAATTCTCAATCTCTCTCTGGCTGTGGATCACGTTCAGTGCAAAAAGGTGGTAGCACAAACAAAAGTGTGATGCAAGACATCGCTGAGAGACGACTGATCTTCATTTCTCCCTTTAATCCTGCAATTAATGTTAGATTACTAATCCAATGAAGGATTACTTTTGCCAGTGCAAAGCAGTAAATGGCTCTGGTGAGACTGTCTTAACGCATCAACTCCTGCAGGAGTAGGAGATTTCATTAAAAATTACTCAGCTGCTGATCCAACTAGTTCCAAATGCACAAATACGAATCAAAGTCTGCAGTCCTTCTGTTCCATCAGTGAGTCTGTGCCGCTCTCCAAAACTCAACTCAAAAATAAGAGAGCAAACTAGCAATCTGGTAAGTTTACGTGTGCTATTCAGAGTCCCACAGACACAAGCTTCACTCTGCTTTTACCAGGCAAAATCACATTCAGCTAAGACACCTCTAAATAATATGAATATAATATAGAGTTTTTAAACAAATCTGAGTGAAGAATGTTCAGAGCTTAGGCAGACAGTGTTATTGTCACACTGTGCTTATGTATTTCACTGCCAATTTCCATGACTCCAAGCACATGCACGTGTCAAAAATAAAACAATACTATAAAACAATAAAGCAGTATGTTGTCTGAGAAAACATAACTGTTCTTTTAAAAATCAGACAGATAGATGTTCCCAGGTACAGTTTTCTATAGTTTAGCCAGCTAGCTATCTAACAAATAACTGTATATTATGCAATCTTTTCAAGTGGACAAAATTATGACAATCTTTAAAAACAGACCTGGAAAAACTCCGAGTCCTTTGTTCACTTCAAGGCTAATGACTAGTGTCCTAGCTGTGATGCTAAAAATCTGTCGAGGTGCAAAGTTCAAACCATCTGTTACCTGAAAGTTGAAGCCTCCAGACATTGTTCCTGTAGAAAACAAAAACATAACTTTATTCTTGCATTATTCTGTTTGTCATCCAAAACATACAAACATACACTGGACCCCTTTTGCTCTTGCTACAGTGAAATATATCCAAAGTCATCCTGAAGCAATTTCTAATAATACCTTTGTATTTTAATTAGAATTAAATAAATTAATAATGCTGAGAACACCTTTCCAAGGAAGAACTACTGGCTGTTGTTCACAATGAAGGCCAGACATCCCTTAGATGTCAATCAGCAGACTGCCCCTTCCTTTTTTCTTCAGTGATCTCAGTGGAGCTGAAACCAAGGTACACTTGGGGAGACAATGACTCCCAGATTTCCTACTCCTTTTGTATCTTAGGAGGAACCAAAGAACTGAAGCAGTCACATTGTGGCAAAGAAGGAGTCTGGGGAGCAAAACAATTAGAATGTTCTTTCATTTTGATTTACATTTAAAGGACTGAATTGACTCTCAGGTTGTTTCCTCTGCCTTTGCTCCGCCTCAGCTTTGCTGAAGAGCGTATGTTGTCACAGCTTAAACTATTTCAGAGGTTATGTGTACTCATAATAAATGCACATTTTTTTCTTTAATCTTAGGATATGTATGTACTTTGGCACAAGCGATTGCAAAATACCTCCAGAAGTCTGAGTGGATTCCTGTAAAAATACATCTCTCAGAACTGACTTACTGCTTTAAGTCGAGGCTCCCCAGATTAATTAGGTAGAAAGAGAGAATGAAAAATTGAAACATTAACTGTTGCAAACCTTTACCACTGCTCTTCTACCTGCTTTGCCCAATCTAGCCATGAGACATTGCTACATAAATATATAACCTGAGAGTGTGTCATGTACTTTCACATAAAGATCAGCGCTCCTTGCCTAACTATAAATTAACATATCAGAAGAATTAAATGTGGGTTCTGAGATTATAGTTAACAACTCCCCTAGGCAATGCTCTTATATCAAGGCAGGCACTGCAGATGCTCTGGAAGATCAGGTTATATTGTTTTATTTTAAAAGCTTTTATTCTCTGATGTTTTCTTTTGATAAAAATGCACAAATAGTTGCACATTTAAAAAGGCATTGAGTCTATTATTTGCCTCAGTTTGGAAAAAAAAGGCTTACTTAGCTTCACTTGCTTTTTTTGCTAATGCAGGTCAACTGCCCAATTGACACAGACGTTTTGTCATTGGCAGAGTCAGGAACAGAATTAGTTCCTGAAGTGCTGCTTGGGTGGAGCATGTATTATTTTATCATGCGCAGTTTTTAAAGGTGCATCTGATAGGAGGTGATACAAAGGACACCAGAGAAAGGATTGTAAAAACTGTACTGAAAAGACACTGAGACTTCAGAACCAACAAGAGTTCAATTCAGTACTGCACTAAGGAAAATACTGGGAGGGTTTAAGGGCAGACCCCATAATGTGCAAGCAGGATGGGAGCAGCCTGGAGTGATGTGAGGGTGAAAAAGGGAAGGAATTCTCACACTGAAAGAAGAGTACAGAAAAGGAAAGGTATGTTCTGGTTCTGCATTTACACTTGTGACAGAACAGTTGGGGATTATAGAGGAAACAAACACAGTATTTGAGAAGACATGAGAACAAAGAGGAAGATTTGTTACAGCACAGAATAAGCAGCATAATGTAACTCACAGGACTGAGCAAAGATGAAGAGAAAACTTTATATGGTTTAATGTTAGATGTATAAAAGCAAAGTACGGTAGTACTTTCTTTGGCAGTACAAAAGACCCTGAGGATGGAGAGTCACTGCCATGTACAGATGTAAAAGACCTGTGGTGCCATGACGACCAGCCAAGGAATGGAAGAGCTGCCTCAGCCTAGACAATGCTGTGATTCTCCTTGGAAAGTCAGCAAGGGAGAGCAGACTCCAGGCTGTGGAGAACGTGAAGTGGGGGTGCCTCCCAGGAGGAGCCAAAGAAGCTAGCACACACTAGAAGAACGAAGACAAGGGATGGAGCTGCTGAAGAGAAAAGGGGTAAAAAGCTGAATGGCAGCAACCAGATAAGGGAAGGCTCAGGACAAGGCTGTGAGCAAGAAGATGAGAGTAACAAGTAAATTTCTAGCAACAGTCCAAGATGAAGGAGGAAAGAAAATCACAGACTGAGAAAGGAAAAGAAGCAAAATTCCGAAGTGCTTTCTGAAACACTGGAGGCCATGAGGCTAAGCAGATGGCAGAGCCAGAGCAGCTGCAAGAACTGACATACGACCTGGGCAATTTTACATTTCAGATTTACTGTACAACCCACACTCCCACTCACTGGAAAATAAAATTTGCAGTTCTTTTTCCTTTCATTAATCAAGATTCTCTTCCTAAGACTACAGATGTGCATTTGCCCTTTCTGGAACACAGAGTGGGTTCATTTCCTCACACTGAGACTACCACAATCGTACCACCACAGGGGTTTTTAAAAGTCAAAGTCTCCCTCGGAACAACTTAAAACAGCTTGCCTCACTTTTACCATGCTGTTGACCTTTCATTTCCTGACCAACTTATTTGAGCGGGATACTTACAGCTCACCACCAGCTGCCTGTAAAGCAACTTCAGCAATGCACATGCACCCTGCAAGACAGCGCATTGGAAGTCAGAGCACTGTAACCTGCACCAAGCCACATGAAGACAGAGCACAGATCTCGAATGACCACTGCACCCAAGGAAGCACTGGAAATAATTCCAGCCTGCCTTGAGGCTGGCAAGAGAGTGCTGTACCTCTTCTATCTCCTTCCCCAAAACTGGTTCATTCCTTCTTTCGTACCTCTTCCTTCAGCTCAAGTAACATGATAATAGAGCTGGAGCAGGAGAAAAGCAGCTATTGCCCTGTAAAAGCCCCACCTTTTCGTCTGGCTGGAAGCCCGTTGGGATGTTCATTCCTGTGGCTTCCAAGCACTACCACTCAAGGATGCATGAAGCTGCCCTGACTTCTTTTTATACTGCCCATGCACTCTCTCTGTAGCAGCAGCACAAACAATCTGATCTCTAGCTCTGGCCACCAGCAGAAAAGTCAATGGTTAAAGCTGAATTCCTTCACAGCCTGAAAGGGAGGTTGACATCACCCAGATGAAGCTTCATTTTCCAGAGCTGCTCAGCAACACAACTACACTGTGGCAGATATCTGGGAGACTGCTGGTCCATGAATAGCTCTGCACTGTAGCAAGACAGAAAGACTTCAGGAGATTCTCAATGACAACGGCCAAAAAAATGGGTTTCATATCTCCAAAAGCTTCATGGCAACATTCCCCTACTGCAAAAACCTGCATTCCAAAAGACAGCTGCTACCAACTGAACCACTAATACACCATGGTTTCTTGGTGAGCACACATTTAAGTAGCCATCAGACACCTTCCTGTTTAGTTTGTGAGATCATGTATCACATAACCGGTGCTCTGAGATTTTTGTGACATTACAAGGAGATCTTCAAAGGATTACAAACACAAATATACTGAATAGGAGCAGCATTTTGGTAACAGAGGTGGTATTTGAAACCACATACCATTGTGTACAAACACCAGCTGCCCTTCAATTATATGAGATTGGGTGAAACTAAGGATGCTCTTGTTTGGAGAAGACTTCAGAGCCAAGTGCCCATTGCTCGGTGGAGTAATGGCATATATCAGTTCTGATGGTGAGGAGTCCTTGTCTTCTGCACAGAGGTCATCAATAGTTATTTCTGTGACTGAACCCACCCAGATCTAGAAAAGCAAAAATAAAAAATAATAGTAATAAATAAAATGCATACAAAAGAAAATCAGCAGGAAAAAACACTCAAAAGAAAAAGTAAAGATTTGTGCTATGCAACACTAGCAGTTATGACAGGTTTCCTTACTATCCACCCAAATCTCTGATCATGGACTGGAATAGCTAATGTTGGCAAATGGTTTTCAAAAAACAAGACCACAAAATAATACAAACAAAAGTACCCTATACCAGTTTGAGTTTTAGACAGCTGCAGCACGAGTGCTCTATTTGTCAGGCACTATCCAAACTCTTACAAACATAACAAAATTGTATTATGATAACTGAGTCAAGGAGCTCCTTTCCAAGACATACACATGAATATCAGTGTCATGTACTTAACAGCAGGCAAGGAACTCAATAGGCTCTACTTCCACCAGCAGAAAAGAAAAAAAGAAAAACAGCCCGGGGACAGCACAATCTCTAATACAAATGGAACACTTCTTGTAGCTGCATTATTTCTTTCTAGCAACACACACTAAAGGCCCTTTAGTGCACCAAACAACCCACAGAGGTGCTCAGTCCAGTGGGAGATGAAGGAATCACCACTTCCAACAGCTGCCTGGCACTTTGCAATACAAGGTCATGCTTCCAGACAAAATAGCTAACTAGTTTTTAGAAAGATGGTATAAAACCCATTACTTAATTCTAGTAAATCTGAATGCTTTTTTTTTTTAGCTTAAGATATGCACAAACTGCAAGATCCTTCTTTCAAGCAGAAAGGACTGCATCATCCCTTCCTGTCTTCCTAGGGTCTCAGTACACTTAAGAAATATCTGGTAGTAACATCACACCAAATGGTTGAAGAGGAAACATGATCCTTGACAAAGGGCATTATTTTACCTCCGCCAAACCCAAAAATCGGCAATCACAGATTTTTCCCTAAGTATTAATTTTACTTTTTAATAAAAACCACAGAAGAAAACCTTTTAAAACCACTAGGACTTTTGCCATGACACTTCAATAGGGGAAAGATTTCAGACTACTCACAAAATATGTAGTATGGAAAAACAGATACTAAAATAAAATTAGAAAAAAAAGTTTGAAAAAGAAGCTGTGTTACATTTTATAATAGCAAATATCTTGCAACCAGGAAATAGTTATTTTCTCCCTTGAAATATGCATTTCTCTCTAATGTAATTACTATTATCAAAGTCTGATAAAAGAAACCACCTGTGAACACACAGGATGATAACTAATAGCAAACATTGACTTGCTGAGTGGCACCAAATAACCACATCAGTGTCACCAGTTCTGTACTGAGACCCTTCAATTCAACTGAGTAGCACTTGATTCAGATTATTCTACACAGAAAATAAAAGGTCACATCCAGAATATGCAACAACATAAGAAGGGACTACACAAACATGTTATTACCAATGATTCATTAAATGTCCTAGAGTTTTGAAATTTCTCTTACTAAAGGAAAAAACAAGCTTTTTTTCTACAAAGCCAGTGTTTATTTCTATTGTTCCAGCACACTACACACAATGCTTTTGAAGTACTGTACATGACCTGCAACATGATCCTTGAGGAATGAAAGGAGATCCAACAGCTGAAAATGGCTGCAGAGACGTGGACACTCAGAATACTGAAAATACTGTACAATTGTCTTATTTTCCACATCTGGGACCAAGTCCTCCTTGAAGACCACCATGAAAACTGTATCTGAACTTCCAGGATGTAGCATGACACTAATTTTGCCTGTGTCTAACACATTTCACAGGCATGGTCCAAAAAGAGGTTCATGACCCTGCCCAACAGGAAAGAATTCCTTCTGCTCTACTTACAGTGCTTATCAGTGTCTCCTTGCATGTTACATATCCCACAAGACACTCTGTAGTCATGGCCATTTTAATACTCTTGGTAAGTGAGCCATTTAAAGAAAACAACAACAACAAAAAAAAAGTGTTTGACTTTTTTTAAAAAAAATCTAATTCTAGGAAAATACAGCCCTCTTGTGGCAACAGGAGGATACAGTCATTTCAGAGCATCACTACCAATAAATACATTTAAACACATACCTAAATGCAGCAAATAATGCCA